>NC_079348.1:10279438-10585438 GCF_029582105.1 Oenanthe melanoleuca | reverse complement strand
GGGAAGATTAAAGCAGCTGGGATTTGGCAAAGGAGAAATTTTCTCATTATTTATGTTGCAATGTTGAGACACAGGATACAGACACATTAATACATTTCTTCATGAATTGTTATTTGCAATAAGGGACAAAAACAAAGAGAGCCTTCTCCTGTCATACTGCCTTTGCTTTGCTGTGAATACCATCTAGCCCACATGGTGATTAACAGACTGCATGGGTTTAACTGGTAATTACATACATTATTTGCATAGCACACTTCAGCCCATGTTTATTGTTCTTGCCTTCAATATTTACTTCCAGTAGAGACAGTAGGTAATTAGTTTCATAAAACTTGTGTCTGAGCAGATTCAGTTATAACAGATCAAGAAATACTGAATTCACCTTTAAGCCTTTTTTAAGCAGCAATGCTAACATGTCAGAGCTCATTAGGGGCTAACACACTTTCTGGGCTCTGCTCTGGCTCCTGCCCCTTTCAGCAGGGTGGGGCTGTGGCAGCAGGGTTGAACTCCCAGCCATTCCTGTTATTATCCTGTGCCCCTCTCTGTGCCCTCCAGAGAGGATTTGCTTTCCAAGCCCTGATCCAGGCTAGCAGGTGATTTTCTGGAGTGCTGAGTGTTGGTCAGTGCCATCTTTGGGCACACAGACAGGTGAGGCTGCAGGGATTTCTGCCTCCCCCTTGGGCCCTGGAAGCCTCATCAGGGGTTTGATTCATTCCTTTGCTGCAGCACAAGTGATGCCAGGTGTCAGAGCAGTGGGTTTTGGGAGGTCACAGGGTGCCAGGCTCAGCAGCTGCAGCCAGCTCAGCTCCCCAGGCTCCCTCCCTGCTGCCTGGCACTGCTGCTCCTGCCACACCTGATCCCCCAGCCCAACGTGCTTCACCTTTCTGATGAGCTGGGAGTTGTGCTGGGGGACAGCACACCCTTTTTGAGTGAAACTCTGTCATTTTTCCAAGGAAGGAAGGGGATTCTCCTGCTTCCATAAGCAATGGGCATGTCTGCTGCCTTACCTGTCCTTGACAGTAGATACAAAGACAGACAGAGAGATGGTATCCAACAGTGCTCTGCCACTTGGGACCATCAGCATTTCCCTTTGGGAAGCTAGAATATGTTTCAGCAGCTGTGGAGATGGATAACAATTCTCTGGGGAGAGCAACTTTCAGGCTGTTAGTAAACACCTGTTCCCAAATCTCTCCCAGAGCCTCCACTGATGCTCACACAGCCCTTCAGCTTAAATCACCTTTGGGGGACTGGCACTGCTGTATCTCAATGTCACTGGCACTTCTGTGTCATGTGCTTTATATCAACCAGCGTTTTGCTGGTCTTCCCCCAGCAAACAGTTTTATGAGAATGGTTTTTCATTGCATAGGCTCAAAACAGCACAAATTCTTCCACTGCTGTGCAAGTGTCTTCTCTAGAAACACTCTGGGTTTATTTTCAGGGTACATGGGTGGTGGGGGAAAGGGACAGACTAATGTTCTACTGCCTGCACAAGATTCCTCTGTTTTCCTGTCTGATTTGGTTTGGTTTTGTCTCATTTTGTTTTGTTGAAAAGTGATTTTTTCGAAGGAGGGGGTGCACTGATGCACCTGTGTTTCACTTGTAGAAACCAGCAGATGTTTTTGAATCCCAGAAGAAGGAAGGCAGCATGGAAGATTCAAACTGGAAAACATTCTTGCTGAGCAACAGCTAGAAAAAATTGAGTAGTATTCAGACTTGCAGCTGAAGAAAGTTTTCTAATCTCATTGTCCTTTTAGGCAGGTTTATATAATATCAGTCCAGACTACAGCAAAGTTATAACAAGTTTTAAAAGAAAAAAATAAAAATAGGGAAGGAATTAAGTGGATTCTCAGAGATGCCATGCCTGAGTAGGTTATAAACTTCAGAAGTTGTGTTTCTCCATTACAGCCAATGGAAAGATGTCATCAAAAGCAAAGGAAGTAGATTCCTGCAACAAGCAAGCCTGTTTCAGAAGATAAGGATAAGCTTAAACATTTGCCCTAGGAAGGAGGTGCAGCAGATTGAAGTCCTGAAATGATAAGGGGCCACTGATTTTATACATGCCTGTCATCAAAACTGAAAATAGTTTATAGGTCTTCCTGTTCAAAACAGAATCCAATGCTTACACATACAAGGGTTATCAGGCTTTATTGAAAAATCTTCCTGTACCCAAGAGGATTTATTTTCCTGCTCATTATAACACCAACACAAAAGATGCCATGAGAGTAAAAGTCCTGAGAAATTACTTGCAGGGGTAAGTAAATTAAAGGGCCCTTCTGGAGTTTGCTGTGAGCAGGACAAACTGCAGCACTGGGGAGGAGTGGGAAGAGAAGCTCAGGAGCCAGGAGAGCAGCTTCCTGCAGAGGGAGGAGAAGGCAGGCAGGGCAAAATGAAAGTCCAAGATGCCTTGTTCAACCAGGAATGCTCTAATCTGATTTGCAAGGAGCCCAGCCCTGACCCCAGAGGGGAGAGGCAGTGCTGTGACCCTGCTCCTGCACTGCCCAGCCTGCACATCTGGAGCACAGAGGGCCAGCCCTGCAGTCTGGCTCACTGGCTGCTCATCCTGCCCCCAGCCAGCCCCTGGCAGGCAGCACCAGGCTGGAGACCCCAGGGACAGCCCCTGTCACTGTCCCCACACCTGCACACCCTGCCTGCCCTGCCCTGGCACCAGGGCCCTGGGAGGAGCACTGGGAGCATCTTGTGCCAAGTGCAACTCAAAACCAGTGCTGTGCCCCAGCCTCTGATGGGCACCCCAGTGTCGTGGTGGCTCTGGGCTCTGCTCCTGACCCAGCAGTGCTGCTGCCAGCAGATCCCAGGCAGGGTCTGAGCCCTGAGTGTCACAGGATTCCACCCAAGCCCTGGCAGGGCTGCCAGTCCTGCCCTGCTGTCCCTGGGCTCCAGCACAGCTCTGCTCCACTGCCCAGCTGCTCTTGGAGCCCTTGCAGAGGGCTCTAGGTCAGATCTAGAGCTCAATCTCTATCTCTTTTAGCCTCATTTAATTCAGGTCTCTGTATATAGAACAAAACACAGCAATGGACTTGTGTCTTTTCTTGTTTAAAATTTTTCTTTTCTTGAAAAGTCTATGACTTTTTATATTTGTCTCTGGGGATCTTGAATGTTTGCAAACTTGAAAGTGTTGAGATGAGTACATGCACAGGGATGTTTTTCCCCCCTTTTTTTTAAATTAAAAGAAAAAACTCTCATAAGCTGTAGGTACTTTGTGGCCTGTCCTCATTGCTGCAGAAGTTCCAGCCCTCCTTGCACTCTGCTGACCTCTTACATTTACTGTTACCTGCTCATAGGTATTATGAGACCTAAAAGGTTATGGTGAAAGGAAATATTGCTGATTACCTGGTATTAAAATCCTATTTATGTGATTGTTCAATGAATAAAAACATCCAGTTTATCTTCTCTACAGTAGTAGTTATTTCTGTCATTCCCCATCATTCTCCAATAAACCATATCTGAAGGTATTCTCTCAGAAACTCAGATTTCTCTTGGCAGGAGGAGGGTAGAGAGGACCAGTGTTTTGTGTCTGGATGGATTAGTACCCTACATTTATTTAAGCTATTTACCATCTAACATTATAAGTGACTTTTCTGGCATGCCACAGCAAAGTTTTGCAGTGATCAAGAAAAAACCACACTGGGGGAGAATGTTAATACTACTCTGCCCTTGATAGGATGGTGACTGGCAGCATATAAATACCCCTGACAGGATGACAGAAATTGCTCTTCTATATTTACCAGGAGCCCTGGGCCAACATGCACAGTGGTGGGAACCCATCTGCTCTGTTCAGTCATTTCATCAACACACTACTACTTAACAGCTGAGGCTTTTGTAATGTATTTTATTTAGCTTGGTGTGTGCAGAGAGCAGGAGTGTCTTTAACAGCAGTGTGGCAAAACCAAAATAAATCATAAAGGTGAATTGCAAATTGAAAGGTCTGGTGATTCATCTGGTGAATCATATAAAGGAACAAATTTATTTTGACATTACTTGACCACTTAGATTTCCTACCACGAGCCCAGCATCATTAGCTGTGTGTTAATGAGTCCTCCAGTGCACACAGCAAACACTGGCAGGGGTTTGGGCAGCTCCTGATTTGGGCTCAGGGATCTCACTGGGGCATGGGAGGGGTTTGGTCAGCACTGGGGCAGCTCCAGAGGTCACCATGCAGATCCATCTCCTCTGGATGCACACTGCCCAGAGGGGGTGGCAGAGGCCACAGGATCTGATGTTTCTGCTCACAGCATTTTAGATTGGGTTTATCATTTCAATTTCTACTCACCAGAAGTTGATGAACACTGCACTGCTGAGCACCTGCCTTTCCCAGACTTTTGGCTTCATTGCCCATGAGACAGTTTCATTTTTGCTTTGGATATTTGCTCACATAAACATTTCTCTCCCATTTCTAGAAATGCAACTTTTTTATCTCACATTCAAAATCAGCCACTGGAGCACTGGAGACAATGGCTGGGATAATTTCTCAGGGAAAATTCTCATATATATTCTCATAAAAATACCTTATACCTAAGTTTGAAATACAGGTCATGTGTCAGAGTTTATTTGTGTCAAAAGCTTTACTGAAAGGCAGTGCCAATGTGTGTCTGATGAGAAAATGAAGGATTCTCTTTCATTTTCAGACCAAGCCTCTCAGTCACCTCTGCCTGTCAACACCTCAGTGCAGGAACACCCTACAAACTTCACTTCAAGCAGATGTCTACATTCACTGAAGAATTTAAGTTTTCTTCTATGAATACAACAGGGCATTATTTAAGAAAAAATTAATTGCACTGAAGGCACCCATATTTTGCAGTCTGTGTGAGAGCCTGGAAGTTTTTCCCTGCAGGCAGAGCAGCAGGATGGACCAAGAGCAGAAATGAGTCTTTCATCCTTGCCAAAAGGGCAGTGCCATCTCCCCATCCAAATGTTTTGTACTAAATCCAAATACAGGAGGCATAAACAGGATGTAAAAATGCAGCTGTTCTCAAAGCCCATCTCCCCAAAGATAGTCCATGAAATATATTGGTGTGAATTCACAGTGTCTGAGCAGTCTCAGCTGAATTAAAGACTGAAAAGGGAACCAGAGCAGCAAAATATAATTTCAGAATTCAAGTTAGCTAAATGAGGTAATTTAAGGTTTAAGTGGTACTTTATGTTCTTCACATTTTCCACAGCACCTTTTGAAAACACCAAGGTGAAATAATCACTGTTGCAGAACCACAGATTTCTCTCAGGAAAATGGTTTCATTCAGTGCAAAATGCAAGTCTGTCTGAGTATTTGTGTAAAGCTGAGGCTTTTTCTCTCCCTTTGTAAGAATGCAAAATAAAATGTTGCTGGATAAGTCTGTAAGCAACAGAAATGTTTTTTTTTTTTTTTATATTACCAATAGTAGCCTATTTTAAAAATGAAAAATGTATGAACATGTAATCATCTTATATTAATGTTCACTTTAAAACTCAAAACCCTAAACAACAACATTATCAATGGGATGTTATCACTGCTCCATATTTTTATGCTACCTGGAAATTAGTTTACTGCAATTAGCTTGGTTTAAGTTTGACAGAATAAGATGGAATATACTTTGATTTCTATGAAAATACCTACAGAAATTATGCAACAGCAGTTAATTTTTGGTTCAATTGTCCAATATACATAAAGCTTTTGATAGTAAAAGAGGATGGAGGTAGAAAGAGAATCTAATTATGTAGTTTACCAAGCTGTCTCTGCTAAATTCATGCACCAAACCCAGAGAATTGTGATGTGGTTTTAAACCAGCTGTTAACTCATCACAGCACTCCTGTTCCAGGGTAAGTGGTTTTAATTAGCTGACACAAACTTTTCCCCCAATCCATCACACTCAGGTTCCACATGCCCTCAGCTTTCTCTGGGTTTCTTAAAGATGAGAATGATTATCCCAGATGAGAGGTTTCATTTGTCTCTCCCTTTGAAGCACAGCAGCAGGGCTGTGCACTGTGCACGTGTGAAAACACCACCTGCAGTGCAGGGACATCACTGGGGCCTGCTAAAGGCACACCTTGGGAATTCTGTCCTTGCTGGAGCTTCTCCTAAATGTAAAAATGTCTGTTAAGCACAGGGAAAAAACCCATGAGCATGAAGGCAGCTTTCTGTGTGAGCCCCAGGTGAGATCTTTTAAAAGATCTTTAACCTTGTAATTTTTTATTTTTGTCTTTTGCAGCAGGGTCAGCATTATTTCCTTCATGGTCACTGCTGAGCACCATATAAATCCATATCCACCTGTGATTAATGGCTCTTTAGTACCAAAGGAAGGGGTTAGCTAAAACTTTTCATCACTGTCAAACTTCATAATTTTTCCACTTTCTTTTCCTGTCTTCTGTGAAGCTTCTTCATGCCAAAGCCTAATGAAAGCTGCCACTACATACTGGCTGGACTTGGAATGAACTTCAGATGATGCACATCATACCTACAGCCCCCCTTTCCCTGCAGCTGCTGAAAACCAAGTGTCCCAGGCCTGTGAATATTGTGAAAGAATGAGAAATCAGGGTCTGCCTGCTGCTGTTAATCGACTGGGTGAAAAAATGAAGTACAGGACTAGAAATCCAACAGTGGCCTAATGGCACAGCAGAGAAGGTGATCTCCTCTGGTGCCCTAGCTTGGCTCCTGGCTCACACAGCATCTGCCAGCTCCCCCAGCTCCATCCTCCCTCATCCTGAGTGGGAACGGCCTCAGGAGCCAGGTGATGGGAACCTCTCATTCCCACTAACAAATAACTGGCAATCAGTGTTCAAGGGAAGGCAGTGTACAGGAATTCATGCTTTTTAGCAGTTTTGTTGTGAAATTTCTGGTTCCAGATTTAATTTTTGCAATTTCCATCATTGCCCTTACATTCGTTTTCAGAGAAGGAGCCAGAAAACTATAACTGTGCCACACATTGAACTTCCTCTTCTCTAAATAACTCCTTTTTGATGAAACAGCATGGGCAGAATGTTTGCTTGTGAAGTCTTATGAAGCTTCTAGGGGTTTTGGTTGTTTTTTTTTTAACAATAGATAAAGACATGATTTCTATCACTGAGAAAATATTTGCTGAAACCCAAATTTGTGACCTCAAGTTTCCCAAACCTCACACAATTCTTCACTTTCCAAAGCCTGTCTGATTGACTGGAAGTGGAAAGCCATTCTTCTAAAACTTTGTAATGACTCTAATTGCATTTTAATATTTGATATGCTTTAAAATTGCAGAGAAAGTATTGACATCAATGCTGAGCCATCCTTCACAATACATGAACTGCCCTACAAGAGCATTTGTATGGTGACAATGAGAGCTGTAATTACCCATGATCTGAGATGGACAGTAGTGACATGTTTTATTCAAAAGAAATGAATCATTAGTGCCTTTGCAACAGCCTGGAGAGAATGAGAATATTTATTAACTGTACAAGACTAATGACTGCTCTCACAGGCTTTCATTGGTGCCAGCTCAGGTCAAACCTGTGTATGGACTGTAAGGAGACACAGCCAGCCATAAATACAGAGAAAGCTGCAATAAAGCTGGAACAGTGTATCAATAAACCATGCACAATTTAAATTTAGCCTCGTTGTCTTGGAGCTCCCTAACGGTGTGTGCTGAGTGACGTGGGTGTGTGCTCACAGTGATGCTGAATGCAAATGTCCTGAGCACCTTCTGCAGTCTGGTACCACCCTGCCTGTTTGCATGTCCTGCAGTGCACAGACACACACCTGGCTGCTACCTGAGCTCTCCAAGCACTGTCACCTTCTTCCCTTGAGCACTTCATCGCATTGAGGTGCTACCAGTAAAACTGCAATTTCAAACCCCTGAAAGTGGCTTGAAAGGGAGTTAAGGGAACACGTTTAGGCTGTGCTTTGGCATTTCCAGTGAGCTCCCAGAACAAGGTGATGCTGAAGTAGATGCAGCAGTCAAACAGCTCACAAGTGCTGTCTAAAGGAGAATTAACTGCATCCCAGCCCAGGCTGTGTGTCTGGAGCAGTGCTCAGGGGTGGCACAAGGGACATCCCCCAGCTCTGCAGGCTGGGCTGGGCTGGCACTGCCTCCTCTGCTCCCTCTGAACAGCTCAAGGGCTCTGGGACAGCCACAATCATCTCCTCATGTCTCAATTTATGTGCAATAAATCCATTAATTGCGTGGTTTTGTATCACTGTGTTTGTAGCAAGAAAAAATGAAAAAAAAAAAGATCAGAGGTATCTGATGTTTAAGGTGTTTTTTAGTGGAGATAATTTCCTTGATTTACCAATATGTGAGGAACTTCACCGAGGAAAAAAAAAGTTTTAAAGGCAAATAAATAATTTCACCATCTGATATTATAAACTGGAAATTCAGATCAGCTGAATAGTTTTGTTGAAAGAATTTTCTACTAGCAGTTGCTATTTTCTTTTTCTTATTTTTTCCTCTGGAATTCACAGTGGGGAAAAGTCCTACAAAGTGAAAAGAATTGAAATGAAAGTTTCTACATGTAACATACTTAGAATATACGATTTTAAATGCAGAATTTGCCTTTTCAAAGCACTGTAATTTTATTTTCAAATGCATTTAATTTCTTATGTCTGACAAATTTGTATTATTTATTTACCTGCCAGTAAGGATATACTACCAACTCATACTGGATTATGGTAAATAAATACATCAAAAAACTCCACTGATGTTTGCAAGTAAGAAAAAAAAAATTGTTTAAAGAATATTTTTGAAACAAATTTTGAAATGTGAGTGTCTAAGTTTGAAATGCAAAGTCAGTTTGAATGACTAACTCCATCCAACATTTTCACAGCACAGCTTTCTTCCTTTCAGCAGGGGGAACAGGCACCACAGCTGACAGGAGAGGGAAGTAGAAAATTCTCCAAAGAATAACATTTTAATTCATCTTGAAATAAACACTGAGGGTCTGTGACTGACTCCTGTAAAGGTGGTGAAAAAAATACCATATAGAAGATGAACAGAAGCAGTAAAAGCCATCCATGGCAATGTATCATGGTGCTGCTACATTGCTGTCTGCCAACCAGCAAGTACAAATCCCTGCTCTGACAAAATTGTAAATGCCACAATAACACCATATTTTCTGCTTTGTTTCTTGAGAGAAAAAAAAAAAAAAAAGTGTAAACTTGGGAATAATAGGAACAAAAAAATCTTATAAATAGGATTTGTATAAAATTCTGGGAGGGGGGCTGGGAGCTGCCCCATTTCTCTGGGGTCAGTCTTAAGGATTATTTGGCTGATCAGGGTAGTTTTAATCTCTAGATTTTTTTTTTGCTTTTTTTCACAGAAAAGAATTTTCCAATGTACTGATGACTAACCTGTTGGGTCTAATGCTTCATGACTGCCTGGAGCCCTATAGGTGCTCTATTTTGCTAAAAAAATACACTCCTAATCAGTCCTGTTTGCTAAGAAGATTTAAATATTCTGACTGAAGAACTGAAAAATTATAAGGAAAACAAGTTTTTGTACCTCAGTTATCACCAACTCCTGTAGCTGTGGCAGGTGGAAAGTGCTGGAACAGCTTGTGGCTGTATCTTGCCTATTAACTGCTTTTGAATGGTGTGTCAGAGCCCAAATGTCTCTGGAACCCAATTCTCTGAGTTCAATTGACATAACCACAATACCAAAATCTCCCATGAGGAGACACAGGGATGGGGGCAGCCCTGGATGGGCTGCAGGCACAGCAAGGCTTTGTGCTGAGCAGCAAGAAGAGCACTCAGGAGCAGGTCAGAGGCACAGCTGGGGATGCACAGCCTCTGCCTTCCTCAAATTTAGAAAAGGCACTTTGAAGCACACCATTCTCCATCTGCCCTGGTTTGTGTAAACCCCACAGGGCAGGGACAGGTGAACCAGGATCCTGCTCTGGCTCACAGCTCTTCAGCCTTCCCTGCTGCTGGACCTGCACCCAGCAGCTTCTCATGGCAAAATGGATCCCCCCAGAAAGTTTGACAACATCCCTCGGCTTCTAAAACCAGCACCATCTCTGCATTCCTCACAAACAGTGGATGGTACAGGATCCAGCTGTGCTCCCTGCACTGGGGCTGCTGCTGGGACCCCAAACCCAGCCCTGCCCAAACACTGCTCAGCTCCTGCAGCCTGCCAGGGCTCACTGGGAGCTGAGCTCAGCCTCCAGGGGAGGGCTAAAAACCCATGGCAATGGGGAGGCTGAAGCTATCAGCAGGAAAGGGGTGTGAGCGGAATCTTCTGTTCTCTGTAAGACAGAACATTGACCTAAAATTTGTGTTTTGTTTCAGCTGACCATACCTGTCTCTAAAACAGTTTAAGACTTGCCTAATATTTGCCTTCAACCTGAAGAGATTATTTTAGCCCACTTTCACAGTGCTTACAGGTTCACAGACTCAAGATCATGCAGTCCAAGCACCATCCCAGCCCCACCAGAATCAGCCCTAAACCCAGGTGCTCCAGAGGCCTCCTGAACACTCCCAGAGACAGCCTCACCACCTCCCTGGGCTACTTATTCCAATGCCTGACCACTCCTCCAGTTAAGGGTTTTTCCCTAATACATAACCAGAAACCCTCCTGATGCAGCTTAAGGCCATTTCATCTCATCCTTTCACTTGGAGCAAGGCAGAGGGGACTGACCCCCACCTGGCCACAACATTTTTCCAGGTAATTCTATAGAGCAATGAGGTCCCTCCTGAGCCTTCTCATCTTCAAACCAAAAAAAAAAATCCAGTTAAGTCATTTTTAACCATCTTCTTAACATTTAGGTAAATGTCAAGGTATTTTATGCTCAATAATTTGAAGAATTGAAATTATTCACTTTGAAAATATGTAAATGGAACTCTCAAGACAATTCCAAAAGTATGGCTGACTATTATTTCTACTGAATGTAATCACTGAATACTTCCTCATCTGGAAACCCAGTTCAGTTCCCTTTCCCCACCTGTTCCCCTTTTTCCTCTAAGAAAAGAATCTGGAGTCCTCAAATTCTTCAAAATATACTCATTGCCCTGCTTCTGTACATCTAATTTGATTTTACAGATGACTTTTTTTTTTTTTTTTTTTTTTAATAGTTTCAGCTAAAGCCCCAAATACTGGGGAGAAAGCACAGTCCTTGTAATTCTGGGGATGTGCCTCTTGCTGCAGCTCCAAGGGAGGAGCAGCAGAGCTGTACCATGGCCAGACCTGCTGCTCTGGGATCCCAGTGCCCTCCCCAGCCCCAGCAGCACCAGCACAGCCCCACTGCTTCCTGCCAGCACATTCCACCCCTGGCTCCTTCCTGGAAATGTCTTCATTGCAGCCTCTGACTAGTTCTTTAAAGAATTGCTAGCTTGACAGAAAGTAGAAAAAAAAAATTAAAATCCAGGATCTGTCTTATTCATATGCACTTGCAAATAAAAAGCACGGTGGAAACACTACCCAAGCAGAGCAGAGATTATTTTCAAGCATGCGAGCAGTTTAAGGTCATTTACTTAAAATTACATTCAAGAAACAACAGAGATGCTTCTGCATTAGTCTCTGCCTTTAATGCCACTCTGCATCTAATCCCTCTTTGTGTTCAGTAGAAATAGCTCACTCCCACGTCTGAGGAGAGGCTGGGCTGGAGCCTGCATCTCAAACACCCTCCTGTCACCAGCAGGCAATGCCATTTTTAGATCTCCCATTCCAAAGAAAGGTCACTCACTATTCTAAACAATAGAAGGAGAAAATAGTCAGTCCACTTCACCCTTTCCCAGCTTTTAAAAGGAAAACAAACAAACAAACCAGTCATCAGTGCCAAGGTAATTTCCAGTATTTTAATATAGTTACACAGAATCAACAGAGTCTGGCAGAAAGTTTTTCCCTCAAGATGTGATCATACACTTCTGACAATGGCACAGCAGTGCTGTGAAAGGACATCAGACAAGAAATAAAGCTGGCTGAAATCTGCATTTCAAGTTCCTCACAACATTTTTCAGGAGAAAAAGAAATCTTTCTTCAGAAAATAAGTATAATGAAAACCCCAACAGTGTGTCAACACAAAGCAGATGCTCAGCTTTGACTTTATATGGATTCCTCCAAGGGGTTGCTCTACTGGTGGAGATTCACAGGGAGGAGTCACCAACAATTTGTGCTTTCAGGTGCCCCAGGTTCCCAGGCAGCTGCAGGAATTGACCAGTGGAAGAACTCCAGCACACCCACAGCCTCCTCTTCATTCAAACTTTCCTAGCCAAGCTTTCAAAATAACTTCCTTTTTGTTGGAGATTTTTTTTTTCCTTTTTTTGCAGACTTTCTGCCAGCCTGCTGTAAGGTTTTGGTGCATGCAGATGATGGTGAAATTACCCAGAAGAGGCACAATGTGGTTCCATGGCCACTGGCAATGAAAAGTCAGTCTGAATTAGCAGCAGAGGTTTTTGAGTGGCAGAGTGAGAGGATGGGGTGGAAATGCTCTGTCGTTGTGGTTTGGGCTGAGAGTGTATGGACACAAGTCTTGCCAGACACAGAACAGAACTCATTATTCAACATATAAAATATTCCATATGAGAAATAGAATACAAAAACTAAATCCTTCACAGCTATATCTATGGTGGTATTTAACACTTTTTTATGCTTCTAAAGGAGCTTAATAAACCTGAAGAGAAAGAAAAGTTCCATTTTGGGTAACAATTGGAAATAATTTTGCAGTTTTAGGGTCAGAAAAATGGGAAAAACAAAAAGTACAGACTGCTCTGCCTGAAGTTTTGTATAAGATGATTTTTGTTCTGTGTTATGTAATCAAATAAACACATCACAGCATTATCACTTGGGGCCTGAAATGCAGTGAATGTCCCTGGAGCTCCTTGGATGCCACCTGCCACAGAGGGAACATCTCCCTTGTGGCTCCAGGCTCCAAGCCAGGTGAGGTAAACTAGCACTAAAAAAATCCCTTCTGGAGTGATGGTATGAATATATAAATGTATAAACCAGCCTCATGTGCTGTGAATGCTCTTGGACACAGTGGCTGAGGACACCTATGGCAAACATCAGCTCTGCTGGGCACTGAGTGACCTTCCCAGGACCTCACCTCCTCCCTCCAGTGATCCAGTGCTTGTTAATCAGGTGCTTCATCCCCTTCAGCTCTCACACACAGCCCAGACAGGAAAGGTGCAGCTGCTTCCTGTGTGCTGTTCAGATAAATTACTCCTGAGGATAAAAACAGGACTGCTGCAGGGAATTTTTGAGTATTTTGGAGGATATTTAAATTCTGGTCAAGATTGGGTTCTTAAATATGTATCCTCCTTTTTTCTACAGCATGTTCTGACTGTTTTCTATATCCTTTCCCTTATATTCTATCCAAAAATCTTTTGGCTTTCTCTCCCTCCCCCTCCACTTAAGGTATTAAATACCTCAGCATGCAGCGATTTGTGATTCTGCCTTTATATGCAATACTGGTATCTTCAGTATAAATAAAATTATAGTTTCAGCTATGATTTTGTAAATAAAGAGTGTTAAGCAGGAAAGAATTAGACAGGAACCATTTCTAATTAAATTGCCTCTATTCTGGGCTCCAGACCAGCAAGGCAGCCTGGGTGCATGGTGTAGGGCTGACACCATCCGCCCTGCCCCAGGAGCATCTCACCTGCCAGAGCTGAGCAGTCTGGGCACTGCCTCAGTGGCAAATTACAGCAGAATTAGCTCTGGATAGACTCCACAAAGCAAATTTATTCAAACCATTTCATTTTGGAAAGCCTGATTACCATTTACCATATGATGCCTTTCTATCACTTCAGCAGTATCAAAAGGCTTTATTGTAGATGAGATCAAATAAATACAGCAAAACCATGAAAAAAGAAGAGAGTCATATCCTGACTGATGGCATGCTCCTACAGACTGCTGCCACCAGCTGAGAGTGTGTGCCAATATTTTTATGAGCCATCATTACCAAACATAACTGAAGCAGGCTGGAAGAAAACAGCAACCCAGAAGTGTTTAAGAAAGCTCTGGGAAAGGAAAAGAACAGAAGAGGAGAGCTGCTGAGCTGAATCAGCATGTGGGCTGTAGCTGGAACAAAAGGATTCTTCAGTTCATGCCAAAAATACTCATCAGCACTGCTGCTTTTTTAAGCTCAACATTCATAGGTGACTTTTCTTGCTTCTGAAGAGTCCTGTGGGAAGCTGCAGTGCCCCAGGTATGGGTGGCTGTCAGAGCCCTCACCCTGCTCACCCCGAGGGATTTTTTGGGAGAGGAGCTGATGCTCCAGGAGCAGGGCAAGGGGCTGAGCCTCAGGAGCAGCTCCAGGCTCCTCTCCAAGGGACTCCTGCCTTCTCCACATGGTCCAGCCCTGTCCCTTCCCAGAGCTGGCAGGACCTCAAAGACAGCCCAAAGACCAGCATCTGCTGAGATCCCAGCTGCAGAGGTATCTTCCACCTCAGTGGGGTACCAGCACAGTCTTTAGGGGACTCATAAAAAGCATTAAATATGATTAAAATCCACAAGTGACCAAAAGATTCTTTTCCTTGGTGCACAATTAGTCTGAAGGACTCATTATTGTAGGAAGCCACATAATCCAGAAATTTTAAAAGCCTCAGAAAGGATCAGTTATATGTCTCACCAAAAAAGGGGAAAATAAATCATCATACTGAAGAAATGCAAAGAGTCTTTTCAAGTTTCAGGTTTAATTGAAGATTTAGGAATCAGGGACTAAAAAGAGTTTTGCCAGGCAGACAAAGGTGGCACTTGCTACCCCAGCAGGAGGGGATGGCAGAGCTCACCCCCAGGCTGTGCTGCTGCTCTGCACCTCCCATGGGAATTCCTGCTGGAAAAACAAGTACCAAGTGAACAAAATGCAGAAATTCCACCTGTAAGGCTGAAGGTGTGGATAGGAAAATGGGCATGTCTGTCTTTCCTGGGAACCCTGCTGCTCCTGCATCACCTGCCTGTGTGTCTGTGTTTAGCTTAGCTGTGGGAAGCAGGCCTTACTTGTAAAGCTGGGGCTAAGCTTGCACTTCAAAGAGCCACCAAAACAATCTTTTGGAGCCTGAACACGTTTGTTATCTTGATAATCCTAAAGCACAGAGATCTAAGGAGGAAGCAAGCAGAACAATGAAAAAAAAAAAAAAATTACAGTGTGTACGTTTGCAAAAATCAAGGTGTCCTTTTATTCTTCAGCTAGAAATCCAGTTTTTGCATCTGAGCAGTTTAATAATAATATAACAATAATTTCAGCCTCAAAATGTATTTGCTTTTAGGAAATGAAATCAGCTTTTTAGTTGAATAACATTGGTCCCTGGGAACAAGATCAATCTCTGGTGTTGGTGTTGAAATCACATTTACATGAAGCATTTCCTCATCTAGGGCATTTAATTACTTCAGGAGTATGAAATATAAAAATTAATACATCCATACAGAAAAGTTGAGAGAAAATACTGCCCTTTACTTCATGGCTTGGCTTATTATGGGTCAGCAGCAAATTAGATTGGGCTTTAATTCTTCCCCAGCGTGAAAGGGATTCAATCAGTTACACCAGGAGCTGATATTATTAATGCAATCATGGCCTAAAAGAAACCAGCCCTAGAGGGAGATGCCAAAATGAATTCTTCATGTAGTAACAAAGGAAGCCAGAAGAATCCTTCCCAGAATCTGCACTGAGGACAAGCCTGACGTTTCATAAGCCTCCAAATAAGTCTGCTGTGAATTCCCCACTTGTATTTGTACATCCAGCTCTTGCTAAGGGCTCCACAGGCATTCAGAGCATCACTAAGGGAAGGTGTTAGATTCAGTATGACACTGACTTACAAACTTCAACGGGGAAAGTATCAAACAATGAATTATTTCATAATATACCACCACTCAGGCATTTAGCTACCTTTCCATCTTAATTAAAAGGCAAAAAATCACAAAAGGCTTCAAGGAAACATTTGAGTTTTCCCAATCAAAGCTTAAAATTAATCTATGGAACAAATTATTGCATAGCAAACTAATGATCTTTCAAAAGAAAACACTGAAAGGCTCTGGAAAAAAAGGAAAAAAAAAATTAAGTTTTCTGTCTCCCTCTCCCTACAATAATGTGGGGTTTTGAGCCCAGTCCCACCAGTGATGAGCAAGAGGGCAGCACAGCCCCAGCCACAGCAGCTCTCAGGCTGGCTCACACCCTGCCAGCATCCCCTTCTCCCACTGCAGCACTTCCCAAAGCTGATCAGTGCACAGAGGCTGCAGTGGGGTGATCACAGCAATAGCAGCAGCTGTGGAGAAGAGGCCTGGGAGGGCTGTGGGGAGGAGACAGTGCATCCACTGTCCCTGGGGATGGCAGGGACTCATTAGCCCACCTGCACCAGCCCAGGGTTGGAACTGCAGGATGCTGATTTATGGGTCAGAACAGAGATTTTTAAAGTGTACTTGTTGTCAATTATTTCTTCCTCCTGCCGAGTTCTGTTGAGCTGGACTCAAAGCATTAATGGAGCAGGACTTTCATCATCAAAATACATGAAAATCCACATCAGTAGAGCTGTCTGATCAGCACTTGCTCTTCAAACATGAGTGAGAATGTTTTATTGCATGACAATAAAGCAATAGCAATGGCCAAGGTGTAGAAACCTTTCCCAGGCATTCCTGTAGGATGCCATGCACAAACTGGCAGCAGCTGCTCCATAATGACAGGAGTGCAGGGCCTCCTGCTCCAAGGCAGTATTGCAGAATGAGGAAGGCATTTGCTGTTTATCTGCATTAATATTATGAAATGCCTTATGACTAGATTAGAAAATGAATGAATTGGTTCTAACCTGGATGCCAGAGCCTTTGGGGGCAATTGTCAGGCTTCTGCTGACCTTCACTGAAAAAATCCAGGTTTTGAGGCACCACTGGGTGATCTGTAGAGAGCAGGCTAAAAATGTGTGCAGAGGGATTGCAAAGTATTTGTGGCTCATTTTAAAATGTGTGGAAAACCACATTAATGCAGAGTCAGCTAAATGCACATGTGCCATCTGACTGTTCAAAAATCAAGGTTAACTTACATTTAGGAGATTTTTTTATAAGCTCCATACAGGCACACATTTCTCCAGTGTGCAAAGGTTATGGTTCCTTTTCTTGTTGATTCAAGATTTGAAACATATCCAAGAGCATTTTTCCCATTCGTGACCTAAGCCTTGTTCATACACAAAACTTAGAGACATAACTTTAAAATTTTCTTTATTACCTATATTTATTAGCTATATTTATATACCAGCTAATCTTCATGTTTTGAACAGAGACTGACCTGTTTCCTCTCAAAGCCAAGGAAAGCTTTTATCTTGGGTTTCCAGCACCAGACACTTATCACTTTCTTTGCAGCACTAAGTTGTCTGTGATAAGATAGATCCCTGTTTGGGATAGCTGAATGTGATAGATATTTGTTAAGTACTTCTTTGAGATAAAATAGGATTTATTTTCCTTCTTTAATTTATAAAATGCAAAATGGCAAAGCTCCTAACTCTCCTTACCTGCTGAGCCACTGGAAGAGATGAGAACATAAATATCCATGACATCCACATTATTACCAAATACTTTCATTAACAGCAGTGCTATCACAGTGAATACCAAGTGAATTGACAGTGACAGGGCAATAAATTAAAGTGTTTATACCTTTTTCTCAGCTTACAAATAGCAGAGTTATTCCTGACCTTTGATGTAAACCTTAATGATCACTGGTAAATCAAACATGATACTCTTAGAATTCAGTGCCTCAGCTGAGACCTTTTCACCCTGGAGATGCAATATCTTCTAAGGATTTCTTTGAGGATTATGTTAATTATCATTACCTTGTGAAGGACTAATATCCACAGGAAATTGGCTCATTTTCACTGAAAACCTTCCCAGTTTACCATTGTGGACCCTTATCATGAGGTACATGATGTAAGCTGTCTGGAAACTCACCACTGTCTCCTGGTTCCTGGGCAGTCCCAGCAAGGGGCTGCCACCAAATATCTCTGGGCTCTTGGCTTCTTGAAGGGTTCATCTCCCTGAAGGAGAGGTTTTGAGGCAAGAGAGGGACCAGTCTCCAGTTTTTATGCATTTTGTGCATTTAACCATGTAGAAAAAGAGAAATTGTGTATACCAGTCAGGTTGCAGGCTTCATCCTTTTCATTTTGTTAGTTGAATTTACTGTCTTGCTCTGGGTCAGTAAGGAATTATTTCTCCAAAAGAGCAGATCTCAGGCTTTCTGTGATAGAAGATACTGAAACAGAGGTGCTAACCCCTATTTAAAGATCTGATACCCTGAAGACAGGCTTTCCTTCGTTAGCTGCCTTGAAAGAAGCCCCTAGACACAGCAAAAAGCAGAGTTTGGGCTGGTGAAAGTTGCCAGTATTTTTGGACAAAAACAACAAGCAGCAAATCTTGGGTAACAATTGCCATGAGACCAACAGTGATGTCAGTGTGGGAGGAATTTCAGGTCAATGAGAGGGGAGAAATTGGGCCTTTTATTTCATGTTGGGCCAAGGTTCTATACCAAATATATGGGTGTAAAAGCATCCCCACACTGTGGCACTTACTCCTGTATAAGAACAAAAGCATCTCTGTCTTCAGAGGAGAGACTTTTTACAGCCTCACAGATCCCTTTGGGTTCAGTTCATACTTTATGTACAATTTTTGTTCAGTTTTACCTCTTTCCTAGGTAGCTGGCTGGGCCCAAGAAATAAAATTATATATGAGTGATCATCCAACCCGTGGTTTAATTCCTGCCCTGGGAGATTGTAGATCTAAGCAGCTGGTGATCTGCAGAATTCTCCTGCAAATATTTAAGTGTTTGCCGAGGCCAGCTCCAGCTTCCCTGGGTGACTTTTTCCTTATCTCTCTTGCTTTCAGATAAAATGTCAGCTCATGAACTGCAATAATAGCCTTTCCCTTCAGAGTTATTTTTCTTTGCCAGTTTCGATTAAAAAAAAATAAAAACAATAAAAATAAAATCTGGCGCTGGGTAGGAGATTTCTCCGAGGGAATGATGTCTCCAAGCCTTGCAGCATCCCGGGCTGCTTATCCCTGTGCTGCTGATCCCAGCCGGGGGAGGGCACAGCTGCTCAGCTCCAGCTGTGCCTGCCAGGCATCGCTCACACTGACAGCACTGGCAGCCTCAGTTTGGCCTCTCTCCTCACAGCAGACACCCTAATCTGCAGCCCTCCAAAATATACTGGAAAAAAAAAAAAAATTAAAAAAAAAAAAAAAAAATTAAAAAAAAAAAAAAAAAGGGGGGGGCAGGGAAGGAATAAAGAAAAGGGGAGGGGGGAAAGGAGAGAGAAGATTAAAAAGTGCTTCAGTGCAAAGTCGTTTCAGTAGAGCAAGGTCACGGTGGGGGCAGCTGCTGGTCAGAGCAGAGCAGAGGGGAGCAGAGGTCTGAGAGCTGATTGCAGCTGCTCTAATCCCCTGGGGATGTGCACTGCAGGCACAGCCAGGCTGGGGACACAGCCAGAGCTGGGACAGCCCCAGCGCCTTCCCCCTGCAGCTTTTACACTGCTTCTACCCTGCCTGTGTCCTGCCTTTACCCTGCCTGTATCCTGCCTTTATCCTGCCTGTATCCTGCCTTTACCCTGCCATTAACCAGCCTGTATCCTGCCTTTACCCTGCCTGTATCCTGCCTTTACCCTGCCTTTACACTGCCTTAACCCTGCCTTTATCCAGCCTGTATCCTGCCTTTACCCTGCCTTTATCCAGCCTGTATCCTGCCTTTACCCAGACTTTATTCTGCCTTTATCCTGCCTTTGCCCAGACTTTGCCCTGCCTGTGTCCTGCCTTTGCCTACCCTGCCTGTATCCTGCCTTTATTCTGCCTTTACTCTGCCTTTACCCTGCTCCTACCCAGCCTTTTTTCTGCCTTTACCCTGCCTTTATTCTGCCTTTACCTTTCCTCTACCCTGCCTGTATCCTGCCTGTATCCTGCCTTTACCCTGCCTTTATTCTGCCTTTACCCTGCCTTTACCCTGCCTTTATCCAGCCTGTATCCTGCCTTTACCTAGACTTTATTCTGCCTTTATCCTGCCTTTGCCCTGCCTGTGTCCTGCCTTTACCCTGCCTTTATTCTGCCTTTACCCTGCCCCTACCCTGCCTTTATTCTGCCTGTATCCTGCCTTTATTCTGCCTTTACCCTGCCTTTATTCTGCCTTTACTCAGCCTTTCCTCTGCCTTTATCCTGCATTTTCTCAGCCTCTGCGCTGCCTTTACCCAGCCTTTACTCTGCCTTTACCTTTCCTTTACCCACCCTTTACTCTGCCTTTACCCTGCCTTTATCTCCTCAGCACAGCCAGCTCCTCCTGCCCCAGCCCTGGGGTAGGATGTTTTTAAAATGCAGCAGTACTGAAATAACAGAAAATGTACTTAGCAAATAAAAATGTGGGTACAAAAGATGCCACGTTTTTGAAAGGGATATAATGGTAGGAACTGCAGAGGATCCTCCCAGTGGTGATAAGGACTGCTGGAGCTGGGTCCTGAAACAGGGACTGTAAACATCATTTGTGCACATTCACCAGCACTGAACATCTGTCTCTTGCTAGACTTTACTGCAACTTTGTCATTTTCTCCAGTAGCTGATGTTTGGCATTGCTTTGAGTTTTGTTTAATTTCCCTGTTAAATGCAGAGCCTAGATGAAGAGGACCACAGAACTTCTAGAAATAATTTCCCTGACTTGCCTCTGTTTGAACAGGAGAGGCAGGTGCAGACACTGAAATAAATTTCACTGAATTATCAGTACAGTCCTCAGTCTGCACCAACATCCTTTAAGCACAAGGAGTACCCAAAAAGCATTTTCTGGGAACCTCCCAGAACTATATTTTTCAGCTAACAATCTTGCTTAGTTCTACTGAAAAAACAGAAGGTTTGCTGATAACACTTCTCTCATAACATCTCCATTTCCAAAATACTGCAATAAGTGATTTGGGAGAAACAATACCACAATATCAAGTGATAATTAGAAGCTGTAAAAGATTAAGGAAAGTTCTACAGGGCTTTTGTTATACATACTGACCCAAACTGTGGTCAGGGAAAGACAAAAGCATGGAAAAGAGCTGAAATGGGGACCACACCTGCCATGCCTGACCCCAGGGGCACCACTTTCCCAACCCTTTTCTCTAAAGAGAGAGCAGATGTGCTGGGAGTTATGCCTCTGTCAGTGAGAAAGCTCCTGAAAATTGTCAGTGTGCCCACTCCAGAGAGAGGAGAGGTTCTAGTAGGCAAGTTCAAAGCACTCCTTGAGCTCCTGGTCCTGCCCAGGTCCCCTCTGGCTGCAGGCCCTGGAGCCAGAGCAGGAGGAGAGGCTCCTACCTGGCTGTGGCTGCTCTCCTCTGGCTGCTCTAGTCAGGCAGCTCCCTGTTTAATCCTGTGGCTTCAGGCACTTTCTAGGTGAGTCTGTATGATGAGCAACTGGAGACAAGGCAGACATTAAAGCAGGTTTAGGAGCAGTCTATCTTTAAGTCTATCCATATTTTATATCCAGCCTAATGTGCCCAGGAGCTGTTCCCTGTAGCTATGCTCCATACAGAACCCCTGGCTCTCCCTGGAGGGAGAACTGCATCAAAGGTTTGTGGAAGCCAGTGCTGGTTTCAGGTGCCTTCAGGCATTGCCTGATGTCCAAAAAGAAGCAGATGAGGAAGGTGGAAGGACACTACCACTGGTGTTGAGCTGCAGCATCATCCCTTTGCTGGCCATGGAGCTCGCTCTTCTCCCAAGGTCTGGGCAATCACTCACCAGTTTGTGTGCTACAGCTTGCAGTCTGGTCCCTCCTGAGAGATGAGCTAACTCCTCCTGAGCAGGAAGAATTTCTGCTGCATTTGAAAGGTCTCAGATGGAGCTTGGTGCCAAAAGAAGGATGATGCTGGAGCAAACAGTGGTTCCTGCAGCTAGAATTGATTGGGGTTTGGGGCAGAGGGCATTTCCAGGTCTGCATTGTAAAGCATCCCTAAAGTCTGGGATCTATATCCATGGACAATAAATAAATACAAAGATCTAACTGTGATGCCAGCTTCAGTTCTGAAGGAAGTTACTGCCATGGGAACACATTGCTTGTTTGAAATGTGACTGAATCTGGACCCAGGCTCCCTTTGTCAGGCTGGGTGCTTGGCTTCCCAACTTCCACAGATGCTGAAGGGAGACAATGAGCAGTTCCTCTTAAATCTCAATTTAGACTGCACAACCTCCCAGCCCCACCTCAACTCCCCCAGCTTCAGGTCGTGTTCCTGATTATTTATTTTTAACTTCCAGGTTGGGAACTCCCCCAGTATTCCCAATGCTGGGTTGCCAATATTAGAAATTAAATAAACCTTTTAAATTTTCTTTTAAAATGCATTTAACTCCAACAATATACAGTTGCAGCTGTGAATGGCAGAAGTAATTTTACAGAATCTGTTTCCCAGTCAGAAATTAAATTGGCAGTGCAGCCCCTCCACCCCCCAGAATTACTTGGCTAAAGAAGTAGCCAGATGAACAAGCAAAAAACCACAAGAGGATTAAACCAAATATGCAGCTCAAACAGAGGAGCAGCTGAACCCTCCAGCATTTCAATACACAGCTGATTCAGCAAAACAGATACATATTCAAATGAAGGATGTCACTGAAAGGGAAAACCAGGCAGCTTAATCAATAAAGTGTGCAGCCTGTCCTAGGGAAGCAGCAGCCTAATGAGCACACAGAAAAATGAATTGGGGAGAAATTTTCCTTCTCCAGGACCTTGAAGCCCCAGTGGAACAAATGTCCAGGAAAGGTAACTCATGGATATAGGTCACTGCTATCTTATGCCTCCATTATCCCTTTTTGGAACTAATCCCTGCACTGTAGGGTTAGAGGAGGCCAGAAAAAAACAGCATTTTTTCCTCAATCACACAGTTTATAGGAAGTGGGATATTGTTTAATTCAAGATTGCAAGTTTATAATGTTCACCTAGCTACAAGTTGTTTTATTGCACTACACAAATGTTTTATTCCCTGTGAACTATGCAGAAGTAGATTTGATTCACAGAAATATTCTCACTTCACCAAACACCTTGACAAATGATATGCCAACAAATGCAGCAGAGAAATGGTGAAGAGATTCACCTTGTGCTGTCCACATGCTCCTCACAAGAGGCTCCTCAGTGCCACTCAGTCCCTCAAGGCTTGGGCTGTGTCAGCCCAGCCTGTCCCTGGCTCTGGGTGGGAGAGGAGGGTTTGCTGGGAGGTGTCTGTGCCTGTGTCCTTGAGCTCTGAGCACAGACTCTGCTCTTCATCCCCTCCCTGCCAGCAGAGAAACCTGCTCAGAGAAACCTTCTCACAAGAACAAGCCTTCTTCACAGAAAAGTAAACAGGAAAGGCTGGGAGAGCAGCTGATTGAAGGGCATGCCAGTGCACATTAAAATATTTGCTAATTGCAAATCTATGGT
The DNA here is from genome assembly GCF_029582105.1 of Oenanthe melanoleuca. Taxonomy (NCBI): domain Eukaryota; kingdom Metazoa; phylum Chordata; class Aves; order Passeriformes; family Muscicapidae; genus Oenanthe; species Oenanthe melanoleuca. The sequence continues at coordinate 10,562,158 of NC_079348.1, read as the reverse complement.
CCCACTGTGCTGCCAGCTCGTGCTCTGGCCCATGTGGAATGTCAGATGGCTCCAGACTGAATGAATCCCCTCATCCCCTGGCTGCCCAGGAGAGAGGAGACAGCACAGCACTGATTCTGCCTCCTTGTCTGCTGCCCTGCTCCATCCCCACGCTCTGTCAGGGAGTCTGCTCAGCAAAAGGCAGCTTACAGTGCTAAATATGGCCTGGAAACCTAAAGAGTGAACTGATATTTGGATTTCATTGCAATGTTAGGGAAGAGCCATGTTGATGGTGAGGCAAAGACCTTGTGGAAGATTTCTCCCTTTGTTGCAGCTTTTCTAATCAGCACAACTTTGCCATGAAGGAACAGGCTGGACATCCCCCAGCAGCCTTGAGAACATGCAGATAAATCATCCCAAACAAAGGTAAAAGCAAAATTAATAACTTGAACACATCAGAAGAGCTTCTTCCATAAGAAAAATGTTCACTCACATGAGTTAAATGTTTAGGTCTGCTTAAAAACCACAGTGTGGAAATAAAGAAGGAGCTCTGGTGCTCACGTTTGGGTTTGGGTTACAAAAGGATAAAAGACATGAACTCCCACCTGCTGATTGAAACTCTTTCCCTTACTGTTTTAGGGTTGGCCCTGGTTCAAGCACTGGAAAATTGTTAAAAGAGAAATGTTCATAAAAAGAGAGAGAGGAAAAAAAGTTGGAAACAAAACAGCAGAAAAACAAGGCTGCCATTCCAATAACAAGGAACTTGCAATTATTGTTCAAATCAAGTCCTTATTTGAAATTCTATTTCTAATCCAATAAAGTATGTCATTTCAGGCACATAAATAATCCCCATTTTTAAATGGATTTAAATTTCACTGCTTTGATGGGCTGGTGATATTATACCAGGGAAATGGTAGCACTAAATGACTGCTATCATTCAGCAGTATGCATTTATTTGACTCTAGAGTTTAAAAGGCTGTGGTTTGAATAGTACTTATCTAACTACCTACTCATTTTCTCTGTACCTCTGACTCTAAGAAGGGTGTTTACTTCCAGCAGGACAAAAATTGATCAATATTAACCTTACACATTATATCTATTTTGCATAAACTATATTAGAGAGCCAGCTCATATAGAATTTGTGCACAACAATATGTCTGCATCCTTTCTGAATATGAGTTTACAAATCTTCTGCTGTTTTTAATCTTCAAGCTCTTAAAACTGTTCATTAAATATATTGTCTACACATTTTTTGCAACTGAGTTTTGTCAGTGTGTGTGAATTATGCATAAAGCCCACAGTGAGATGCATAAAACTGCAGTTTATCTAGGTAGGCATAACCATGCAGCAAACTTTGTTTAATTAGTCACTAAATCAGTCTCTATGACTTTGTTGACTGACTGATGTTTTTAAAATATTCCTGATTTAAAATATCTGCCCGTGTTATTTGTTATATTAACAAAGATTGGGTGCCATAATCTGGTGCTTAAATACCCACTATTGTAATTCAGTGCTAATGGCAGAGCTATTAAACTGGATACAGAGTTGTCACATTTTCAGACAGCAAAATACTCATCTGTGACACACAGCATATGGCACAAACCTGGGAAAATCATCAGCAGAGTTAAGAATAAATAGAGACTGTGTTCCCTGAAAAAAATATAATCTGACATCCAAACATGGATAATCTTGAGACGTACTTGACAGTCCATGAGTTCAGTCAACAGATTATGGAATCAGAGGCTGCAGCATTTCCAGAGAACAGATCACAGCAGAGCTCCTGATGCTGAACTCGTGTAAACATGCTGCTTTTCTATATACTCTGTAAAGAGATCATTAAAACACTAATTATGCTTCAAGCCTCTCAGAGTCACGTGCTAATGTGTTTATCCAACTCTCATCCTTGCTGCCTGTCTCATACTCACCAGTTTTGAGGCACAGCACTGCAGATGCCAGTGTTTATCAGAGCACTCCTGGAGCAGCACAGGAGCTGTCACTGTGCCTGTCAGATACATCACCTGGAGCTGCAGCTCATCTCCCAGCCCACCTGAGTTACCTGCTCAGTGACCCCTCGGGGTTGGAAAGTGCCCTGAGGTGACAGGAACAACAAAACACAGTTTCACTCCTCTTAATTTGCTTTCAGGTCAAGGATGGGTTCCCAGTGCACCAAATAGAAAACATCTGTGTGATTCTCTGCTTGGAAAAGACCATGACTGCCATCTAACCTGCTGCTCCTTTGGGGGCTGCTCCTGGAGCAGACAGGGAATTTTTCAGCTCTTCATTAAGAGTGGCAGAATTTCTGGTTTCCTTATCTGAGAGTTCATCTTCACATTAAATTTCAAGGGTCATCATAGCATTATGTTATCCAAAGTTTGATGGTATAATACGCAGAATCAAGGCAAAGAAGGATTTGGAAGATTTTAAAAGAATTCTAGTTTTATATTTTCTTTCCAAGAGATATCAAAGGAACAATCATGGAAGACCTGCTTGTCCCTGAGTCTCCTGGAGGTCCAGGTGCTGGCTCTGAGGCAGGAGCAGAGCACAGGAGGAGGCTGGTGCCACCAGGAGCATCCACACTCCCCCATTCCTTACAGCACTGTGCCCCTGCTAACAGGCAACTCCATCCACACTCACTACGAAGCCTTTGCCACTGCTCACAAAGCACAAAGGCATCCTAAAATGAGTGGATACCACTGTTCCACCCACCAATGTAAAACCACTTTTGACTGTCAGGGGTATAAAGGAGTTTTAGGATAAGTAAGAGTATGGTAGTAATCTGATCTCATGTCCACAGGGGGGGCCCATTCTCTTCTCATTTACATCAGTTTTATTTTCATATAACTCCATTAGTTTCAGTATTTATTTTTGCATTGAGTGACAGCAGAATTATGCCCAGCATAATCACACATGAAGTGTAAAAATCCAACCTGACTAATTTCTCAGTATTAGCTACAAATGCTAGGAGCCAAAATAGAATCTCAGTGGAGTAGTCCCTCAGTCTGGTCTCATTCATCATTTCCTCTCCATATCCAAGCTGGACATGCCTCTGAGTTACAGAAAGAAGTATGAGGATGGAGCCAAGAAAAAGTAGTTCAGACAACCTGGGATCAACTGAGTTTTGTGTTCAAATAAAACTAGATTTGAAGAAACCTCTTGGGAATCTGTATATTCTCTGCAGAGTTCTCCCCTGTTCAAAATGAGAAGGAATGATGGCAGCAAAGTCTAAGAGCAGCTTGGAAGGGTAAGGAGCTGGAGACAGCTGTTTCAAGTGATGAATCACTCATTCAGTACTTTGCCCATCTCTGGTTGCTGTTGGTTGGCTTGAGATTTTATAGCTCCATACACAAGAAAGAAAGTTCAGGACAGGACCAGATTTTGGAGAATTCCCCTCCAAGCTCTGCCATTATCCTTGGCAGCAGGTGATGGAGCCAGAGGTGAGGAATAAAGGGTGGTGGCCACATTCTTTTTTGGGAATAACAGGGGCCAGGAACCACAGTCCAAGGCAGGTCCTGATCCTTCTCATCAGACCACACCTTTGAGAGTGCCAGGCCTTGTTTAAACTAGCCCAGGAGCAATTCTTCATGAGCTATTTATTGACTGTCCCCCATTCCTGAAGTTCCAGGGAGCAGGTAAATCTGGAGAAAGTTGGCTTTACAACAGAAACAACCCTGCACTGGTGACTTAAATAATAACCATTAATGGAGTATTTTGTTTGTTCCTCCCTGCAGTTTTGAGTGAGCCCCTCCCACATCCAGCAGCTCCTGAGGACCTCAGAGGCAGAGGCAGGGCAGAGATCCTGCACTTTTCCCACAGCCTGCTTTTCTCTCTTTCACTTGTGACACTGCTCTGCCACCACAGCTTTCCTGAGCTGGTACATGTCTGAGCCTGCTGTCTTGTGAGCTGTCCAGGCTTCGTGTTGAACACTGATCATTGCTTTCAAAAGCCTTCCTGATAAATAATACAAGAAAGAGAAGAGCCATGGCATGGTTTCAGGTTTGAGTGCTTCACACACTGGATTAACAAGCGTTACATTTTCAAGGGTGTCAGGAAGAAGCAGGGAATACAAAACAGAAATGGAGGAAAGTGGCTAGAAGAGTTGAAAAAGGAGAGAGATCCTGGCCAAGAAGCAGAAGGTTTGGAATGGAAACTGTGGAAGCAATTAACTGCATTGGTACAAGTGTTCCTGCCATGAATGCAGAATCCCAGTGGGATCATCACCTAATGGGAATGGCAGAATCCTCATCCCCTACCTCAGCTCATCCCAGCTCCCAGTTAAATCACTTCTGAGTGCAGCTGCTGGGCATCTTGAAGGGTTACAAATCACCAGTGTCTCCCAAGGCAGCCCATTGGAATATCAGCATTTTCCCTGCCAAGCAGAGATGAGCAGCTCTCTGGTGGAACCTGCCCCATAGCTGCTCTGTAACACTCACTAATACTGCCTAGCTGACATTTTCACCTTTTTTTTTTTGTGACAAAACCCCAGTTATTTCTCCAAAATCAGGGGTTTAACTTAACACTAATTTTCTCAATAACTCAGTTGTGGGTTGAATGCAGAACATCGCATTTTGGTTTTCCTCACTTTCATTCTACATCTACTTTTCCCATTTTAATCATAACCAGAATCTGTCAGGATTTCTAAAATGGAATAGAATGAAAATTAATTACTAAAACTATTGTTTGATTGCAAACATAAAAACCCACATAGCTATTTTATAGATTTCTTAGAATTCAGAGAAAATATATATTTTTAAATAATGTAAATTGAAATTTGAAGAAATTAAAGAATTTTTTATTATTTGTGTTCTCTTTCTCTCTTAGACTCAAAGTATGGATAGTATGTATTTGTTTAAGGAAGATTTAAAACATATCTGTGTTTTGTGAGTCTCAAATATCTTGGTGTTTCATACTTTGGTTTGCCTCTCCTGCAAATACCTTCTTTTTTACTTTTTGAGTACAGTAACAAAAATAGAATTACTCTTTTTAAAAACATCTAGCTATTTTTAATGTTTTATTAATGTTTATCAACTTTGGTCCTGTCTTTCTGCCATCTGATATGTCAAGATCACTCTGCATACCTCTGATGGCAGATATTCTTTTTGCCAAAACACTCTTGGGTTGGGTTACCAGCAAAGACAAGCCTTTATGATACCTGTGAAAGGTTCAGAATGGCAAATTTCACCAGTCTTTGAAACCAAATATATGCAAAGTGCTGCAATAGGCAGGGGAACAAAGACTCATTTGGTGTTCAGATAAAAGATTTCAATTTTTGCTTTTAGAAAACGTTGCATGAAGTAACTAGGTCAGAGCTGTGCTAAACCCACACTTCATTTATCTGATATGTGTGCTGCATAACAGTTCTGTTTAGTAGTTTAGATTTGGCCTGAATTAAATATGAAGCTCTAAATATATGATAAAACAATAATAAGAGATCTGACTTAGCACAAAGCTTCCATGCTAAATGTGTGACCATCTTCTCTCTGCTCAGCTCAACCCCAGCCATGGTGCTGCTGGCCCCAGCCCTGCTCCTTCCCCTGCTGGGGCAAACACCACGAGGACAAGTGTCCTCATCCCTGCAGAGCTTCTGAGCCACAGAACTGAATCCAAAAGCCTACTGAAAAGAAAGCAACAAGCCTCAGCATTATTTATTTCTGCTCATCTCTCACAAGGCCTGAGCAGCATTTGGATCCCAAGGCAGGGCTGGGGAGGCTGGAGCAGCTCAGGTGTGCTGAGGATGGCCAGCACTGCTTGCCCAGTCTCAGAAATAAGGATCCAGTGGAGAGGTGCCATGCTTTGGAGAGCAGGAAGACCCACAGTGAGCAGGGGCAGCGTGTCCTGGGGATGGAAGGTGTGATAATTGATAAAAGATTCAGGTTAATCATAAAAGTATTGGGGTTGGTATAAGCCAGAATACTAAAGTCTGAAGTGAACCATGAACCAGATAGAGGAAAATATATTATTAAATCATTCTATTTTAAATCCCCCTGTTATGAATATTATATTTTCTAAATAAGTTGTATCTACTACCAGTTTGCAAAATCAGAGTCCCTGCCTTTGTGCAATCAATGATGCCTATCTACAAAGACCAGACTTTCTGATTTTCACTGGTTTCATCTACGAAGAGCAGATGGTTATCTATAAGACTTGACTATTGCCCAGAGACTTTATGGATGTTTATTCATCACCACTGCTCTCCTGGCAAAATTATGACAACAAAAAACCAAAAATTATTGATTATAACGAGAGCCCATACTATAAGAAGAGGCTGCAAACCAAGGTTTGATGGAGTGTGGAGTGGGCAGTGACCCCTCACATTCCCCAGTGCTGCTTTGCTTTGTCTATATAAAATAAAGCAATCTAAATTTTGCTGAAAATGGAGACTTTTTGTTTCTCATTTATAAAAAAGGGTGCTCAGCCCCCAGGAGGTCCTTGTCCCCTCCACTGGAAGGGGTTCCTGAACTCCATCACTCTAACTGCAGTGACCCCAAGCCTGCTCTCCTCATGGAGATTTTCATGTCCAAAGGACCTTTGGTGAAGAGTTCCAGCCCTTTCTTTGGATCAAGGTACAAATAGGGCCTCACAGGAGCTACACAGCTCTTAGAAAAAATTCTTGAGGTAGATTCACACCAGAGGTCAAAAGTAAATTAAAGTTTAAACTCTCCTAAGTGAAGATCATTTCTGAATATGTACTTGTACTTACAACACCCACAAAAGCTGCAAATTCCTTCTTTTCTGCAGTATCATGAGATGCAGGCAAGCCCGAGATATCAGAGAAAATAAAAAATGGGAAAAAAAGGTTTTCTTTGGAGAGTGATTTGGAAAATGTTTTGCAATACATGGAAGTGGCCTGAAAAAATGTGTATAAATAGTCAATCCCATGAAATAGAATACCTTGTATACAAGGATGTTTCCTAGGTTTAGCAGCTGCAATTTAGCTTTCCTGAAATTTGAATATGGTTCATCTCCATGAGAATCTCCTCACAAGGCAATGCTTCACAGCACCTCTCACTAGCTCCAGGTGCCAGGCTGTAAGAGACTCTGCAAATCAACCCCAACAGACTTTTTGTGATTAATCTTTGTGCAAGAGGAAGAGCTGCAAATTGAACCTTCCATGACAGCGCATTTTTTACTTCCTCTGCTTTCTAAGGATATTTCAGAGACATGTAAATCAAGAGTAGGGTGGATGTGTGCACTGCCTGCACTAACAAACCTCTGCAAAAGCTTTGCCTGCTTACCACCAGCTCCAGCCTGCCCAGCCAGGGCACCTGAGGAAGCTGAGGAGTCCACCAGGCTCCCTTGGTGCATCTTCACCTGCTGGGCCACACCAAGAACCTTTGGCAATGGCCTTCAAGGAAAAGCAAAGAAATCTACTCCTTGACCAGCAGGATTTGCTGCTCCAGTGCACCAGACCTGAGCACAGGCACTGTGGACACAAATCTGCTTTCTGTAAGAAGAAAACTGCAGCAGTGGCATTTTCCCTTTTAATGCATCATGTCCAAAGTGAGGAAATAAGTCAGGTTGCTAATGTCCTTTTAAATGATATATGCTTATGTGTTATATAATCTATAAGTAGTGAATATACTTTCTTTCCCCTTTTTGGGGGCAGCATACAGTTTTGCTTGTGATTCAAACAAGTTTATAGTTTCTTCCCTAACACTTGAAGTAGGAAGCTGCAGCTGAGAGGAAGGGGAAAAGTGTTCTTCATATTCTGTGATGAGACATTCCTGAATAAATCCATCTCTGCTGTGGTTTTCAGGGATTGCTTTCTTGCCTACAATTAGCTGAAGGTCTGCCAATTAATTCTCTGATTCCTACTCTAGCAGTCTCCCCAAAGAAGATTAATCAAATACCTGGGAACTGAAACTCTCCCAGGCAGTAAAAGCAGGAGGCAGGAGAGGCAGTGTTTGGTGGTTCAGCTTTCCCACCTTTACCAAGAGCCTCTTCAGGCTCCCCCTTCCCTCTCCTGAGCCTGCAGGGGCTTTTTAGCTAATGACCTACTTTGGCATCCCCAGATGCTCCTTTATGGCTCAGGAGTTAATGTTTTCCCTGCCTAATTATGGAGCTGATTATTAGAAGTTAAACACTGGAGTAATTTGTTCACAGGTTGGTCCAGACTTGAAGTTTGTTTGCCAGCCCTGCACAAGTACTCCCACATCTGGAAGTGAATCCATTTTTTTCAAGCTCTGTTAGCTGGTTGCATGAAAGGTATTTGCTGCCTCTTCAGATCTGGCCTTACTGGGTTTTTTACTCTGACAGTTTAGGCACATCCAGTGCTCTGAATGTCAGATTTTGCCCCCTGGTTCCTCCCTCTTGCCCTAAGGTGGATCCTGCTCACTGCCTGCTATTCTGAGGCCATCAGATGTTTCTCTGTTGGTCAATAAAACCTGGACTGAAGGTGGACCTTCTGAATACAAAGCCCACACATGGATTAAAGATTAATTTTGATGTATAAGCAGATTGTGACAGTAGCATTCAAGCTTGCTCTGTTGACACTCCATGATTTCTTCTTTCCAACTCATAGTGACTGCTCAAAACTCAAGCTGGACAACTCAATGATGGTACCCAGTATTAAAGTGTTTGTTCTTTACTGAATAAACACCATCTTCATTAGATTAAATCCCTAAGGACCTACCTCAACAACTTTTTCTTAACTAAATAATTATGGGCATCTCCTTTCAGTAACAGGAGCCAAGGAGTTGTAAGACTCATGGGTTTTTAACTTATGGCTCAGCCACCCATCTGATCCCCAAGCCACACCCTGAAAAAAAAAAAAAAAAAAGAAAGAAAGAAAAAAGAAAACCTCAGTAATTTAGCCATTTTTTTTCCTGTCAGAAAATAAAAAAAAAGTATCCAGGAAATGAGAATTTTTACATAAGTAAACAGGTGATTAATCATTGGTACAACAGACCTACAGAAGAGGAAGATGCAATGTCTCTCTGGAAATTCTACCATAAACATACATAAATTCCTTCAATAAATGCAAGAGTGCTGGATTTAAACAGGTAATATCATATGATCCACAGTTCTTTCTAGATGTAAATGCAATTCATTTTCTTATGTAAGATCTATGTGAGGCATTATCCTAGAAAAATATGTCATTGTCAAATTATCCCAGTTCTGTACTGGGATCTAATATTCTCATCCTTAGATAGGTGTGATTCTCAACATGTAGGAGTACTCCAGAAATTCTTAAATCGGTGCCTGAGTGACAAAAATGATTAACACTTATAACATATATAGGATTTTTCAACAGAAAATACTAAATGGTTCTCATGAAGGAAATGTGCATAGTTAACTCCATCCTATGGATGGGAAAAAAGAGATCCAGGCAAGTGCTGTGACTTTTTAAAGGCTACCCCCATCCTACCAGAGCTACCATCAGATCCATTTCCTGTCCACTGCTCATTTTAGTCTCAAAGGATCTCTCTTTGAATTCACAAAAAAATAAGAACAGTCATTGCCCAGTGATGCCAAAGATGCCAGTGAATCACAGGGAGGTGAAGACGTGCAGAGATGGACCACAGGGGAGTGCTGAGGAAAGGTCAGCACAAACTTTCTTATGATATTTTTGCCAGGAGAGAACAGCAGCTGTCTACTCTCCCAGTCCTTGTTCCCAATTCCAGCTCCTCCCAGGATATTTGATCCAGCCCAACTGTCCAGCTCCCATTCCTCACATTCCTTCATGGCAAATGAAGTTATTAACAATGGACATTGCACTTTTCCCTTTCTTTCTGCACAATGATTTTACCCCAGGCCTGGCCCCTTGCACACTCCCCAGTGTTGTCTCTGTGTCAGGAGCTCCCAGCTCTGCTCGTGCCATCAGCATCAGCAAAATCCATGTATCCAAGGGACCCCAATTATAAACTCCCTCTTCTGAGAGGTGACACAATAGGGGCCATCTGTGTATCTCTGTCATCTGAAGTTGTGAGGATGTCCACAAAAAAATACCCTGCCTTGCCCTGGTACTTGGATTTCCCTCTCTGGAGAGGCTGAGCTGCCAAGGGTTTCTCTGGTCACACTCCAAGCCTGACTAGAAAACAGAATTCTGTTGGCCTTGCACCCAGTACCTGCACAAAACCTAGAGCTGAACAGCCAATTGAAGTTAAAACTAGAACTTCTTCCTCTGGAGAAGCCAGCAGCTCCCTGCCTCTGCTCACATCCTGCTTTGTGCTGCAGTGGCTGAGATTATTTTACAAGCACAAGCAAGGGAATTTTCCAAAGCAGGGGAGAACAGAATAAAATAAAACAGAACAGGGCCTCCAGCTGGGAACCTGTGCATGTTAGGGAAAGAGATATGTGCAATAAAGTAAGTATTTATTCATTATAAATATACTTTAAAAACATCAATTAGAGCTTGTCATTACACGACTTCTGCATCAGATCCCCTTCAGGCAAATAATAATTATTAAAAATATGCTTACTGAGTTAAGTTACTTTCCATTAAAATGTTCTCACCTATTTAGCACTTAATTAAAGTACAATAAATTAACCATTTAAAGAGCAATTACTTTCTTTAGTCAGATGTATTAGAAGCAGTTATTTATGGACTCTTGATTATAATAGATCCAAGAAACCCACAAAATTACAGCGTGTACCTGTGTGTCTATTATTATTCCTAAAGTAATTGCAATTACTAGACACCAGTCAGCACAATGCAGAAGCTGGGCTGAGGTTCTCTGAAACAACAACAGCTACAAGATCCTTCTTGACAGCACATGGCTGGCTTGGTTTGCTGGAGAATGAGAATGGAGGGGCCAGACACTGGGGTGCTGCTGAGGGATGAGCCAGATACTCTGGATCACATAAAGATAGAGCATAAAGGGCAATGGTTTGGGGGAGCTGGCTGGAAAAACACAATGGAAGCTGTAGCAGGAGCTTGCAAAGTAGGATGCCAGTGAGGACTTCTTTTGTGTCATTCCTAGAGCCTTGTGTCAGGCAGAAAATCTTAGCAGGAACTGTTTAATCTCCAGCAGAGATGACAGAAAAATCCCCTTAGCTCAGAGTGGCTTCTTTCACCCCTTGCCCAAGTCTCCAAAGGTGCTGATGATGCTGTGAAGACAAAATCAGATTATTCAAACCAGTGTAACATGCTTCTGCCTGCACATGGGAAGACCCTGTTGTGCTACCTGTCTGCCCATGTTCAGTGGATGAATCTGCACCATCTGATCAGCCAAAAACACCCCTGGAACAAATGCAAGGTACAAAAGAGCCCAAGTGCCAAGCACTGTAGAAACAACGAGCAAACAGATTTGTATGTGAGCATTTTGGTAAAAAAGGAGGATTTGGAGATCTATAAAAATAATCAGGCCCATAAAAAGCCACAGAGATAATTAAATCAGTGAAATGAAATATCAAATGCTGGCAGCCCACAAAGAATTTGATGATGATAATAATAATAAGGACTCAGTGGAAGAAAAGGAAGAGAGAAAATTGGTCCATTAAAAATAATGGTGAACAAAATGAGGACCATGTGATGGAGAAAAGGGCATGTTACACAATAATTTTAAATTGTTGTCTCTGTGGAGAGAGGCCTTCTAAGGCAGTTATTTCTCCTACATGACTGAAAGATACTGTGCAAGCCTTGGAATATTCAGTATCTCTAGAAAATAAGCCAGACTCTCAGCCAGGCTCTGAGTTTGGCACATCTCCCACACTCAAAGAGGTAATTTGAAGGATCTGGGGAGTTGGATCAGTATATAACAATGCAGAATATGGACCATGTACTACAATACCCATTTATCCCCTGAATAAGAAGCTAATGGGCATTCTTCCCATCTGTGAGTAAGTATGGAATTGAAGTATAAACTCTATTCCCATTATAAATACACTGGAAATGGGTATAAATATGTATAATGTAAATTAGGAGTAAGAACATCCTAGCAGGTCAAATTAAAAAATCTGCAAGTCCAAAAATCTCCACACTGTATACAATTTATCCTAGTGAAGCAGGAAACTAAATGGAAATATTTGTCTGAGGAAGTGCAGAGCTTTGGAAATCAGTGTTTGATTGAAGACTGAGGATGGGGTCAGCTCCCTTGCTTGACTAACACACACACACATCCTTGGGACACCCTGGCTATCATTTCCCAATATTTATAATATTCCTGTTTTCATCACAGGCTTTTAGCAGCTGCCTGCCCCGGGAAGCAGCTTCAGCATCCCACGGCCACGGGAGCAGGGCAGGGACGGAGGGCTCTGCCTGGAGGGATGCAGCTGCTCACTGCAGCTCTGTGCACACACACGTCTTTGCAGACCAAGTGATAACTAACGGCAGAAAACCCTGATGCAGGAATAGCTTTCCAGCTGGATGAGGGTGTATCCCACTTGACCTGATGCATGGTTTCATTCAGCTCATCCTCCATTTGGGATTTGCTTGGTGCTTCTCATACACAGGAGGTCAATACAGGAGAGATTCTGGTTCCCCTGCTCACACACCCCCGAGCCCCACCCCAGCGTGCAGGATGCTGTGGGGGGCTCGGGATGGGGCTGAGCAGCTCAGGCTGTCACTGCCAGCTGCGGGAGGGAGGAAGGGCGGCTCCCCCTGAGCATCCCTCCCGCTCCTGCTCGTCCCGCAGCGCCGCGCTCCCACTCGAGAGATCGGAACGGGGATGGTGGCACCGCGTCTGACACCCGAACACCGGGGGAGCGGCTCTGGATCGCTGGGGATGCTCTGGTGGCACTCCTGGCATCGGGGGAGCGGCTCTGGATCGCTGGGGATGCTCTGGTGGCACTCCTGGCATCGGGGGAGCGGCTCTGGATCGCTGGGGATGCTCTGGTGGCACCGCGTCTGAACATCGGGGGAGCGGCTCTGGATCGCTGGGGATGCTGTGGTGGCACTCCTGGCATGGGGAGGAGCAGCTCTGGTCCCATGGGGATGCTCTGGTGGCACTCCTGGCAGTGAGGGGAGCAGCTCTGGTCCCATAGGGATGCTGGTGGCACTCCTGGCATGGGGAGGAGCAGCTCTGGTCCCATGGGGATGCTGGTGGCACTCCTGGCAGTGAGGGGAGCAGCTCTGGTCCCATAGGGATGCTCTGGTGGCACTCCTGGCAGTGAGGGGAGCAGCTCTGGTCCCATAGGGATGCTGGTGGCACTCCTGGCATGGGGAGGAGCAGCTCTGGTCCCATGGGGATGCTGGTGGCACTCTGGCAGTGAGGGGAGCGGCTCTGGCTCACTCGGGATGCTGGTGGCACTCCTGGCAGTGAGGGAGCAGCTCTGGCTCACTCGGGATGCTGGTGGCACTCCTGGCAGTGAGGGGAGCAGCTCTGGTCCCATGGGGATGCTCTGGTGGCACTCCTGGCAGTGAGGGGAGCAGCTCTGGCTCACTCGGGATGCTGGTGGCACTCCTGGCAGTGAGGGGAGCAGCTCTGGCTCACTCGGGATGCTGGTGGCACTCCTGGCATGGGGAGGAGCAGCTCTGGCTCACTCGGGATGCTGGTGGCACTCCTGGCATTTGGCGAGCAGCCCCGGCGCCCTGGTTGCCCCGTGCAGAGCCTGGACCAGCCAAGCCCGGGCTCTGATCCCAGTCAGGGATGCAGGCACTGGAGATCCAGCTGGGAGCAGCCTGATGTTCATTGTATGGCACTGAGGAGCACTTAAATCAGCAGGAACAGGAAACATCTGCCTCGCTGGAGCTCTGTGCAAAGCAGCTGTTTAATTATCCAGCATCGTGTCATGTAACAATTTATACACCATCCCCTTAGTCCCAAATCGGCTCAAGAGGGGAGCTGGTTCTAAGAACTAGGAAATAGAACGAGTACAGGCATGTCATGAATTGTCAGCTTTAACATTAAAATAAATAAATTTAAATTTCTAAGTAACACCTGTGTTTCCTTCCCACCTTCCAGGTAAGATAATCATCCTGAAAACTCCAACACAACATGGTATTTTTCTTGAGTTAGTCAAGACAAATAACATCTTTGGGATACAAACTTGAATTCATTTATCAAAACTTAATGAAGGTTATAGCATTCAACTACCCTTTTCAAAGTTCATAACAGCAATTGCAGTAGCCCTGGCTACACTCTTCTGAACTGATGATGAGAAGACTTGATGAAGCCTGACTCCAGAATGCATTTATGGTGTTTTGAATAGTCCTTGGTACAGCAAAGTAGCAATCATTGATTAATGACCCAAGGAATTTCCAAGAAGAAATAAATATGAAGAATCAAAATATTGGTATCATTTTTCAAAATATTTTCTTAACTTTCACTAACAATAAACAGAAATATAGGTCCATACATCAGTGTGTACGTGGCTGACATAAATGCAAAATGGGTTTTTTTCCAGTTCTGAAACCATTCATATAGTCAGTTAAGATCAGAAATTTACCAGACAAAATATTATTGTTGAAAATCATGGTCAGTGAATGAGTCCAAAATGTTTCACATGTCCAATGTTTCATGAGTCCAAATTCTCTAGAGTTCTGTAATGACAAACTTGTGGGATCCAAACCCAGAAGGGGGTTCTGCACCTCCATGGCAGAAGGACCATCCTGGCAATGCAGCCACCCAGCTCAGGTCTGCTGCCTGGGAATGTGCCTTGGCACCATTTAATTTATTCATGGGAAAGCAGCCTGAGTCCCAGAATGGTGTCACACAGGACTCTGATTTCCCAGGCAATTCATAAACACTTAGAAACTGCCAGTGTTCGACCCAAGGAAGGTAAAAATTGGTCTGGGTGATAATCCTGCAGCAATTTGACACACAACTGCTTTTGGCTGCTGTGGAGTTGTAGGAGCTCAGTGAAATGAAGCTGTAACCAGCAGTGACCCATGAGAAAACCTGATGGGTTCAGCCTCTCCTTGCAGCCTTCCCAGCCTGCCCACACCAAGGCATGACAGATGCAGAACCAGGATTACAAAAATAATGCAGGACATAGAGCCAAGCCTCTCAGCATTGTGTTTACCATGTTGCCCTAAAATTACCTGCCTGGCTTTGTCTGGTGGTGCAGGATTTTGCAATTTCTACAAATTTATGGTCTATTTTTCCCTTCAGGATGCTGCTTTCTTTGTTGCCCAAATGCATTCACCCTCTAAATCTCACAGTCTTCTCATTTCAGCCCCTCTGTACTCTTTTTCCTCTCCCATCCTCCTCTGCAATTTTTCTTATTCCTCTGACTGTTATTTGTATCCCTCTTATCTAAATCCATGTGAAAATAGTGTGGAACCAATATGTTTGCCTGAAACTATTTGCTACAAATACACCAAAATGATCACATTCCCTCTTCTGTCTATTCCCTTGAGGAAATGTAGTCATTAATTTGATTTCCAGCTTTCACTTTTTTTTTAAAGGGAACAAATGACAATTATTGTTTGCTTTGAAGTGTGATCTTTAGCATGAATAATTCCCCAAATAAAACATCTGCTTTACAGATGAGTTGTGACAGCAGACAATATGCTTCCATATTTTGCATATTCACACTTGAGTGGCAGGAGCTGGAACTGAGGCTGACTTCCCAGCTTCACACTGCAGTCCCAAGGGGCCCAGATCTCTTCTCAGGAGTGGTTCCTGGCATTTTGGGGGATTTTTTAGTGTGGTTGGCCCTGGCACAGTACCTTTGTGCCTCAAGGGGTGCTTGTGCCCATGTCAGCTACCAAATGTTACTTTCCTTTGGGGTGTTGTCCAGCCCCAGAACGACCTGTCTGTGTGTGCAGGGCCCCTGGACATCAATGTTTTGACTTTCATGCTCTTCCTATTCAGCACATGGCACAGGTTTCTGCCTGTGCCCAGCAAAGCTTGGCAGCCAGCCCATCTCTCCAGCTCCTTAAAGCTGCTGTCTGCACACCAGGATGGTTTTTAGCAGCTGCTGGACCCAGGCCAAAGCTTGTCATCTAAATTCAGGTCCAAACTTCTCCAAACTTTCAGGCCTGTTAGCATCCTTGGCTGACACTTTCTGAGCTGGCTGGTGGATTCAGCTTGTTTCCCTATCCTCAGCAGTACACAATGCACTGCAAAATAAACATCAAACAGGCAAGGATCAGGTGTGCTTAACTGTGAGCTCTTTTAGCAAGCAAGGAGAGAGCAAACTTTTCCCTTTGTATGTCAAATAGGTTGAGGAGCAGTAAACAAGATTCAAGACACACATCAAGAAAATCACTTCATGGAAAGAGATATGAAAAAAATAGTTTACCTGGAGGCAGAGTGGTCTCCAACACTGGGGATGCCTGAAGAGAGATTGGACAGAGAGCTGTCAGGACTGGGGCAGTTCTCCCACTTGGAGGAGGAGGATTGGGTGGCCTCTCAAGCCTGGAATTCTCTGATTTTATCTTTCCTACCTGCTGCTTACCCTGTGCTGGCTCTGGAGGGAGGAGCTTGTACTGGAAGCATCTTCCTGCCAAGATTTGACCTGTGACACTCTCAGCAGCCTCCCAGCCCCAGGCCAGGAGACCTTCCCATGGCAGCCTGTGTCCTGAGAGCCTGGCAGGGAAACACACATTTCACTTTGAGAGGGAGAGGGGATAGCTGGCATCTAGCACATGCTTTTTCCTTTTCATTCACACCCTTCTTCCAAACAACAGCTCTGGCTGTTTTACTGAAATACAGAGCTGAGCTTGGTGCTCCTGAACCCTTAGACACCTTGATGCAAAGTGTTGCAGTTGGGACTTTAGATTCCTTATAAATCTATTTTCCATGAGATTTCCCAGTACTTCACATATAAGTGTCAGCACCACAGCTCATCTCCAGGAGGGCTCAGTGCAGGAGCCACTGAGCCCCACAGGCTTTGCTGAGAGCAAAAGAAAGCCCTCAGCTTCCATGGAATGGGAATGGGAGCTGGCAACACAATCTGCTTCACCAGAAAATACTCAATATTTTAATACTCCTTATTTTTCTCCTCTCTGTTACTCAGAAGTAGCTTTTTACATCATATTACTTGTGAAAAATAGCAACATTTAAAGGTAGAAAGGAAATAAAATGCAATATAGGCATGGACACTCTTACCTCGTATTAACAGAACAGGAATTGCTATAGGAAATATTCCTTATTGCCCATAAGAGAATGCAAATCTTCCAAATTTGTTTGGCTGCATTTTATCTCATAAGAGACTAGGAAGAAAATTTAAATCTTAGTGATTTGTAAAATGCTCTACCAACACAGGCAATTGCAATGCTACTTGAAAGAAACAAGAGAAATTAGAAAGCTGTTGAACATACAGACAAGAAAACATCTTCTTTTTAATGCTCCCCATGATCTACAAAAGCCCATTTTCAATCCAAAGCTGCCACTGATGAGGTATTTCAGGATATTGAAATAGGATTGCTGGAAGGTGTGTCATGGACATGAATGTTCTTTATTAGACTATGAAAACAATCCTCTCAGAAAACACAAGCAGCACAAGAAAAACACAAACCATGTTTATAACCTGACAGCAGAGCACTTTATGAGATTTATCTTTATGAGATTTTGAAATTCAAGCAGCTAAACTGTTGGGCTGTCTGAATATTTGATGTTACAGGCAGATGCTTCAGGAACAGATCTTCATCTTCTGTAGCTGGTGTAGCTCTACAGCTACACACTCATTTACTGGCTGATCTGTTCACCTGCACATTAGCTGAATACAGAAGCTGGTAGAGAAGGTGACTAGCACTGTTCACATGCAAACAGAGTTATCTCCTACTGATTTCCCTGGGAACTGGATCAGAAACCACAGGCAAACCTCTCTGTTCATATCATCATTTTATGAATCCATTGTGCAGGTTGTTATTTTCTTTGGTTTAGCTTATTTTTCATATGTATTTCTTTAGTCATTTAGAACACACTCAAAATGGAAATGAAATTACATGGAAGATATTTTGCATCTGTAACTGCTCACAAGGAGTTAAATTAACCCAAACTGCTCACTGGTGTTCATCCAGCAAGACCTGATCCAAGGCTTAGGGAAAAGGAAACCACTGGAAATCCTCCTAATGCCTTTTGCAAGGTTCACATCTGGCTGTGTAGGAACTACACTATCCTCTGTGTCTTATCACATTGTGATCACAAGAGAAAGAAAAGGATAACCTCAGCTGATCAGGACTTGTTTGTATAAACATGCACATTTTATATCCATATGTCCTTTTCAACCATATGTCCTTCATTTTTATCTGTAAAAGGAATTTAAGTTTGTGTTTGCTATACATTTGGTAAAATCTAAGATAGAAAATTGCAGAGAACTAAATATTCTTCAAGGACATTAGCATAGAAATAGAGAACCTGTTCTTGAAATGTAACCAAACCCAAGCATTTGAGAGTACTATAGATACAGTGAGCCAGAGTGACCCCCCAGAACCTAACAGCAGCAAAAACATCCATGACAAATTCCACTGGGTCCTAGGGGGAAAAGTAGCATTTATAACTGATGGAAAGTTCTGGGACACTTCATGCCTTTAAGCAAAATAATCACTTAAAAACCAGAAGGAACCTTCAGTGAGATGAGCAATCACATCTTTACCAGTGATAAATCTGGTAAGAATCAGACCATGGTTCAGGGTGCTCTGAAATCAAGGCATGACTGCCAATTGTGATGAGGAGCTGCACCTCAGTCCTCACACACTCACTTTATTTTCTATCTACCCACTGTGCAGGACCTCCAAGGCTCTGCCACAGAATATATTGCCTGTGATTAAAGATGTGCTGCACAAAACAGGACAGAAAAGCTTCAGAGCCAGCTGGATGAAGAATTAGCATGGACCAGCTCCAGTTATAAATGACAGTAGCATGGGAAAAGCAGATCTGGGGTAATTCATTTCACCTTTTTGTGTTTCAGTTTTCTGATCTGTGAAATTGGAGGTAGTGATACTCATCCCTGCATTGCAGATTCCCTGCTCCTGGATGAGAGCTGCCTTGGGACTGGCCAGCTTGGTCCAAATGTGAATCTGTGCATCTGCCTCCTGCCCCTGACAGCAAAACAAGGCATTCTTTGCTTTGCTACAAAACAATTAAGCTACTTCTTCAGATATAGTATGGAGTTTAGCAGCTCTTTTGGGGATTTATTTGTTCACTCTATTTCTGGAGTGAAGGATATCACAATAGCTTTCAGGTATCATCTAGGCACTGCAATACCACCACAATTGTCTGTGAACACTGTGAGACAATTTTAACCAGCCAGCTCCAGCTCCTATAGCAGGCTGGGGAGGCACACGGAGCTCAGCAACTTCATATCACACACATTTTATTTTCCTTTTGGGCAGCTTCTGTCACTCACACTGAACTGCATGCAACTGTGGCTTCAATTAGCCAACCTAGCTAATTAATAGCACATTGCTGTGGTGCTGAGCTACCCCGTGGGAGCTGCAGACTAAAGATCATTAAAAACCTCTTGCTCGTGTTTAAGCAGAAATGGCAACTCTTCTCCCTCTCCTGGGCTAATTCTCTAAGGCAGTGTTTGAAAATGTTTAAGTAAAACTGGTCATTTGGTAAATGGGACATTCTCAAATTTATGAGCTGAGCCTCAGATAAAACTGTCCTGGTAGTTTGTTACCAGCTTTGAATTAACTCTCACAAACACAGTAACTTGCTCGTGGCAGTGGCACATTTGGAAACGCGGTCAGAGCTGACTTATTAAAAAGGTTATAAAAGTCTTTGCTAATGATAATATGCCACAGCTGCTTTTGGCTCTTGCTCCCACAGCATATTTCCAGCAAAACCAAAGGCAGGCTCCAGGAGCACAGGCTGGAGCTCTCAGTGAGCCTGAACCTCTCAAGGAGGACAGGATCTGCTGAGACCTCCAGCCTGGAAATGACTGTGGGCAACACTTGCAAAGAACCTTCAGAGATTAACTTGTATAGTTGGAGTCTCTTGAGACAAAGTTAATTGCTGCAATCACTTTATTTATGAATTTGAGAATTAGTCCAGGCTTTTAACAAGTGTTCAAGGCATTTTGTTTTATGGTTCCAGGTCTTGAGCCCTAGAGAAATGGATCTATTTTTAATTCCTGTCATTTCAGGCATGTTACAATCTGAAAAATACAATTTAAACAGGCAATTGGTGGAAGTAATAGTTAACAAGTCACAGTAAATCCCAGCAGCACTTACTGAAAAACAAGTGATGCAACAAGCAAAGACAAGGTTATTCAGGTAAATAAATATGACTTGAAATTAACTTTGTTGGAGAGAAAAAGTCTTTCAGTAGAGTGAAATTGCAGTGCTTTGTAAGAATTAAAGTGCAGTTTATCATAAAGGAGTGAACTCACTATATTATGGATAGTGAATAGCAGCACAACTTAATGGGGACCAAATTCTGTTCTCTAGCATCAAAGTTGCAATAAAAATTTAAATTGCCATCCACCAGAGGTTTTACTACTTTTACTATGTTAAAGTTGGAAGGACTAAAAAAATGAAGACAGAAAAATCTGAAAGGGTGAAAATTTTTTCAATTTTGAAAGGTGGGATGTATTAAGGCTTTAATAGCTTTTATTATTCTTGTCCTCTGCAAATACCTTCCTTCAATAACAGACTGATGTAATCAGTTTTTCCAGTCAGCTCTAAAACAAAGCATCCACAGACATTTACATGAGTTAATGTTAAGTGAAATGCAAAGGAGAGACACTGTGTACATTGGTGTCCCTCTGTGGGGCCTCCTTCCCTCAAATATCAACATTTTCCATGCAATGCCAGCAATGAACCACCCTGAGCCAGCTGGAGCTCAGATCCACCTTTGCACCTGAATTTGCACACACAGCTCTTACAAAGAATATTGATCCTGTCTTTTAATAATTTAATTCTTTGTGAAAAATGTTGTTCTGGAGTTTTTAAGCTGCACCATACATTACAATTAAATTATAGAAAAGAACAATGAGATGAGCGGGAAGAATAAGGACAGAGGATTATGTGGGAAAGTGCTGGCAAATGTGGCAAGGGACCACCAGCAAGGGCCTTGGTGGGGTGGGGGACAGGGACAAGGGAATAAGAGAGCAGCCCTGTGCTCAGAAATGTGCTGCAGGTCAAGGGAATTTGCCAGTGTCAAGTGGGATTAAGAGACTGGCTCAGTGTGAGGCAAATCCCTGCAGACAGGATGAGCTGGGTGGCATTTCTGAGGGGAGATTAAGGTTTGTGAAACAGGTGACAAGATAGCAAGCACAGAGGACTGAGAATATCAGAGCAGCAAGGAAGATAATTCAAGCTGGGGAGATGAAAAGCACTGAGCTGACAACTGGCTCTCACTTAATTCTGTGCTTAAAATTAAATCCATACTTAAGTGCCTCAGTGAACTGAAGCTGCTGGAGGAGTAATTTTCTCAGGAACCAGTAAGGAGCATTGAGCTCCCTTTTATTGTATATACACACAATCCCACAAGGATAAAGGAACTAACATTTCTTTTCAAGACTGATTTTATTCTGCTCTTGGACATTTCAGTGAAGTTGTTACAGCTGTCCTGCCCAAGCCACAGAAAAAGGGAAGCCAACAAAGGGCCAGGGCATTAATGTGCAAAGGGCTTTAGCAGACACAGAAATAAGTCCTGACTGTCAAAGAAAGGACAACTTTTGATGGTTCCTAGGCTCACCTCTAGGCAAGCCTCAGAGGCCAAGAATCATGTAGGAAGATGAGATGCTCTTTCACTGCAGATAAATCTTTTTAATGTATTTCCTTTTCTTTTATATATTTTCAGACATTATTCATTGTGTTTTGATAGGCTCAGATGTTGTTTTGAGCATATCACATCCTGTTCACGTCAGAACAAGAATGAAAAGTCACACATGGAAGTGAAGCTGTATAAAAAGTCAAAAGTGACTAGTCAATTATATATCCAGATAAGGAAGAAATTTGGGTGCCAATTCTTGCTCTGCCACAACCTTTCAGAGATGATGTAGCTGAAGTAGAAGGAGGAACATTCTTGGGCACCTTCTTTCTGTGAGGAACCTTCTTTCTGTGTTATTGGAAACAGCTCTGTTAATTCTTCCTCCAGAAATATCTCTCCAATAAAGTGCTTCTTTCTGCCTGACCTCCAGTCTTAAACAATTCAGTGATTTATTCAAATCTCTTTGCATCTCCACTGAGGGCACTTATAAATTAACCTACTATCATGTTTAGAGTATTTGGGTTGATTTATAAAGGTGCCTACTAAACAAATGACCTTGCAGATGGACAAGTCTTTAAACAAATTTTCATATATGATAAAATGAATTGTGGTACCTTAGAAAACACAGCAGTAAAACTCCAATCAAAAGAAATAATGGAGGACAAAATGAGACCCACTTACCAGAAGTCTAAGTTGTGCAGAAGATTTACTTTTGTAGATTAAAAATGTCGATGGAGCTTTGAATTCCAGGCTTTCTAAAGTGCAAAGCCTTGTGATCTTAGCAAAAAAAGGACTTTTAAAAACCATTCAAGATCTGAGACAATCAGAAAGAGAGAGCTTAATGGAAGGTCTCACTCAAATTGGACAGGTTGATTCTCAGAGCCACCATTTTCTGCAAAGATGAAAAAATAGAGAAATGCCAAAATGAGTGTGATTTTAGGGAACTGACTACCATAACATCACTGAGTTCTTATGAATGACAGCACTGTAGAACTGACATTTCATGTGCTTCAGCAAAGTATGCTACATTTCTATTTAGAGTCCCTACAGAAGTTAGTGATGGAGGAAAAAACCCAGAAACTATTCCCAGTCCACCCTGACTCCCTTCAGAATGAATACATCAGAGCACAGAATCAGGTTTTAGAAATGAGCTGAAGTGAATAGGATTGCATGGGCAGAATGTCAAAATGTTTCTAATGATTCACTCACTAAGGTTGCACAGAGAGGAGGGCTCAAACCACACCACTCAGATCTCCACTCAAATTCCTCCAAAGTCTGAAAATTAGTTTCTCTCAACTCCAGTGTACAATGTTCACTCTGTTCCCTTGAATAGCCTGCAATACATTAGCAGGTAATCACCAAAATCCCCTTCCCTCTTGCTTGGAAATTGTCACAGCTTCCCACCCCCACATAATCCACATATCCATTGACTGTTCCTTTATGCACTGAGGGTAGGATCAGCCCCAGGTGCAGCCTGAATGCATTACCCTTCCTTAGGGCCCTTAATCATTCTGAAACCTGGTGAAATCCTAGGGAAGGAAGAGCATAGGCAGGACTCAGACCTCTCCTGGTATTTTCACTGATACTCTCTGTGGTATCAGAAATGAGGAATTCGAGGCCAGGGTGTTTTTATCTGGGCTGTCTGTGGTCCAGTCCCATCCTGGAGATCCAGAGCTGAAGCACTGACAGCGTGGTTGGTTCCCAAGACACTGAAATGCATCTGCTCCTGTGTGTGAAGCCATAGTAACCATTCCCTCCTCGCAGTGGGAGACAGGAGGGTTGAGCATTTTTGGAAGTCAAGCAGCTGCTTTAAGGAACCTGATCTACATTGGGAGTGAGGTGAGAGAAGGAGAGACTCAGCAGAGATAAAAGGAGCCATGGCTGGGTTTGCCTTTGCAGTAACTGCTCCATGACCCACTTTGCTCTCTGCTCACAGCATCCCTTCATAAAGAGAGACAAGTGCTCACCCACAGCAGAGAACCCCCACTCCCACGGGGGCACAGGGGGGCTTGCCTGGGGCTCCCTCCCAGCCAGGTTTCACAGGAGGACAGAAGGTGCTCAAACCATGGGTCCCTGGGCTGTTTTCTGGGGCTGTCCCAGCCTGGATCATTTTCCAGAGAGCACTCTGCACAGAACTTGAGATGGAAGGTTTCTATTAAAAGCAGCTCTCTTCAGTTCAGTTTATAGCTCTATTGCCACTTATTTTGCTAAGAAGTCATGTTTGGAACAATCAGGGAGTCTGCTGTGGCTTGATGTAAGAACATACTTTTCAAAACAAAGTCCCTACAACAGATAGGACTAAAATACCAAAATATTCAAATATTTATGTGCGTAAGTAATGAGCAATATAACATGTCTTACATTCTTCTCCTACAGCACCTGAACCACTGGAAGAGTTTAAACAGAAGCCAGATCATTTAAACCAGCAATGAAATCTTTCATCAAAAATATATATCAAATAGATACTCTGTAGGTTTTGTATCTTGGTGGACCACAAACTAATTATTGACCCAAAACAATGCTTGGTGGATAAAAGTTCTCCTTCCCACTTCACCAGAATACCTACATCATCATTAACTTTCCAATTAAAGACCACTGTCTGAATAAGTGTGGTTGCTAATATAAAAATTCAGGCGTGGTGATGAAAGTTATCCAAAACCACCTTGAGTTTAAGGAAACACAGGAGGAAGCATCCAGAATCTCACAGAATTATACTCAGTTTCTAACATGGGCTCAGGGATACTCCTGTCTCTGTGCCATCTCTTCACAAATCCTCTGTTCAGATTTCCCAAATTACACATTTCACCTCATCCTGACAGAGACCTCCTTAAGTACACTGAGGCACCACTGCACTGTTAGATTCTAAAATAGAATTTGTGGTGTATGATTAGTAGGCATGTTTTAAAATGATACAGCTCTGTCAGAGCCCAAATACTCCATCATTAGCTCCTCTCAACACCAAGACAGTGCACATTAGACCCAGCAGTGGGTTTAAATGTGTGTAATGCATCTCAGCCCATGCTTTTAACTTGTAAAGGAATACACTGAAGGAAATGTCTCTGTCACATTCCTTGGCAAGAACATACTCGAATAAGTCCCATTTTGAGAATGACAGAAAGTCTCCAACACAAAGTGTCTTAAAGTATAACCATTCCCCAGTAATTATTCAATAACTTAGAAATATCAATCCTTTATCCTAAATATGCAGATTGAAGGAGAGTTTTGGTAATGACCAGCACCTGGCAGTTTCATTTAATTACAAGCTGAGTACCTTGGAAGAAGAAAAACCCCTTGCTGACTTGCAAGCTTGCAAAATTTATGTTCCAAATAGCTGTAAAAGCTTGTAAGCTCAGGGCAGATATAATTAATGCAGCAAGTTTAGCTGGAGCATCAGTGTGGCTGCACAGATAAACTGATTGTTTGGGACAGGTGAGCAGGAGCAGCAGTTGGGTCTGTCCTGCCTCTGCAGCTCCCTCAGGACACCCAGCCTGTGCAGAACCCACACACAGGGCTCCTGCTGCTGGGATATCACATACCTGGGGCTCAGCAGCACAAAAATGCTACAGCCTGCTCATCCTCCTCTGACCCCAGTAGCCCAAAAGCTTTATTTGCTGTGGTTTCCCTGAAAACTCAGTCTATCAACAAAATATATGTATTATAAATCAGGGGGGACAATCACACTACAGAAACCTTGTCTTTTTATCCCCTCACTTTCAGCCAAGAGGAGGAACCACCCAGTTCAGTGTCAAGCCTCACTCTGAGCCAACACATTGGACACAGATTCTGGTTGTGCTCTCAGCATCAGATGAATTTTTAAAACAAATTTTCCACCTAAGAGAAAAAAAGAGAGTATGGAGTAAACATATATCTAGGAGAAAGTAAATCTGGGACAAAGATATCAAGTAAAAGTTTAACACCTGTAAATATCAAAACATCTTTCACTTGAAAGCTTCAATAAACTTGAAATTCTGGAGATCAAATTAATGGTATAAAGGAGATGCTGGATGGTAAAACAGGAATTGTGCATATCTCAGTCCTAAATTGCCATGTAGTATAAAGTGCTCATCAGGCCCACTTTCCCTTCACATCTAAATACATCAGTGGAAGTACTGAATTTAGCACTCCTGAAGAAATCAAGACTCCTTCAAGCCCAGTAACAAGCCTCAGGCACAGCCCGCATAGAATACTGTGAAGAAATCACCTCTATCTATGCAATAAGTGAGCTTTATGTGAGGAAAATTGGAGAAACATTTATTGGATAAAATTATATATCCATTTTAATTCAATTTAAGTATTTCTGTACCATCCTAGATGAGTTAGAGAAAGAAGCATAAAGCATTGTTCATTTACTTCCTCATTTTAGCAACTTTCTACATTATCTCCTTAATAGATCCTTCTCCCTGATTTCACAGCTTTTTTCATTCTTTCACAGCTCCTAATTCAGCAACATGCCTAAGTGGTCCTCAACAATATGACACCTTATGACTCTTGCAACAATTTTGAACACACCCTCATGTGCAAGCACTTTAAAAACCTTTTCTGAGTTTGCATTGCCTTGGATTTCCCACCATGTGTCCATCTACCCTCCAAAGAGATCTTTGCTGCCCAAAGCCTGCGAGATCCTGCACCCTCCACACTCCAATTCATCTTCATCTGTTATTTCTGCTCGATGGGCAGGCAGCAGGATGTTCCTCCAGAGCATTAATTTTCCAAGTTCACCCATTAACACTATTTCTGTAACTTTTACAGCCTCTGTGCTTTCTCTGCAGAGGTGGTCACGGTCTATTATTAAGCTTTTCATTAGAACTGAACACCTAAACTAATAAAAGCTAGGGATTGCCAAAACATTATATGCTACCGTGTTTAAAATGTAACACCAAAATTCAATTTCCTTCACACTGTTCTTCCCCTAAATGTCACTTCACGCCAGGATAACTTTTACCCATAGCATGATCAAAATTTAAAATCAAATATGTTTAAAATTCAGAAACTTAAATAATTCAATTAACCCATTTCATAAATATTGTTAAGTATGAAAAGCTGACCAAGATTTCAACTCTCAGACATTAGAAAATAATATATAAATCAAAGTACAGAAATGTTTTTTCCACTGCTCAATGCCCCTTAACGTCAAGTTTCTTCAACATCTCCACATTTTCAGCTGCTCCTGCCTGCTCAGAACAGGTTGCAGTCAGAGTTTCACACAGATCTGGTTGCAGCCAGATCTCCTGGATCTCCCTTGCTGGCAGATGTTTGCAGGCTTTCACATTGTGTTAGTGTTCTCAGCTGCAGACCCATCTTTGAGTGCAAGGTTTGCAGAGCTGTTTCCCCACCTCTCTCTGGAGATTTGCTTGGCTTGCAGTTCACAGGAACCTGTCAGATTTCTACTTTAACAGCCTCCATTAGGATTTTTGCATTTTAGTAGAGTGTCTCTGAAATGATGAAGCACAGAATGCAGAATTATGGGATGGAAGGG
This sequence comes from Oenanthe melanoleuca, assembly GCF_029582105.1. Classification (NCBI taxonomy): domain Eukaryota; kingdom Metazoa; phylum Chordata; class Aves; order Passeriformes; family Muscicapidae; genus Oenanthe; species Oenanthe melanoleuca. The sequence goes on along the minus strand of NC_079348.1, from coordinate 10,535,215 downwards.
ACCTCCAAAGATACCTAGGTCCTTCCCAAATCCAATTCAACCCTGCCTAGCCATTCCCAACAGAAATTTGTCTTGCCTTTCTTCTTTAAAAAGAACTGCAATGTCTTCCTGAAAACACTTCACTATTTCAATATCATCCCTGAAAGACAGTCAGCCTTATTATCCAACCTGAATTTCTAATCTATTAGAAATATATATTTCTAAATCTTTCTAATCAGGGCTAACCATGAGCAGGGCAGGTGTACCCACAAGTGCTGGCATTTGATTCCTTGCAGGGGAGGCTGTGGTTGGTAGAGAGCCCATAGGAGCACCCAGGAGAGGCTGCAGGATTCCCTCTAAGGGATTTGTTTCAAACAGATCACACCCACAGTAAGGACTCACTACAAAAAAAGGGGAACATTGCAGACAGGTAAGAGTGATATGATGGATTAACTTCAGCAAAGCCACACTTTGATAATGGCTCTAAGGCTTTTTATCACCAAAGGAACTTCATGGCACTAAAAAACCACCAACCATGGGATTGTGAGAAAATGAAAGAATGACAAGAAGAATGTGTGAGAAAGCCCCTGCTCATCAGGCAGCAAGCTGAACCACAAATAAACACATCTCAGCACTCCCAGGTATTTATGGGGCAATAGCTTCACACAGCTCAACGTATCACATTCAGTTAGAAACGATAACATTAAACCACACGGATTTACCACCTAAAAAAAAATTGCTCCTGAGGAGTTTTGTCTAATACTGTGCTTTTAAGGTGACATACAGCATGGATAAAAACAGCAGACAAAGCAGGATGAGGATGACACCCACAGTACAGTGTGTGTGAAAGATGTGCAGCAAAAGTGTGAATTTCTGGCAAATCCAGCTTGTCAGTAAAATGATGCAACAGAGATGTGAGAGGATCTGATGCAAAATGACCCAAGAGTTAGGAAATAGTCAGACTGGAGGTTCTGACAGCATTAAGTCCTTACCAGTCTGATGCACCCCAAAGCTTAAAACAACAGGACAACACAGTGTCCACTCCGAGAGCCAAAGGAAAAATTAGAACATTGCTTTCTCTGAGGTGTTTCAGTGACTGTGAATAGCCAGGCACAGCCTTTTCCTGGAAGGGACAGTGCCTGCTGAGACTGCTCCCCTGGCAGCCCCTCAGGTTCCCATGCTCTGTGCCCTGTCCCTCCTCCCCTGCTCTCATTTCACTGCCTGTACTCACAGCCAGCTCTGCAGCACCACACAGAGCCAGTCCTGCCAGCCCAGCCCTCAGAGGCTGCTTGGGCTCTCCAGCAGCTCTTCCATCACCTGCACTGCTCAGCAGCTCTTGGCACTGCAGGGAGGCAGAGCTCTTGTGGGGACAGCACAGCTTGTGCCAGTGGTGCTGGGCAGCTCCAGCAATCTGAATGTCTTGTTATCTGTGATGGTGTTTGAGCTCACAAGGCACCTGAGAGTGCACAGAGAATGGCAAAAAGAATTTCCCTCAGTTGCAAGTGAACATACTGCAGGAAAAACACTTCTGAGGCATTCAGATTTTCATATTGGCTGGGCCTTGAATGCCAGCCTCTACAGAAGCAGCATATGTAATTCCCCTCCCTGTATCACTCATTCTGATACCTGATAAGGGTGGAGTTGTTGAGTTACTGACATATGTAGTAGCACAGAATGCTTAACTATATGTAAGAACTGGAAATACAAAGTGCTGGCTTTCCCAAGATTCTATTAGATATATAACTGTAATTACACATCTAATACCAATGCTGGAGTGAGTGAGATGAGCTTAGAAAACTACTGAAGAGAGCAATTGTATATGATTAATGCAACTGAAATAAAAATGAATGGACAGGTAAGTTGGTCCTGCAGTCCAAGAGGACTTTGCTAAGCACTCAGATGGCTGGGTGTGCTCCCAGCACACCTCCTGCCTCTTTTGGGGAAACACCTCTGGACAGGCTCAAGCACTGCAGCATTCCACACCCCTGTGCAGGTTATCTTTGACTGTGGAGACCAAGGGATCTGCTGCATCATTTGAGTATTTGAGTGGCAGCATACTCACTGGTTGTTTCATCAGCAATGCCTTACAGAAAATAAACACGTTTGGCTTTTTAAAACAAGTTTTCTAAACATTTTTCCAGGCTTCTTTATAAAGGAAGAAGATTATTTATTCCATATTCTGCCACATAAGCATGATGTCTGACAGCAGAAATAGATCCTTTCAGCAATGATAAATTTATAATGGCATACAAGAGTTTTGACTGCTTGTGAAGTTCCCTAATTAATTCTCATATAGAGTTCCATTGGCAACAAAATTTATGTTTTGAGATAATATAAAGCTCAGAGGAGTTAGCAAGCGTGCTGTTCCTTTTTGCACATCTTGTGTTTAATGTCATGTACTGTTAATCTCTCTGCTCTCTGAGAGGGGTATTATTTATCACTCTAAAAACACAAACTCACTTTCATTTTTGAAGGAATAACCCTCAATAAGGCTTAAGCTGCCAAGTGGCTGCACACACTTCAGGTGTGTCCTGAGGCAGCAACCTAAATGTCATCATCCTAACCTGAATCTTAGTTTAGGAAAATCCCATTTTGTATATTTTCTTTAATCTCCTTTGAAACCAGCCTTGAAAATATGTTGGCCTTGATTTTGCAGCAGATAGACCTCTAGTACAGACTGAACTGTGTGCAGCTACACTGAGTTGTGTGTAATTCCTGGTAATTCTTTTTAAATCAAGACAACAAACATTTACTCTGTAATATTTACAGGAGGGAAGTGACCCAATTGCACTCTGTAAATAAAGGGTCTAACACTGCCCTCCAAGGCTTGCTGTAATGCCTGAACTACACTGAAAATCAACAGTTATAAATTTTAGAAGCTTCTTAAAGAGGTATTTTAAGCATATCATCTATCTGTAGAAATTTTGTCTTTCCTAAATTTCTCCCCCTTTGGTGTCACTTTGCTTAAGGAAATTCTAGCTAAGATTGACATATTAAAAAAAAAAAAAATCACACACATTTAGTAGGAATTGTATCCTGCAATGATCAAAGCTATTTTTTGGTGTCAATAGATAAAGAGCTTGACAAGTTTTTAATGTTGGTTTACAAGAGAGAATAAAAAGCATCCATGGCCACTAATTCATGAGAGGATAGCAAATGCAAAGACTTAACCCTGCAATGGCAAACACACCAAAGGAGGGTGTTGGAGAGGAAATGGTCAGACTAGAATATCCCTCCTGAAGGATATTCTATATCCTGATATATCCTGATATAGAAGAAAACAATTCTTCTGTAAGTTTTGGGCAATTGGAGCAGTTCCAACCCCAGCTCTATCAAATTAACATCTGGAAAACAAAATCTGGACCTGACAGCAGTGCCACGCTTCAGTGAGGATTTTCCAATGAACTACTCCAGCTTATTTTTCCAAGTTTGATCTCTTCTCAGCAAAGTGAGTATTTGGTTTAAAATACATAAGTAAAAAACTTGGCAAATTTAAATTGGCTGGGAACTACAGACTGATCCAAACTACACTGAAATCCCACAGAATTAATGGAGACACAATCACACCTGTGATTCCTCCTCCCTGGCTCTCAGAGCAGCTCCTGGACTTGGGACCTGGCTTGAAGAACAGGAGGGAGGCAGAAAGGTTTGAGGGAGAAAAAGAAAGGTTTGTGGAAGAAGAGTAGCAATTTCAGCCTGGGGGTTTGCCTTTTATTTTTGATGAGTGAATTTAACCACAATCTGGAAGTGTTTCATCAGAAACTGGTACAGACAAAACTGGTGCCAGTGCTGGAAACCAACCCTGCTGGAAAGAAAGCACTTCATAATTCAACCCCTCAACACCCAGCCACAGTCCAGCAGGCTGCAGATAAGCCCTCTGGGACCAGAAATTACCTGTTTAAAGGAATAAAAATCAGCAGGGAGCCATCAATTTTTGAAACCTGTGTAAAAATCTGGCATCTACAAGGATAGGGCAACAAGTGTTCTCAAAGGTGTTAAACCAGAAGTTTAAGAGCAGAAAATTAAGTAGCTGAAGTCATCAGAAATGTTGTTATATGATCTCTAATGCTAAACTTAAATGTAGCATTCTCCCAAAATTTCTTTTTCAAAAAGTAGAAATTTGATGACTGAAGCAATGAAGAGGAAGATGAAATCCAGCACAATGCCAAGTTCCACATAAGATGGTGATGCAAATATCAAGATAACCTTCCTTTTATAATATTTTATCCTCATTGTCTATGATATTCACCCTGCTTAACTCAGCCTACAAATTCTGCCCAAAATATCTATATACATTTACATATAAAAGTTAAGGAAGAACTAACGCAAGAACAGGTGGTACAGATAATTCTCAGGCTGCAGCCTGAGCTTTTTTGGTTTGGGTGTTTTTTTGGTGGGATTTTACATTTCTTCTATCCAGAAAATTTCGGTCAGTTATAAACTTTTTCTGCTGCTGTATGAGAGAACAGCAGAGCTAATGAATTTACATCACTTATAGGGTTTGACCTCTCCCAATTAATTTTGTCATTTTTGTAGCACATTTTCCCCATCCCTTCAGATGACAATGTCCTCCAGTGTTTCTAGCTGCCTGTTCTTGGCCTGGAAACCCTGCTGCCATCTGCTCAGCACATCCCCAGCACAGCCAGGCAATCCTGCACTCCCTACAGACCAGCCAAGCTGCAGATACTCACTGACCAGCTGGAGCTACTTGTTTGCCTTTTAACCAGCTGGAGAGGGATCCAAGCTATCTGAATATTTAAGAAAACCAAACAAGCCTTTTCTACCAAGAAGCTGTAATTTTCAGACAGAAAATAGAGAGGAGGGAAAGAAAGGTGCCTTTAAATGAAACCCCTCTCTCCCCCAGGCCAAGCACTGCCATAAGCAGGTCCCATTTTCAGCCTGAGAAAGAAATCCAGTATCTCCTGCTGCTGGAGAATCAGCTTTCCACAGAGCTTTCCTGAAACCTACCCTGAGCTGAAGCCTCTCATTGCACACAGTGAGACCTGTAATAGCTTTGTACAGCAAAGGGGACACAATTTCATAAAAGCTGTTCAAGACTGATTCACCAAGGGTGGTTAAGGTGGAAGATACCCAACACAGTCACAGAACTCTCCTTCTTAGGGCAGCATGTCCTTCAGACTTGTCCTTCAGTTTCCTTGTGCCTCAGAAGTAGAAAGATACTCACATTCCCTTGCAAGGTACATTAACATCTCTACATGGAAAACATTTTGCAGGTTATTATGCAGACACACACCTTTACCTGCCACTTATCAGCTGAAATGCATTTGCTCTTTACCAGCTCTCTGTAAATGGAGATTGTCCCATCAGCTTTCCTGCCTGCTAAAGGCTCACTGGCTCTGTTTATATTATAAGTGCAATTTGAAGGATTTTTCTCATCTTGTTAAGTTGCTTGGAAAATGGGAGCAGAGATGAGACTAATTGAATGGTTATAATGAGGAAAATGAGGTTTGCTTTTCAATGTCAATGTTACAGGCATTTGCTGCAACAAAAAACCCAACAGACAAAAATAGTTTAACTTCTTCCAATTCTGCTTTCCCCAACAAAGCAGTTACCACACCAAATTGTAAAATGTAAGCTCACATTAGTCCTTCTTACAACTCCTAATACTTTCCTACAACAAGTATGTCAAATATATAGCCCATGAGCCAGACTGATCCTTCCAAGTACTTTAATCTGGCCTGCAAAATCCACAGAGCATTGTAATCCGGATCTGGTCTGCCAGTCAACTCTGAGGTCTCCCTGTGTGTGCAACTTGACTGAGAGTCCCCCAGGCAAGCAGGGGGAGGATCAGGGGAGGAGTGAGAACCTGTGGGAGCAGCACACAGTGCACCAAGGCACCATCCCTGAGCAGCTGTGGGACCTGGGCCACTGGGGCTCCTCCCAAAGGCTTTCCAAGGCTGCCAGCAGCCCTGATTCCACAGCTCTCCTGTGACATGTGGCAGCCCAGCCTCCTTCACTGTACAGCTGTGCTGTGGGACAAGGGACAAGTTCACCACTAAGAGTAAAAGGAACCACAATGCTTCAACAAAGCTCCTTACTCAATACAGATTCCACAGCTCCCAGTTAAGTCCAGTACTGCATGAACACACCAATATGAGCAGAAGCTGCACTGTGCAGTAACATCATCACTGCAGGAATAAGCATTTCCACCCTTGAATGGGTGTCACTTCACAGTGTTAATTGCCACTGGTACTTCTCTAAATTAGAGGAGTATTAATAGATCGCTGCTGAAGACAGTTATACTGGAAAAGCTTTGAAAGGAATCCTTGTGCCTACTGGCTATTTAGAGTCAGCATTCCCACTTCAGACACCTAAATTTGCAATTTCTCATGCAGTCTCAGCAGATATAAGACCCTGATGAAGAGGCAGGTCTGCCCCCCTTCACCCCACAGGAGGAACTTGCAGAGCATCCTCATCCCCAGCATGGGGGTGAGCAACCACTGAGAACAAGCCCAAAGCACAGGTTTAGTTCAGTTTCAGCCAGATCACTGAGCTGCCCTGACTCAGGTCAGAATACTCTGGCCATGAAAGCCATGCAGATGACAGGGCAGGAGTGCAGAGCAGCACAGACCATCCCCTCCTGCAGCAGGGTGTGTCTAGGTTGGCTGCAGCTGACTGGAAACCCTGCTCCAAGTCAGCAGCTGATTCCTCCCTGGTGCTCCCCAGGGAGCACAGTGCTGATGGAAACAGCCCTCAACTCTCACTCTCCTGGAGGTTGAGGTTCCACATGCACATCCAAAATGCAGCAGGAAGTTTCTGGATCTAGCACTGCCATCTCTCTACTTCCCCAAGTACTTCAGCAGCATTATTCAACCTGCCCTCCCCTCCCTTGTTTAGAGAATGTAAAACTAGGATTGAAAAGTAAGGCAGAAGTAAGTGAAGTCATCTATCAGCCCTTGATTTCATAAAATATCTCAGAGAGAGAGCAAGTTATAACTAACAATAGGTCTTTTTTCTTCCCCTAAAGAAGTCTCAGGAGACATCATTTGAAGGTGTTTAAAAGAAATAAAATAGGTTGTCTCTCCATGGGCAAAGTAGGAAAAGTAGGTTTTCATGTGGGGGTGCTGCAAAAAGAACAAAGGCAGAATATCTGCTGAATCACCACAGTCTATCCACGACACTCAAACAGCTCTAATTCTCCAGAATCTGCAGCACCCAGCAATCAAGCAATAGTGCTGCTGAGAGGAATTTTAACCAGCACTACAGCAATCAAACAAAAGCAACACCACTGCAAACTACTTTCAGATGACTTCTACTGCTATCATGGAGCCCCACATAAATTTGTTGGTGTGCAGTAATAATAATGATAACAGGATTCTGCTGAAAGTCAGCTCAGGGATCTTCCTCCTGGGGGAGTAAAACAATTAATTCCACAATATTCACTGTGGAGAGTCACTTGAGGGCTATGTCAGTCTCTGGTCAGCATTTTTAGAATAAAAAATTATTGCCAATAATGAGTGTGGTCAGGAAAACAACTGTGGTGGGGAAAAGAGGAAATATAGGGACTAAAGGGAGAGACTTGCCATTACTTCCAAGCAATGCTTTGGATATCAGCCATGCCATCCATGAGCTCTGCAGAGCAGCAAGGCATCTCTCAAGTTTCCATCCAGCCTGGCAAACTGATAAACTTTAGAACTGGTACAAAACCAAGACTGAAAAGAACTTCCAACTTATTTGATTAAACTTCAGGATTAGGTGTGTTTGTACTGCAATATTTAAATACATATTTTACTTCCCTCTAGCTAGAGAATGGCATACATCAAGGATTTCTGTGATTTTCTTGTTAAGGATGATATTGGTAGTTAACAACTTCCTTATTTTTTAATAAGAGGAGAAAATCTTGCATGAACCATGAGCACAATAAAGTTTATCCTTTTTTGAAATAATCACTGCTAATTCCTTGCACCTCATCAAGGTCTTTGTCTTGCAAAGCACCAGCTGAGTGTAATTTCCACTGCCTTGGTGGGTACAGGGTTTTGCTCAGCACCACACAAGTAGAAAAGTTAATAACAAAATAGAAATAACATACTGCTTAAAGTAATCATGTGAGAGAATCTCATTCTTGGGAATCACCAGGTTTACCTATGGCAGGATGTCAGATTTTCCCCTGCCTGCCCCAGCTGCACAGCAGACACACCTGTTCTGAACTTTGCCCCTTGTCTCCTGTCACCAGTGCCTGTGTCAGCCAGAGCCACATGGACATGCACTGTCACTGCTTGCATTTCCATGCTGCACTCACACTGACCTGCAGGCACTCTGGGGCTGACTTCATCCAAGTGGGTGAGGATGGCAAGAAGTTCAGCCTTTATAGGGTGCTCAGGACTTAGATACAGTCTCATCCTTCCACCTTGAAACATCTGAGCAGAACACCTAATTTAGGAGACTAGTCATTTTGTACTCCCTCAATAGTAAATGCAGATAGGCAGACACCTCCAGAAAATTAGCAGATTGGAGTCTGAGTCACACTCTGGGGGTGTTTGTCTCTCCAGTGACAAAGGAGCCGAGGGTTTCACAGGTGGCTGGCAGGAGGGCAGTGACTCCCTGAGCAACCCCTGCAGGCAGGGGCTTGGGATGGACTCTGCCCTGGGATCTAGCTGCTGGGGCTGTCTGAGCTACCAGCACAAACTTGCTCTGCATGGCTCTGTTCTGACCAGGGCCTGCTTTCTCAGAGAGACAAACAGCAGAAAAAGTGACACTTCCATTACATCCCTGTGCAAGAGTTTCAGAGACAATTAAGCAGACTGCAAATGAGGGAAATTATCTTGTGAGAAAACCTTAATTGATTTTAGTTCCTACCTTCAGCAACACTTACATTTCTTTTCTTAGAATTTTACTTGCCTGTTGTGTAGGATTTTACAAAACTTCTGGTACATGAGAAACGAGGTAGCTGTGAGCAGTGATAAGGAAATACAGCTTTATCTTAATGTACCAATCCCAACACAGTAGAAACTGGAACAACTGTTGTGATGTGTTTGTGAAGAAGTTGAATTTGCTTTTCAGTTCTCCACAGGGAGGTTTCCACCAGAGCTGGCCAAGATAGGCTAAACCTCAAACCCATCTCCTCACATTTGCAGTCAGACACACTGCTGAGGGATCCTTGTGTCGTGGTTTCTGTGGGTTCTGATAACACACAGTGGCAGGACTCACTTGTGCAATTCTCCCTTTTTTCCTGTTGCTGTTGTATCCTGGATCCTGTTGGACACAGAAAACATCTTTTTGTGTTCTGACAGCAGGGCCATTCCCAGCACACACAGAGGGAAATTCTAGTGACTGCAAGTGGTGTTGGGGCTATGAGTGGATTTTAATGGAGTCAAAAGGTCCCCTCTGAATGCTGCTCCTTCCAAAACAGCACTGAAAGCAATGAGACTGCCAAAGAAAGAACACACTGCCTACTGTGCCCCCATCTCTGCTCTACCAGGACCAGTTGTTAGACTTGCCCAGACCCTAGCTCAAAAGAACAACAATCCCTGTAGAAAATTAAATTCATTCTTTTCCCAACCATCTTTTTGCACTGCCAAAAACTATATTTTCTTTTCTAGAAGGAAAATCAGATTACACTGAGATTGAAGTCTCTCTTTTACATTTCCAACCTTCTCCTCAGCCATTGCCCAGAACAGTGTGAGAGTGTCCCATACCCTTCTCCTTCCAGGCATGGACATGCACACAACAGAGTTTTCAAAACAGCTGGGACAAAAATGTTTTTATGCCACCAAGCTGGTAACTTGCCACACCAAAAAACCCAAGAAACAAAAAAAAAAAAAAAAAAAAAAAAAAAAAAAAAAAAAAAAAAAAGAAGAAGCCATTTTTTACATAATCTCCTTCCTGTTTAAATGAGCTACCAGTACAGCCATGGAAGTGGTGCAAGTATAGATCACATATAATTAATAATACATCACAAATAATTGGTGATGTACTAAAAGGCAGCAGAAGTCCACAGGGATCTGAAGTACTGCTAACAAAGCAATACATTTTGTGATTCAGCAAGCAGGAATTTTAATGCCTTCAAGCCTGAAATAGAAATGTGGTCAGCTGGCACTAAGAAAAGTTTGATCCCTCTTTTAGTGTAATGGCAAATTCTCTATAAATGCACATAAATTTCAAAAGTATAGAATTTTCTATGTGATTCAGTAGAAAGAGTGAAGTTTAAAACTTTGGTCAATTTTAGTGAGAGTTATACATATTAGATTACAAATAGATTCCAAGCTAGTGCCAGGCTTCCATTCACAGAAACAGTCTTGAGATATTTGTGAAGCCATTAAAGTAAATGGAAACCAGAGAGAATTATTTACCCTGTATATTGGAATGGTCTCTTTTTTTTAGGATTTTACACACTGTAAGAATACAAGTGGTAAATAATAATAATAAACTCAGCTTGATTTACATAGACTCCATTTTCCTTGATTTTGTACTTTAAAAACTGAAGAGTTACACAGACAACTTTAAATGTTGCATTTCAAATTTTTGAAAATTCATAACTCTATTACTGTGCTAAACACTATTTTCCACTTGGTATTTCCAGAAGATGTATAATAGATTTGTAGCATCATTTAGGAAATAAATTCATTATGCTTTTCATTAAACTGTACTAAGGGGAAGAGGCAACCTTTCTCTATTATTGATTCTCGTGGGCAGTCTAGGGTGAAATTTTTGATGTAGTTTTTCTGAGGATTAAAAAGGTGAGCATAAAAAATGTATTATTGATTGCACACTGCAAAGTACAGTATACTGCTCATCCAACTCATATATTATTGATTAAAACACTCAACAGTTCTAACCTTTCACTTGGTTGCTCCAAGGTAATTTTTTTTGTGAGTATGTCAAGGTACTGTGCTTACAGATTATACTTCCCAGGGAGTTTGGAAAACTCATGGAGCAGCTACTGAAGCTCTTTAAAAAGCCTAGTTGATAATTTTAGAGTCCTTACACACTCAAAAAAGGGGCTGGCTGGGACAGGACACCTTGCATCCCACATGGGAGGAGCAGCTGATGGAGCACCCAACCCATGTAAGCCAAGGGGAGCTTCACAACTGGTCAGGCACACAGGCACAGGGCTCCAGACACCAGTCTGCATGCTGAACACAAAAGCAAAATGTGCCTGGCTTTGACCCCTCTGTGCCTGGAACAAGACCAGAATGAAAAGGGGATTTACACTTTAGGAAGCACCTCCTGGGTCAGCACCCCTTTTCCAAAAGTCTGGAACAAGTTATGTACCAGCAGTTGATCAGAACTGAGACATGAGTTATGCTCAGAACAAATGAGGTCAGATCCTTTGGTTGTCTCCACGTTGCTGGATTATAACACCTCAGAGGCATTCTGAGCCACAGTTAGATTCTGCACACTGCATTTATCTCCTTTCCAGAAGTATCTAAAATAAGGTGTATATTTATTACATCTGGTACAAAGAGACAAGATACTGGATGATGAAATAAAAACCTAGAGTTGCTACCAGAATCCCTTCATAAACTGGTCTGAGCTTTAGAACAAGAAGTGGGCAGGAACATGATCTTGCTGCCCTTCAATCTGTAAGCAGAAAAAGAATTTTCTACTTACAGAAAATTAATGGAGATACAGAATCACAGCATGTTTTGGCCTGGAAGGCACCTTAAGGACCATCCACTTCTACCCCCCTGCCATGGGCAGGGACACTTTCCACAGTCCCAGGTTGCTCCATCCCCATCCAGCCTGGGGATGGGGCAACCACAGCTGCTCTGGGAGCCTGTACCACCCTCACAGGGAAGGATTTCTTCTTAATATCCCATCTAACCCTGCCCTCTGGCAGTGGGAAACCATTCCCCTGGCCCTGTCACTCCAGGCCCTTGAACCAAAATCTCTCTCCAGCTCTCCTTGAGCCCCTTTAGGCACAGGAAGAGGTCTAAGCTCTCCTCAGAATCTTCTCAACCTCAGACTGAACCCCCCAGCTCTCCCAGCCTGTCTCCAGAGCCCTCTGAGCATCTCCATGGCCTCCTCTGGAACTGCTTCCACAGCTCCACATCCTCCTTGTGCTGGGTGCCCAGAGCTGGAGGGAGGAGCAGAGGGGAATCACCTCTCTCTCTCAAGCTGCTGGTCACATTTCTTTACATGCACCCCAGGATATATTTAGCAAAAACGCCTTTCCACAATGACTAACACCTCACAGAAATCCTATGGAAATATTACAGTCTGCTATCATAATAAACATCTAGCTCTGCATAGAATAGAAGTGACAAAAATAGCATTATCAGGGTGATGGCTACTTGACAGATCTCACAGAATGATTAATCCAATGAAAAAACCTGAACATTGCAGAACTGTTGAAGAACTGATTGAGTGTATCAATTCAAAAATGTCTCTAAATAACACAGGCTACCAGCCCACTCATGAAAAGGCTATGGAATATTTGTCATCATGTATTTCATGAATGATGTGAACATTTTAAAATAAATTGGAAACTCTTGTTTTCAATTCACTGGCCTTCATGAGAATTCAAAGAGAGGTAAATCACAAAAACCAAGTTAGAAATCCTTAAAACACAACTTTGGAAAGGTCAATTGTCTACATTTGGCATCATGATTTTTATGTTGGTTGAACAAAGCAAAGATGAAATATCAGAACAAGAAAATTACCCAAGAACCAGGCCAGCACCACAAATCACTTCATCACAGACTCAGCAATGGGGCTGGACTTTGATTGGATTGCTTTGCCATTCAGAAGAGATTACTCAGGGCCAAGAACTACCCTGCTGATACAGCACAAGGTAAAATTAGAAAACTCATTGAAGTTAATCTGCTCCATGGCCTGGCTACAGAACTGCCACACCAGTTGCACATCTGGCAGTGACTTTGAGTGAAGCTCTGGCACTTGCTGATCCTTCCTCTCTGCTCAGCCCTGTGGGGCACATCTGGACTGCTGGGCCCAGCTGTGGCTCCTCCATACAAGGGAGACCCAAGTGAGCCCAGCCAAGGGACACCAAGGCAGGGGAGGGAGCCAGCATTGCTCCTGTGAGGAAGGTGTGAGAGCTGGGACTCAGCCTGGGAGAGAAGGGCTCATGAGTGTCTCATTAATGTGAGCAACAGCTGATGGCAGAGTGCAGAGACAACTGAACCTGGCCCTGCCTGGTGCTGTGCAGTGAGAGGACAAGAAGAAATGGGCACAAACTGAAACACAGGAGGTTCTGGTCAAACACAAGAAAAAACCTTTTCACTGTGAAGTTACCAAGCACTGGAACAGGTTACCCAGAGACTCTGTGGAATCTCCATCCCTGGAGATACTTAACACCTGACTGGACCTTGCCCTGAGTGGCCTCAAGGTTTTTTGTCATCCTGTGATCTCATGGTTTCAGCAAGCAGCTCTGAAGATGCCATGAAGGGCAGAATGGAAGGAGAAGGGCAAAAGGAGCATCAGGCACAGAAAACTGAATATGTAAGAGTCCATTTCTTCCTTCACACTGCTGTAAAACAGGGTGACCCCAGTGAGCTCAGGGCAGCTGTGCTGCTGCAGCAAGCAGAGCAGATGCAAGCTCTGGAAGATTAAGCAGCTCCCACAGCAGCACTTTAATATCTCTATGACTGTTCTGCAATTTCTGCTTGTTTCAGGCACCCCAAACCCCACATTTCCTTAGATTCTGTGTCCCTAGACGTGCCTGGAGAGGCGGTGGAGCCACCTGAACAGAGAACACAGTGATCCCAGCGTGGGCACCCTCCTGCCTACTGCATGAGCAGTTCAGCTCTGAGAGGCTGCACCAAGTGCTGAGTGCAGAGGCACCCAAGGAGGTTACTGTCTCATCCAGCCAATTATGCTTGTCTTTTTCCACCTCTCAGTTTTTCATTTCTTTTTGCCCAAAATCGTGCTCAAAGAAGCCCTCTGTGTCCCACTTGGAAGCACAGCCTGGTAGCCCAAGAAGGGACAGTGCTGCTGCTTGGGCTGTTTCAGAGAGGAGAGGGGATTCTGAGAGCTTGGGATCAGGACAGGCTCTGCTCCTCAGGTGTCAGAGGTGCACTGACAGTGGCTGCCACAGGACAGGTAAGTCACTGCTCACAGCTTGAGGAAACCTGAACGACACAAGTGTCAGACACAGGCAGCAGGGGGGCTGCTCTGGAGCTGTAGGAAGGAAGAGACCCCAGACATTTCCATAAAGTGATTTTTCTACTCTGGCTGCTTCTGCCTTCCAAGCCTTCACAGACAGGAAAGCAGCAGGGGAAGGGCAAACTTCCATTCTCACTGGAGCTGACTGATTCACTGGGCTCAGCACATGCATCTGGGTAAAAATAAAGATGGTGTGGCTGGGCTGGCAGGGCGTGTGTACCCCCATCCCTGTTCAGTTCTAGCCAGGCTAGAGGGAAACAGGAGCTGCATGCACCTGGTTAACCTGGGACTGGGTGCTCATGGCACTGTGAGAGCATCTCCAAACCAGCCAGCAAGTCCTCAGTGAAACCCGTGTTGAGACAACAAACAAAGCCCTGGTTTCCTGCAGTGAGCCCAGACCATCCTCCCACTCCCTTTCCCCTCAGCCTCAATAGAGATATGTCAGATTTACAGGATCATCTCTCCTGCCTCTGCGTCAGTGAAACTGTACTAGATTTTGCCAAGTGAATCTCCCAGATAAGAAATGCAAATCAATTTGTCTCTTTTTCCTTTATTGTGCCAGTACCAAAAATATGTTCCCTGGGATTAAGCAGAGGATTGTCAGGCTGCACGAAGGCTGTGGGGGAGGAGGGAGGGGCAGAGAGGGTGAAGTGAGGGGTGAAGAGAGAGGAATTTGTAAACCCAAAGCAGTTTTTCTTCACAAAACCTTGGAATAGAGATGAAGAGGCAATGACTAGATGAGCACTGACAGCAGCATAAAGCAGCAGGCACCACCTGAAAAGCCCAGGTGGCATTTGCAATGCTCTTAGTTTATTTTCCAATAGCAAAATCTCCTCTTTTTGATACATTACTGTTCTTTGATGTTTGAAAAGAATTTTCACTCTAGCAGTCACCAAGGAAATCTTCCACGAAAAAAAAGAGAACAGGATCCCAAGGAGAAGCAGAGCAAGGAGACTCACATATACTTCCAGATTATTTTTTTCTAAATATGTATGCTAAAAGAAAACCAAACCCAAACCACTTATCTCCTCTGAAACAGTTGCTGCTTCCTGCCCATTTCCAGCAGGAAACCTTCATCTCACTGAAGGGTTTTAGTAGCTCCAGACTCCTCAAAACTCAAATGTGATGAACCAACCCACAGTGCTGCTTTGCCTCTTGTGCAATCTGGCATGGCCAAAGAAATGACATCACCTCACACAAACTAAAATTCAGCTAAACAGGTCAGAGTGATGCTCCAGTTGAACTGCAAAAGGCATCTGTGCTCTCCTTCTCACCAGCCCTTTCTTCTGGGACAAACCAGAACCCACTGGGATCCTAAAACCCTTATTTATCCATCAGTAACTCACTCTCTTGCACTGTGACATCAAGCAGTAACAGTCCAGGGGGTTATTTCATTACAACCTCATAAAAGTGCATAACAAGAGAAACAGTAGAGCTGGAATCCAATAACAAAACAATATTGAAATAGTTTTGATAATCATGAAAAGTAGTAGGCAAAGATTTTGTCTGAGAAGAGGCTGGTAGAAGAGAAGGAAAGCAGTGGAGTAGTTCCCAGTTTTCAGTGTAGAACATTCCCATGCAGACCTTATCTTTTCCCTTTTTTACTCTGTGAGAATCCTGTAACTTCTCCCTCTTTTGAAAATCTGTGCCCTGAGGACATGACAGAAACTCCCAGTACATATGAAGCATACACAAGCAGCTTAGAAATTATTGCTAGAAAAATACAGGTGTAAAACAGTTTTTAGCATCCTTTGCCTCTTTCAGCAAAAGGAAATCCTGGAGATCTCACTGACATCAGCCTGCATGGTAAGGATCAGGAATGGTGAATTTTATCCACTCATGAAACCAGATTTACATCTACAATCACAACAGAATTTTGTCATACTAAAGACCTTAATTCATCTCCTCATCCTTCTGAAATATCTGCCTTAGTGAGCAGCTCAGACTCCTGGGTTAGCCTGGCTGCCTTACTTTGCATTTCTGACTGGTTTCATTAGTTTCCCATCATATCTACATGCTTGGGAAGGGGGAAGAAAAAAGGAAAACAAAGCAGCAGAACTGCTAAGGTCAGTATCAGCTCCCAGCTGTCTTGATGATGTAATCCAGAACTCTGAGGGTATGACAAGGTACCCACACCCCCAGAGACACAGTGAGAGGGGGTTTTCCTCCATGCCATGCTGTAACTTTGGGGAAAACAAACACCAGGACAATGGGACACTCTTCTTTTGCTTTCCCAGCACTGGGCAGTGATGCCTGGGTTGGCAGGTGATGGGCACAGCCTGGGTGCTGGCTGGGCAGGGGAAGAGAGCAGAGAGAGCAGTGATGTGCCTGAAGCACCCTCAGCATTAACTGAGACCTGCCCTTGCACTTCAACTCATTGTGTGACTCCTCCAGCCCAGCTGCTGATCTGCATGCAGCACCACTCAGGCCATGATCACTGCTGGCATGACATGAGCTGGATTTCAGAAGGATTGTGTAAGCTGAATTAAGGCACTTAGCTTTTACCCTAAAGAAAATGCTATGCATCAAGTCTATTAGATTTGCATTGGATGAGAATTACTCCAAATAATGGATGAATCTTTAATGTTCTACTGAAAAAAAAGTAAAATTCTACCAAACAGGAAGGTAAGGCCAAGTGAGAGGGTAATGGAGATTTATTTTTATTAATAAGGATTCAGAGGGCAAATCAAAGGTTTTACTAGAATGCTATTTATTAAAATGATTTTCCACTTGAATGGTTCATTGTATTTACCCAGCATTGCAAAGGTGCCTGCTAAGCCAGCCCAGCCTGAGAAAGAGGTGCTTATAAACTGCTAACTGGTCCACTCTGTCAAAAAAAAAAAAAAAAAAAAAAAAAAAAAGCTTTGCACTTAATCTAACATGTTTTGAAATAAAAGAGGACAATCCTGAGCCCAATAGCAAACCTGTTAACCATTTTGGGTCAGGATTTTTGTCTCTTTTCAAACATTCTGTAAGAAAATAATCCTGTTGAATGGAAGCAGCAAGGATGAGCAGGGCTCACTCTTTAGTGCAACATGCAGTGGAGATAGACCAAACTCTAAGCAAGGAAAAAGTGAAGAGAGATATCAAAGTCTGTCTCTTAAGCAGTCAAAATAAATAATTCAGATTTAGGGCTAATTTGGCAACATCTCTAGACTATAAAAACCCATTTGGCAGCTTTGAATTTGGAAGGGTTCTTGATACAGTTTATAGGCAAGAGAGACATATAAAAACTTTCATGACCTTTTGAATGGGCAGCTTAACTACTAAGCAAAGCAAAATTCTCAGTGTTATATTACAGGCTACTGTGCACTTCACTGAGATTTTTTTCCTGCAGGTACCAGAGATAAAAGAATGTGTATCCCAAAAGGGTGGACAGGGAAGTTTGTACTGGCTGAGGTTTTATTTTCTCTTGTGCAAAAGAGGTGAGATTGTGGGTGAAGGAATAGAGTGAAGCCACTGCAGTCAATTCACTTCTGACAAAATCCAGGCAGGACACACAGAGCAGACACCCAGTTCAGAAGTGGCTGAAAAAGCCTTCTACAAAAGAGACAACTTGCAAAATATTAGTCTGACTTTTGGCTGCTTGCTTTTCTGTAGTGTCCACTCAGAAGCCCTTGAGGATATGGACATTCAGGTTGGAATAGAAGAAACAAGGATAGAGTCAATATTGTAACATGGTGTTTTAATCTGAAGCCAATGCTCTACACAGACACAAATTTCAACCAACTCTAAATGCTTAAACATCAGCATAAAATTTTGCATTTAACCTAAACAAATGAGACAAATTAGTCACTATCAGAGATTAATTGGCATGAAAAAAAAAAAAAAAGCTTGTCTGACTGCACTGACACACTCTACTACTATAGTCTATAATAATATAGATATACTCTATAATAATATAAATACTGCAAATAATAACAACAACAACGATAATAATATTAAAAATAACAACAACCTCTAAAGTAATAAAATAAACAAATTGCCCTCCAGGTCACTAGCACAACTGATTGGGAAAGGGAACCAGCAGCCTCCATCAGCACTGCCACCAGGAAAAGCATCAGCAGATCTGTGGCCTCAGATCAGCCAGTACCAAAAGCAGCAGGAGGAAACAGTTTGTGATATTACAGCTCCCCAAGGCCTTTGCTGGCAAGATTTGGTACAGAACTATCAGCCAGTTTTATCAACAGGGAAATGAGGTGTTGACTGTGGGAGGGCTGATATGGTGCTGGTAGAGAAATGACCTGACCACCAGTGCACTGTCCTAGTTGTCCTTTTTAACAAGAAAATAAACCAAACCAAATCCAGAGATATGCAAATCTTAAAATTATCATCAATGCAGCAGTGCCATTTAAAATAAAACCCAGAGAATTTCCTGTGTTCTTTTGTCCCCAGACTTCTAATTATTCATGCCCAACATCAGAAAATAGGGGAGAGCTAAAGATTCAGAAGCTGAAAAGGTCAACAGGGACAGTAGCCTGCAGGAAAATAAAAGGTATTTCTTGCTCTCCTTCAGCTGGAAATACAGACACTGGGACTCTATCCAGCAGGAAGGGCATGTGGGCTCAAGAGAACAGGCACATGGATTGATCAGCTAAAGGGGAGGCAGGAGAGCATCAGTGGGTTTGTCACAACCAGGAAACTCCTGGGCTTCAGCAGGTTTCTCTCCCAACACAGAAATATGGAAACACAGGTACTTCTTTGCACACATGAGAGTTTATGGTTCAGGGGCTCTTGGTACCTTCAGAGCAGTGAGCTCAGCCTGAGGAAAGCAAGCTGGGGGCAGCCAGCACAGCCTGGGGCTTGGCTGCCCTGCCACAACTCACCCAGATTAAAGAGAATTAAGATGGCATTCCTAGCATTTCAATCTTCTCAGCTCTTCCCCTTCTGCCTATTTTTCCTATTCTAAAAGGAAAAATTCTTAACTTGGGAAAAAGAAGCCCTTGTTGAATGCTGCTTCCCACTCTGCTAATGCATTCCACCTCCTGCACCCTCCAGAGAGTCTGCTCCACAACTCAGACAAGTGTCTGCTGGCAATCCCAGCACTCACAAAAATCATGAGTCAGGCATTAAAATCTATCAGAGTTTTAATACCCTATATTAATAGATTTCTATTTGCCCTTGAGATATGGATTAGTTTTTATTTCAGCTGTTAAACTGCTTAAAAAGCATACCTCCAATTCCTGGCTTTAAATGGGAGATGAAAAACTGACCCACCATTTGATCAAGGTTGATTAGACCAGGAAAAGACCCAGAAAGCCAAAGGAAAGTGCTGGGAGTTGCTCTGGGTGAGGGGTGCCCAGTCACTCCCAGCAGCTGGGCAATTCCAGGCATAACCCACAGCAGCTTTTTGGTTGTAATGTGCCTGTGCCTTTTGTTAAACTACTTTCCTGCCTATCTCAGCATAAAGATAATGAAAAATTATATGTAACCCATCAATTACTTATGCATTCTCCATTAATATTTCAAGGTTTGTGTGCATAAATAAAATTCATTAGAAATTTGCAATCTTTCCCTTCCCCTCAATATTTTCCTTAGACACCAGTCCTACTTACAGAGTCTCACATATGCATCTTTACTTGTCTGCCATAAATCATTCAATGTGATGTTTCAGCAAATAGAAGAGTTTTCTCCTTGCATCCAGTGGTATCAAACACACACTCTGGGAATCAGCTGCAGACTGATTTGCCTTGGCAGAGCTGCCAGTGCAGTACTGAGCTTTGGCAGGGAAAATCAATACTTGGTCACCAGCACCCCAAACTAAGCCCAGTGGTGTTTCTAGTTGTACTAAACACCACAGTGGGGAGCAGATGCAAAGGGGTGGCTGTAGGACACTGGAACCTCTTCAGTAATTACCTACATCTCTGTATTTCCAATATACACAGTTCACCACTATTTGATTCACAGAGACATGATTAAAGCACAATCTGCCAGCAAAGGAAGAGCAAGTGAGTCACACAAGTGAAGGTATTTATGTTGCTACCTTCTCTCTGCACTAACTACATGTTTGCTTGTTTCTTTTTTTATTCTCAAAATTTGTTTTATTCTCTTGCTGCATTCCTCTGCTCCCCCATGCTCAATTTTTTCTTCTCATCTCCTTTTTCTCTTTTTACATCCTGGAGCAGGCAGTGGGGGATCCAGGGATCAAGGCAAAGAAAGCACATCAGCCCTCAGGGCCCTGACAGTCCCCTCCCCATTTACAAAGCAATCCAAGTTTATATGAAATGTTTTTTGACAACATTATAGCCAAGTACCACATCTACTGCAGTGACAGCATGGATGGCAGGGACACCTCTGAGCTGTGCAGCCTGGGAAGAATTAATTTCTAAATTACAACTGTTGATCACCAGCTGTAATGTTTTCTATTGAAAATTTAATCGATAAAAGGGGGAAGTACAAAGTTTGATTAAATTGGGTCAATAAAGACTCTCATTAAACTCTCCATATGGAGTGAAATTTTGGGAGTATTATCTTTTCAGAGGGTTTGCCAAACAATTATTCTTTCTGACAACACATTTCAAAAGGTACATTACAAAAATTGTACAGAAAGTCCTTTATCATAGCACTCTTTGAGGGGAATATTAGTCCCCTTTGGTGAGCCCTGTGACTGAGAGCATGGAAATTTTAAAGTGTATAGACCTTCTTCATGAGCATTCATCCTACACAAATGTCTGTCCATGTTTTTTTTTTTTCTTGCATGGACTTTTTTTGGGGCAACTAGTTAAGGAGAGTCAGAGATGCCAGTCTCTCTTGCTAGACTGCTGAGTAGAGCATTACCTAGCTAATTGATATCAGTGTATTATTATCTATAGCTCTGGACAATAGTTATTAAATTAGATCAACTCTCCAGTCTAACATCCTTTCTGGAAATTTAGTAAATAATATCTAATTTTTTACAATTAATTTTTCATAATAAATTCCCAATCCTGTAGAATACACTACAAAGGGAAAAATGCCTAAGTTTCTCAAGCCTTACTCCTTGCTATCCATTTTTTCTGCTTGCAGGCTTATCCACTGATACCTGGAGAATAATTTTTCCTGGTTTTCCTATTTGACCCCTTGAAATACTATCAACTTTTCCTTTGTAGACTAACTCAGCCCAGGCCTGCTCATGAACTCCATGCTCCTCATCTCTTAGCCTGTTTCTGCCAGCTGCAAACTTCTTTTTCACGATTTTGTCTCTCTCTGTGCCCTCTTTCCCAATCACAAACCTCCCCTCCCTGCCCCTCATGTTCCCTGCATTCCCTCTCTGTTCCCTCTCTCTCACCCTTGCACCCCTGGAGAGGCATCAGCTCCCATGACATCTTTCCCAGGGGGTTAAATAAGGCAGGACACACATGGAATGGTGGTTAACAGTACTTTTCACCTTTAGAAACACCAAAAATGAAACCTAAAATCTTGGGAAGATGGTGCATGCAGCTTTGTTTATCAGTAGCAAATATTTTTACCCCAAGAGGTTTGGTCATTCTCTGCAGAAAAATGTTCTGCAGTCTCACATTCAGAATATGTCAGTGTTTAATAACACTGCACAGGAATTAATCTGAAATGAAATTTTATGGGTTCTCTGCAGATTTTAGCAGTTTCAAGCTAGAATAACTGGATAAATGGAGTTATGAAAGTGAAATACAGAGTTCATGACTTGGCAGGAGAAAGACATTTTTAAACTTTTAAATATTCATCCAAAGGCCCTCCACTTTGCTTAGTTTTCTTTTTAATTAATTTACATCTAGGTGTTTTATATTCTGCCTCCAAAATATTTCACTGGCATTATGTTGTTTTTGTCTGAGCAGGAACAAGGTGTGTGTAATGCACAATTATAACTCTGCCTGACCTAGGAGACTGAAATGTAAGGATAAAATATCAGTGTGGAAAGATATTGGATATAACCACAACTAGGTAGTTATTTTAAATTATTATTCCCTTTTTCAGGCACATGATGGACAAATTTGTAAGAAAAATAGGGTGTGAGTAGGATGGTTCTCTTATGGTGCTGTGCACAGGCATCCTTGTGATTGATGATCAGCTGAATATTTGAATTCCTTCTTTTCCTCTTGCAATCACAGCTGCATCCCAGTGGAGACTACAGCTTCTCCAAGACAGCACATTTAGCAAGAAGTTATAAACAGAGCTCAGCAAAAAAGTTTCTTCTAACTTGTGTTTCTGCAAAATTCCTGATTTGTTAAATCAAAAGGAAAAAACAGAGGCACAACATCAAAATATTATTTAAAGCACATGCCCCTCAAGATTTAGATTATTTGGCCATGAACACCAGTCTCAAGTGAGAAAACAGATATTTTAAAAACAGAATTGGAGAGAATCCACCTAAGGAAAAGAGGTCTGTTAGTTAGGAAATGGTTGACTAAGTATCATTAATTTCTTTGTAACCTTCTGTCAAAATATCAATAGCTGCCTTTGCTCACAAGTAAAAAACCAAGAAATTTACATAGATGTCCTAATACAGATTTTCAGAGCTTATTAAATATGAATGAGAAAGAGAATGTCTAAAAAAATCTTCTCAAGCATTATAGAAATTAATTAACTAGGATTTACACTGCTCTGGCAGTAAAACATTGAAATTAACTGCTGCATGGATTATCCCAGTGTAAGTTCTGAAATGCTAATTCAGCCAGGGCAACCTCAGCCATCAGAAAATGAAAATTCTCATGGGGTTCAATTTTTTTTCACTACTTTCTCCAACTCCTGGTAGGCCTGCTATGCATGCTAACAACACTGTCTCTTGTAGGGACCAGGGTGCTTGTGTGCAGGTGTGCAATATAATTCAAATGAAGAATCACAAAGTTGCTGAAGCTCCCAAGTCTTTCACCCTTCAGTTTTTGAGGTGGTTCCAGTCTAAATATCTGCAGTCCTTGGGAAGGAAAAAATTGCAAATTCAAAGCAGCCGTGCCCAGGCTGGCAGGAGGCACATGGGGATCCTCACCCCACAGAGGGGATCCTCACCCCAAAGATGGGAACCTCACCCCAAAGATGGGATCCTCACCCCATCAATGGGATCCTCACCCCATCAATGGGATCCTCACCGCATAGAGGGGATCCTCACCCCATCAATGGGATCCTCACTCATAGAGGGGATCCTCACCCCACAGATGGGATCCTCACCCCATCAATGGGATCCTCACTCATAGAGGGGATCCTCACCCCACAGATGGGATCCTCACCCCACAGATGGGATCCTCACCCATAGATGGGATCCTCACCCCATCAATGGGATCCTCACCCCATCAATGGGATCCTCACCCATAGAGGGGATCCTCACTCCATCAATGGGATCCTCACCCCATCAATGGGATCCTCACCCCATCAATGGGATCCTCACCCCATCAATGGGATCCTCACTCCATCAATGGGATCCTCACCCCATCAATGGGATCCTCACTCCATCAATGGGATCCTCACCCCATCAATGGGATCCTCACTCCATCAATGGGATCCTCACCCCATAGAGGGGATCCTCACCCCATAAAGAGGATCCTCACCCCATCAATGGGATCCTCACCCCACAGAGGGGATCCTTACCCCATCAATGGGATCCTCACTCCATCAATGGGATCTTCACCCCATAGATGGGATCCTCACCCCATCAATGGAATCCTCACCCCATCAATGGGATCCTTACCCCATCAATGGGATCCTCACCCCATCAACGGGATTCTCACCCCATCAACGGGATTCTCACCCCATAGAGGGGATCCTCACCCCATCAATGGGATCCTCACCCCATCAATGGGATCCTCACCCCATAGAGGGGCACCTGAGCTCCTGCTGCAGCTGCCACTGCCCCTGAGCACTGAGAAATAATCAACAATAACCCATGGCAGATTTAGAAGGAAAGCCTGCTGAGCACTCCACAAATAGCTGGTATTCTACACCTGGACACTCCTAAATCTCAGAATAGATTTAAAACAGAAACTTTGAGCCTTTAGTTGTTTTTATGAAGTCATTAATTAAACATGAATTAAGTGTGAATGCCTGCACACATCCAGTTGCAATGTTCCACATTAAGTGGTATCTATTTACAGTTACCAGCAAGCCAAGGGATTTTGGGGTTTTTTGACTGGCTCAGCTAGATTTTATTTTTGTAACAAAATGCCAGCTCAAGCTGGAAATTTTACAGATAAAAACTAAAGGGCCTGGCTCACTACTGTACTATTTCCAAAACACAGCAAGATAACAGGATGAGCTAGATCCCTGCTCAGCTGCACCTTCACAACATGCATATTTATTCTGGCATTTCTGCAAGGTAAAATGGCTCTTGGTGAGATTCAAAACAATTCTCTAGATGGAGATGGGATGACTCCACAGCAAAGATCAAACATTTGATAAAGCAGTCCCACCTCATTCCCTTGGGAAAAGCTGGTTTTGCCTGGTGTCTCACTGTGGGAGACTCCCAGGACAGAACTCATCCTCAGGTGCCCATGGCAGGTGGTTTTAGGGATCATCCCCAGCTCCTGCCCAGCCCAGCCAGGGCAGGATGAACTCAGCCCTTCCTGTGGTTTTAGAGCAGGCAGAGAGCTGCAGCAGTAACCCTCCCAAAGGGAAGGAGCTGAGGTGCCTGATGGGCACAGGGGATTCACAGGTCCTGGAAAAGCTCAGAACAAATGGATGGAACTGAAGCACCTCAGGAACTGCTCCTCAGCCACTTTAACAAATATTGCACAGACAAAGCCAGCATGCAGCTTGGGCACAATATTGTGAATATTCCTTCCACTGCTCTTCACAAGAACTGAAACAAGCAGTGAAAATAAGAAAAATCACAAATGTTTTGATGACAAGGCATCAGGGAGCATAAGACTATTCATTATTTAATAGTCTCTGTTTTTACTTAAGTTTGGCCTGTTTACATTCTTCATCTCAATATTCAGGTATAAATCATTGCTGACAGCAGTTTTTCCAAAAAGGAAATGTAGCTGCTGTACCAGTGGAAAATCACATAGACTAAATTTCACATTTCCATGTGTACTATTTTCCTCTAAAAGTACTGTTATATCCAATAAAGAAATGAAGACAGCTAGACAACTTTTATACAATAATAGCCATTCAGTTTGAAACTGAACAGAATAAGTCCTTTTTCAGTCAACAACTATTTTAAAATGAGATAACAGCTTGAATTTTTAATATTTCCACACAAAAAATATGCAGAAACAATATTACCTAAATATATTGTATTTAAAAACCTAATTTTCTCAAAACTGTGAGATGTTTATACCTATTCTGCCTGAAAGTAAAAAAAAAAAAGAATCAAAATCACCAGATAAAAAATGTAACACATCATGGTTTAACCCCAGCTGGCATCTAAGTACCACACCATCACTCACTCAAACCTAAAGGTTTGCAAGGGTTTTTTTTTTAGAACTCCTATGAATAGAAGCTGTTAAATGCAAACAACTTCCCATGGAGTTCCCAGACAGATCCATCAGTTAAACACACAGCTCCTTTTCTAAATTTTCCTTTTGCTAGCAAAATATGCTCAAGCCTTACAAAACCTACATGGAGAAGTGATGTACATTTGTATGTCTTTTAACCTTTGACACTTTCCAAATGAGAAAATGTGCATTTAATTTATGTTCTTGATTTTGTGAGATAACTTTTAAGGCCTAAAATAGCAATGGCCCCGATTGACTTCTGCCTGCCAAATCTGTGAATCACTCTCAATGCCAATGATAAAAATAGAAAAAAGAAGAGATAAAAAAAAAAAAATCCCATTAAATTCCAACTTGTCTCCCACATGCTACCTCAAGCAGAGGTGTGGGAAAAGAGCCCTTTTCAGAGATGGTGGTGTAGCCTTACATTCACTGTGACAATCAATTCCTTTGCTCTAAAACCTGCTCCCTAACTCAAAAAACAAAATAATTTAACATACCTGAAAATGAAATCAGCATAACCATCTCTGGCCCTAAATCCAGTTTTGAGCAAGGTGCTACCCATACCTTCTGGCATCTCCTGTGTGTTCCTGCCATGGTCTCTGCAGCTCACTGCTCCTGGAAGCAGAGCCAGCTGCAGCCCCTGCATCACAGCTGATGTCCCAGGCCCATTCCCCTGGGAGAAGGGGCACTTCCCCTGCAGTGTGGGACACCTGCCTGCTCACTGCAGCTCTTGGAGAGCAAGCTGTGCTCTGAGCAGCAATTCCACTTTCATTCGAGGCATGCACCTTTGAATGGGACACATGATTGTGTAGAAGAAGAGCAAATTTCCTCCTGTCAGCTGAAAAGTTTGTTGTTCCTAAACTGATTGTCTTTTGGAGACACCATCCACCCAGCATGGGGCATTGCTGCCAGGATGAGTGGCTGCAGGATGTCCCTGCCCATCCACACACACTGCTTGGTGCAGTGCTGGGGTTTCCAGTCTATCACACTGAATCTTCTCAACACTGCACATTTTCCTGGGGTTTCAGTGCCTTTCTGCTTCCTCTGCTACTCCCACAGGCACCAACATTTTGAAAGACTGTAGCTGATTTTTCCAGTTTCCTGTTTTTGAAATCTCTTTTACCTTTACACTTCATAAAGCAACATCAGCATAGAAATATTTTTCTTTGAAGTCCTTTTCCTACATTTGTTACCTGTAGGCAAGAGATAATTTATTCCAAGCCTTTCTAGACTTCCTCCCTCAGGCACTCCAGATATATAAAATCAGAAGTCCAGAGTTCTGATTGCAGTGGAGTACAACTCACAGCAGAACTCACCTGGCAATTCTCAAATGCTTTAAAAACATCCTTCCATGTCTCTTCCCTCTTCACTTGATATTAGGTCTGCATTCAAAACCGGTGCCTCTTCTCTTTAAAGCTTATGCATGATCCAAGAAAGGGATTTGACATCTGGCCAGAAAAACAGATATTTCTATTTCCCTTATGATTTCACAGCTGGCACTTGCCAGCAGTCATCTCCCAATGCACACAACAAACAATTCACAGTTTCTGCTGGGCATTATAGTGACAAAATCTGCTTGCTCACATCAAGATGTTCCAATCAGTTTCTGTCTAGCCATTCCTTTAATGAAATCCAGATATGCAGAGAGGAGACCTGGATTACAGCCTCAGCCTCCAGTGTTGTCAGAGCTGAGCACAGATCCCCAGTGAGCCCCAGGCTGAGCTCCCCAGGGCTCAGACAGCAGGCTGCAGGCTGGATCCTGCCCTTGGGGAGCCCCTGGGGCTCTGCTTGTAGTTTCAATGTCAGGAGGCTGAGAGAGGCACAAGGCAAGGGAATATCTGCTGATCAAAGCCAGAATCCTGATCATCTAACTACTCGTAAATATATAATAATAACAACAACAACAACAACAACAACAACAATAATAATAATAATAATAATAATAATAATAATAATAATAATAATAATAATAATAATAATAATAATGATCTTAAACTGTTTTTGCCCTGAATTCAAAAGGCAGAAGGATAATTTTCCTCTCTAATGACTCTTGCAGATTCACATCTGGCTATGCATGTGCTGGCCCAGAGTAAATGGTGTTTTGCAGACTAGCCAAAAAGAGAAATTGCAGGAAGTGTCAGCCAACAGGGTTTGATTTGGGGTTAAACAGCTCTAGAGGACAGAGGCTGCCTCAGGAGCACAGGTGAGCTGCTTCAGTGACACTCCCCAGTGGGTTCCTCACACCCACAAACCTTGCAGCAATCATCATCAGGGAAAACAACAATAAAACAACAATAAAACTATTAAGCAGGAAAATTCTCTCAGTAGTGGTGAAGGTGTTTTTTCCTACTTCTAATGTATGAAATAATTTATGGTAACCACCCTCACTGGGTTTGGGCTTTTTGTAATCTGTAATCATTTCCTTCCTCTGTCCTTTCCTAAGCTCTTTCAGAGCTTTTTGACAACAAAGCCTCATTGGGAAACAACAGTAGATTTTATTCACAGCAGCACTATGCTTTTTCCTGCCACAGTTCCACTATTTAAAAAAAAAAAAAGTCTAGCTCTGAAGCCACCAGACCATGAAAGAGATAAGCAAATACCACTTAAATTTACACAGTCTTAATTTAGAGTGTTTTATTGAAATATTTAACTATATTTAAAATCTACATATTTTTAACTGTCAATTGCATTGTAATCCATGAACTCCAAATGGAACAATATATTTTACCTGGTTAATATCCGAGAAACAAAAATGTTTACTTCTGTCTTTATTCCTCAGTTTAATGACTGCTGTTTCTTTACTGACTTCCATTTCAGTCTGCAATCAAGTGTAGGGTAGAGCATGACCCTCATGTGTGCTAATTCAGTGCAAAATTCAAATGTGAGTTTAAAAAGTTATAAAATGACAGAGACACAGCCCCTGTTCCCAGGACTCTGCCATTTAAAAAGCCAAGGGAAGGGAACAGCAAGCACAGAGAGAAAATCTCATTTACCCAGGGCTGCACAGACAGTAGCAGAGATATAAAAAAGACTATTTTTTCTATGACCTTATTCCTTATGCTACAGAGCATTCTTGGATTTTTTTTTTAATTCTGTCATAGAACCAAAAAAAATAAAAAGTCAGTAGGCAGAGTCTGTAGTTGGTGCATGATGTGTGAAAAGAGACAGATTAAACTCTGCAATCCATAATCTTCCTACCATGGCCTCCAGCAGGGCCCTCAGCTCCCTCCTGCAAAGAGCTCAGCTTCTGCAAATATTGGAGGAGCACTTAAACTACTTTGTCACTTTCCAAAATCATCAATGGCAGGCAGCAAATATCACACAGAGTGTGAATAAAATCATAGCATTAAATTAGATCCAAGTCCTACACTCAGAGAAGTTCCTTGGAAACCTTATTTTGTCCTGTAACCTAATTAGCCTTACCTATACAAGCCCAAAAATGAGAAATTACAGTGATCAGCATTCCTGTCCCTAACATATTTGCAGTTTTAGCCCAAAGAACTCAGTCCAAATACCACTTCAAGCCCCTTCCCCAGAGCAGCTGCCCACCCTGCTGCTCCCCAGCCTGCTGCACTGACAATCTCCTGTACCCAGGGCTCTTTTTAGCTTCCCTTTAAAGACCTGCAAACCAGTTCTTCCACTCTTCAAGCTTTTCCTGAATGCTAGATCTTCTTCATACAAGTTAGTATCACCTGGTATTATGACCAGACTCTGCCTTTGCTGCAGGCTGCTAAAGAGAACACTGAGTGTACCTGGGCACTTCCCATCCTAACAATCATTTGTAACTGTTCTCTGAGGCTCATTTCACAATAAGTCTTGACCTCATTTCACTGTGTTGTTATCAAACTGTATTCCTCTATCTTGCCTAGAAGAACTCACAGGAGAGGCTATCAAAAAATTTCGACATCTCCTGGCTTGTTAGTATAGCAAATTAAACAGGTTTGAAGACCCATTGTTCTGGGAATATCTAATGTTGTCTTTTACTCAAGTTCTTAGTGGCTTTCCTGTGCTTTTCAAGTAGTTAATATTCCCCTGTTCAAATAAAACATTTTATAAGCACCTGGGGTTGTTACAGAGCTATGTACTGAGCCACTTCCATTTTATGCTGTGTGTTAGAAAACAGCTGACATGCTCTCCAAAGTCATGAAATACCTGTCCTCAAAAAGAAAAGCTTTGCAGGTGCAGTCTGACAGCCTTCTCCTCCAGTCAGAGATGAATTCTCTGAACTCCCCATACAACATTATCAATAATGAATCTACTTGCCATTATTGCTAATTCTCTCCATTCATACCTCTCATATTTTCACACAGTAGCCCTCTTGGTCTCCCCTAGAATATTAACAATTTTCTAGCAGTGAAGAACAGGGAAATAACAAAAGACTTTGTTTAATTTTAATCAAATAAATGTCAGCTTCTAAAACAGGTTGTAGCTAGCTCTGCTAATGTAATTCTTGCAATAGTAAAACACTGTGGGTTTGCTATCAAAAAGAAGTGTTATGACTGCCTGTGCCATTATGTCTTTCATTGGGCTGATGCTCTTCACAAGGCAGGATGATGACTTTCACAGGAATGTTTAGTGTTAACAAACCCAGTCCTTCAAAGAGCTGTGGGGTGATGCTACAAATCACAATATTCAAGCTGAGTAGATAATCCAGCATCATACCAACATCAATGGTTTTGGCACTGAGAGAGAGGACATCCAATTGTTACACAGGAGAGACCAGTGGCAACCAGAAGAAAGGAGATCCTCCCTTGGATGAAGAGAAAATGTGACAAAGTGAAGGCTAAGGAGGTGATAGCAGCCAGAGGAAAATACTGTCAGAGGAGCAAAGGACTGCAGTAATTTAGATTGGACACCTGAAATGGGTTTCCAGCACATCTTTAGAAACAGTGACAGTGGAAAAAAGAAACAGCTTAGGATGGAGCTTGGGAGATTTGTTACCAGTCAGATGTGTCAAGAATGTCTGTAAAAGCTGGTAATAAAAACACTCCATGTCCACACTCCTCACACCCAACCCTCTCTCCTCAGGATATATATTTGATTTCTGTGGATTTACACTAATCTATACAAGCCCACAATCCAGAACAGAAAGGATTGTTATGAAGAGCAGGTAGTATTTTTAATTTTTGTTGATAACTTAGGCCAAATTTCCACAAATAGAATTTCAGCTCTGTGAACCTCATGGAGTTTATAACAAATGCAAATGCTGCTCTTTATGCTGAAATAGTTGCTTGGCCTCAGTTGGACATACTAGTTACAAGCAAGCAGCTAAGTGCCTGAACACCTATTTGCATACAACTATGCCTAGTTTATATCACACTGAATTTAATTAATTTGACAGTTATATCATTTGATAATATTTTTACACTACAGCTACCACTGTATTCTGCCTTTGCTCGTTACATTTAACAGCTTTTATAAATCATTCAGTACACAAAATCAGCAACTTTATCTCTTCATTACCCAGCACACATAGGATTTTACCTTACAGCAGAACCAAAAAAACTGCTTCAGAACAGAGGGATGAAGAGGAAGCCATGGCAATACAAACTTCAAGAACAAACTTATTCTTCATGTTAACTGTTTTGGGGCTTTTTTACCAAATATATAAAAGCAGCTTATGGAGATAAGATAAACTGGTTATGGGTTCAGATGAAAAATCAGGTGACAAAGTGCTTGTATTTAAATTGTGTGTGCCTGTTTGTACATCCCCTTTGTCTACATGTCACAGGCACACTCTGCTCTTCCACTTGCTCATTACAACAGCAAAAGTGCATATATTAATCCTACCATCCTTTTAAGTAACACTTTCAACTCCAATAAAACATCACTCTAGGAATGGGAGGCAGAATACATAATCTTCTAAAATAGATTTTTCTTTGTGGTACAAATCAAAACAGGAATAAAGGTCCAGCCTTCAGATGCTAAAGAGAGACGAACTAAGAACCTGCATAAATAGAATTTCTTCATGAAGTTACTAAACTAATTGCACAAAATGTTTCTTTGGGACACATCCAGTAATAAACAGGAGCCTGAGTGAACAATAGCTCTAAGAGACAACCAACCTCAGCAGATGCATTTCACTGAATTCAGAATTATGCCTTCTTTTTCAGAGGAATGAGAAAAATTTAAGCAGTAACAAAACTAGAGAAAAAAACATTTCTTCAAGCGGTGTTCTCCATGCAAAGAGCTAACCTTGCACTTCTCAGGCTGATGTTTAAAATCAGCTGCAGTGCAAGCCTGAAACGTTATTTCCTTGCCATTTGCAATTACTCTTTCTCAGCAGTAATCAGTTAAGCATAGTCAAAGACTACCAAACACTGCTTGAGATGCTGGTATGATTTAAGTGAAAGTAAAGTGCTGATCAGCTTTTGTTTCAGTGCAACTTGAAGGCTGGAAGGATCTGAACAAGGCTCTATTACTGCCTACAAAGGGCATGAGCTCATTTCTGAAATCCCCAGGTGCCTGGGAGGTGGAAGAGAAGCATCACTTTCAATATCTGAATAAATGCAAGCACACTTCTCAAGTGTGTCCCTGCTCTCTCTGATGTCAGGTACCAGCCAGTGCCATGAAACACAGCAGATGCAGCCAGAGTGAGAACTTTGTTTAAAGGAAGAACTGGAGTTAGAAACATTGAGGTAAAACACAAATTCAAAGCACCATCACCATAGTTTTGTGACTAATTTCAGGAGGGTAAAAGAAGTTCTTTGTATATATACATATGTGTATTTTTAAATACACAAATATACATTTTTTGAGGAAAAGAGGATCCTGGGGTTTTACTCAGACCACATTTTAAATACTGCTGAAGGGAAGATAGGCAGTATCCCAGGGAAAAAAGTTTCTGCTGATAGAATACTGAAAGGCAGGCAGTGTGAATTGCCCATCCTCTCCTCCCTTAGCTGCTTTGGAGGAAATAGGGTGAAGGATCAATGCTCTTATTTTTATAGAAATATTTTTATATTCATCCTGCCTGTTTGCCCAGGAATTTTTAATGGTACACAGCATCTCTCTCTCTCTACATGCAGTGCTGGAAGGGTTAATTGGGGCTGCAGCTCCTCCCAGCCCTGCAGGGAGGGCAACATCCCTCCAGCATCCTGCACTGTTGGGAAGGACACATAAAAATCTCAGTCACTTTGGAGAGGAGTGCCCTCCCTGCAACCCCACTCTGCAGCTGACCCTGGCTCCACCACTGCCCTCCAAGGAATATTTCAAATTGCCAGGGCAGCTGTTTTTACAGATCTGCTCTTTCTGTAATTCATCCAGAGTGTATATGGTAGGTTTTCAATGGGATTTGAGCTGCTAATGCGCTTAGACTCCCTGGAAAATTCCAGTCCAATGTCTTGACATTTACAAAATTGATTTCATGCCATGACTGTTTTAGTGCCCAGGGTGTTGGGGATTTTTTCCTTTCTTTTTTTTCTTCAGGAAAAAAACATAATATATGCTAAACTAGCAGAATAATTTTTATGCATTTTGCCTCATTACAGTTTGCAGGAGTGGTTGGAGCAGACCCTGTACCCTGCAATGCTGTATCCAAGAGTAACAGAGCCAGGAGCTGAGAGGAATTTTATGGTCTACAATTAAAACTTCCTAAGTGCTATCAATTCAGTAGGTGAAATTGCTGCTACAAAGCTCATCTCCTTCTACAAAAATTAAATCCATGCTAAGTGAGCATGGCACCTTTCTTTTGAAAAACTCATTTACTCTTCTGGGTGTTTGTTGAGACTTGTGTACCATGAAAATAGACAGTCATTTGAAGCATTTATTGAAATAGCCTTTAGAACATTTAATAGAAGTGCACACAGATGTACCCAGCTCAGACTGCACTCTGCTAACTATCAGCCTTTTTCCAAAAAATTGCAGATGATGGGAACTATCCTTGTGTTTTTTACATTTTGCTTGTTTACCCAGGATGCAAACATGATGTAAATAACACATTTTTAGGTTTTTTTCTTGTGACATTATCACTATCCTTGCAGCACAAGCTTTAATCTACTTTCATTAATTAAGCAAGGGACCAAATTTTCTGCCTAGTAACATGTTTGGAATTCTGTGATCAAAAAATCATGATGACTTAAAAGATCAGAGGGAAAGCTAATAACTAACACTTCTGCATACAAACACAATTTAAAATCGCCCTAGGAAGCCTCTCGTGGTAGGAACCACAAGACTCACTTTGCTCTTTCTGGGATTTATGCATTTGCTTTATTTCTGTCCAAGGCTGATTATTAAATCTTGGCATGTCTGGTCATCAGGGACATTTCTTAGTGGAGACAAACTAGAAAGGTTTTGGAATTGAATGCCACACGTTGGAGGCAGCCTGAGGATGGGAGGCAGTGTCCATGTGAATTCCAATAAACCTCCCAAAGGGACAAGCCTTCCTAGGCACTAACTGCACTCAGAGCTGGGGTTTCTCCCTTAGAGATATTTAATTGATCAGATTTGATAGGATGATACACTTGGTACTGAACCTCAGATTTATTATTTCAAGCAAGTTTAAAAGTAGGTGCATTTTCACTGGCACATTTTACTAAGTTCAAATGGTTTTTAAACAATTTGTATACAAATATTAAGTTGTTTTTCAATAACTTCTTTCCCATATCAATGCCCTGATTACCAAGGTGTCAGGTCAGGGTTTTTTCTTTACTTTTACAGAAGTCTCAACTGACATAATGAGATGAGTGACACAAATTCTGTTTGCCTTTGCTGATCACCTTTTTCTACTTGAAATGCAGTACTTAAAGCTGTTGAATTTTTTGTTTGGCTATTTACAGACTAAATCCTTTAAACCAAAGGTTAGTGCTATATATCTTGTACAAAACATCTCTTAGCTCACTCTCTTACAACAATTAACAAATAAGTTGGAATTGCCAACCTTCTCATCACTTGTTACTTGCCTTGTGCCAGCTGTGCCATGTGTTATATGCAAATGGCAATTTATTAATGGCTCTCCAGCACTTTGCCCATGGGATGTAGCCTCACATTTTATTTGGGCCATAGGCTATGCAGAATATGTCCTTTCTCAGTAATGAGAGCCAGAAGTGGTTCTGTAGCTTTGCACCCCCTCTTTGAATTCATTCTCCCTGACATTTCCATGTCCTTTACAACAGTTTTCACAGGGAAAATATTCTCCTTGGAACATGGTCTGAAATTTATTTTATTTTATATCTTTTTGTTAAAAACTCCTGGTAGACTCAGTGTAACACGGTATCCACCTGTGACATATGCATCACAGAAGTAATTTGTATTCCAAGAATATCTAGTAATGTCACATTTTTCAGTAGAAAAATTCCCAGGCTAGAGGACATATTCTGTTAAACTACCTGATCAGCTCTTTCTCTTCCTGGTCAAATTCCCTCAGTCTGCAGAGCCTCCTTGCAAATTAAATTCAAATCTAACAAATCCCGTTCTGATTTGGGGCACTCAAGAAAAGAATTCAATCTTCACCATTTTCTCTAGTCTGCTCAGTCCCCATCAGGATCCACAGGGATGCACACAGGGGAAGATAACCAATTCTGATCCACTGACACTAATGTTAAAATTCACTTTTTCACAGGATCACAATCTGTAATGAAATTCTGCAGGACAGAAAGTCATTTTGGCAGGACACAATTGTTCTTTTCAAAGTACTTCTTGCAGTTTTCTCGCTGCCACCCCACTCTCAGCAGAGCATCCCACCACCTCAGCTCCATGATTGTTTGTCCCTTCATTAGGTTACCTTCATCTGAAAGAGGATTTCATGTGGAAAAGCTTACAACAGACAAAAACCCCCACCCTGCAATGCCACCTCATCCTGCCTCTTGTCACAGTGTCACCTTTGACAGCCAGCCTCCCACCTTGCAAGTCTTCTGCATCTCACCACTCTTTGTGGCTAATGGAATTTAGCTGTCTAAAACTAATATGTTTGAAAAGTTGGCCCTAAAGGGAAAATATTTCAGTTCAAGGTAATTCTTTTAA
The DNA here is from genome assembly GCF_029582105.1 of Oenanthe melanoleuca. Lineage (NCBI taxonomy): Eukaryota > Metazoa > Chordata > Aves > Passeriformes > Muscicapidae > Oenanthe > Oenanthe melanoleuca. The sequence goes on along the minus strand of NC_079348.1, from coordinate 10,499,813 downwards.
TTCCCTTTTGGTGCATGTAAATTATTAGAGAAGAGACATTTAAAATATCATTAATAAAATCACAGAGATATCATACAAAAAAAGAAAAACAAAATAGCTTAATTAGCTATTAGATTAACAACTCTTAATAAACTTACATAAAGTTAGTCAATCAATACTGTTCTCTCTCAGCATCCCCAGAGCAATTAAAATTCAGTGCTCTGCAAGATCCATTTAATGATTTGGCAAGGTCTATTTTGGAACCATGTGGACAGCATTAGCAGAACAGCCTGCATGCATTGTACAAGATTCCTACTGCAGCAGATTTGTGAGTCCTTCCAACAAAACATCTCATCAAGAAACCCATCCATTACATCTCAGTGTTAATTGTAGGTACTATCACTGGCTTTGAGGCCACCCCATATAATTGGCATTATGTGACCAGGATCATCAGAGTATCCATCAACTGCATGATCAGTGAAGGTTAAAATATGCACATCTCTGCTTGCAGATGCTTTCTCAGAGGTCACAGCACAGAAACATGTCATTTTTCAATTCCTTACTAAAAAGGAAAAGATAATTCACAAGCATCCCTATTTTACCTGTACCTCCAGCAGCTGCTGCACATATACAGCATCACTTTTCCATATTAAAGTGCTCATGACAGAATTCAGCAGCCCCACATTGGTCTTTTTAAAAGCAGGTTTGAAGCATAAAAGTTCTTGAATTTGATGTAAAGTCATAATTAAAAACAAAATAAAAGGCTAAAGTAGTTTTAGAAAAAGCCCTTATTCTTGCTAAGATGTGTACTTGCATGGGGTCATTTGCTGTGACTGGGTGACAGTAAATATATTTTGTTATTTTGTTTATAGTCATTTATTTCCTAAGTACTTGGCAATTATTAAGGAAAATATAGGCTTTATGTGAGGAGCATCCTACCTGTCAGCTCAGCTCACAGGAAGCCTGTGAAGCTCTGTGGTGGTTTGTGACAAAGGAGCACTTTCCTAGAAGCCCAAAATCAAAAGATCTTCTACATGCTATGAACCTACACTTTAAAATTTGTTCCTCTGGGTCAGGAGGACAGAATTAACAGAAAATTCACTGCCTAAAAAAATAATTTGAATTAAATAATTAAATCAGAGGTCGGTGGAGAGCCCAAGGCATCCCAGGAGCTAATGGCTTCTAGATGCAAGGGAAAAGTCATTAAATTTAAACTGGCAGCAAATCACACTAAAGTATTTCAGCACTTAGCCAGACCTCAAGAGATAAACACAAATGGTGAATTCTTGATGTTTGATGCAAGACATCAGCCACAAAGTATTTCAGAACTTTTGGTTCTGCAAACTAAGCTGGTAAAACAATCTGGAGAATCACATATAATCATTTTGTGCTTTGTCAGGCTCATTTGAGTACTATTTTCATAAAGGAAGCATTTTCCAAAGGGGCTGCTGTCCTAGTTCTAGAATTAACTTAAAAATTACTTCTTTTTGTCTAATGCCTATAGCCTAATTTTAGTAGGAACACACTACTATAGTATACTATAGTATATATATATACTATATATATAGTAACTATAGTAGGGTCTATCAGTTGAGAGCAGGAAATGCAAATCATGCAGCAGCATTAGACAGTAAGTCATATGGCAAAACTGAAAATAATTCATTGTTTTGAAAGCAGAGGAAAGGCAGAAACACCATCCAAACTGTCCCTGTAAGGACTGGGTTTGTGGGACTCTTGGAGTTTGTCTCTTTAGCTAATTCAGAGACTGTGGGTCCAGCTTCTCTGGTTTCATCTGTGCTCTCTCCACTCTGTCCCTTGAGCACTATATCCCCTCAGCCCACACTCTGTGTGATATGTTTTCAGTAATACACAGTCTCTCTTCAAGAAATAAAAGTACAGAAGGATTTTCCTGAGATCCAACACATCAGACCAAAGATATTTTAAATAACAACAATGTGAGATTGCTGTGCACACAGCTAGAACTCCTTCATCAGAGCAGCAGTATAAAAACCTAGAAATATAAATAAAAAACTAAAATATGCTGTAGTGTGAGTTGTGCACAGCCATAAAATGTAAACCACAATCCAGAGATTATTTTCCATTACATTCAAACACTCTTATAGAGATATAAATTAAACCATGTTTTGGAAGCTGCCTAAGGTGAGAGAAGCTTTTTCTCCTGTTTCAGGTAAAAGTGTGATCAATCTCTGCTAGGTATCTTTATATATTCCTCATTCAAAAAAATATGGCCATTTAGCTTCAGAGAAGATCTCACAATTTTTTGCCTCTATTTCAAACAACTGCTTCAGGACCTGGATGTTTTTCTCTGCTCTGTGCTCAGTGTCTTCTCTACCAGACCCAGGATCTCCACTGAGATTACAAAAGTATTAAGCAAGAGCACCAAGACCACCTGGGTGGTATCTGTGCAAGCCACACCAGCAGTAATAATTGACATGACCTTCTCTGTGCTGATACTCTGAGCTCAGCTCTTGCCCGGCTCTTTCCCTTCTCTGCAGGGAACATCAGAAGTTATTCATCTCCTACAAGTTAAAGAACCCCTGGAGCTTGCCTCAAGAGCATCAGGGGATCTGTGCAAGTTTGTCACAGATTATGTGTGGATGTAGGCACTGTTACTTAGAGGGTACATTATTGATAAAAGCTAAATATTTCATCTTTCTGCTCCATCTCTAAACAAAACCGGCATTTACTTACCAGGAGGCTGAAAGTTCAGCCTTTTCAATATTACAGCAAGGAAACACTTTGGCAATTTCTCTCTCAGGAGAGCAGGATCCAGGCCCCTCAGCAGCTGTAGCCAAGGAAAGTCAAAGCTCAGACCCTCCCCACAGAGGGTCCCCAGCTGGGGCTGGCTCCTGACAGAGCCCAGGGAGGAGGGACAGCTTCAGTTCTGCATTTCTCACAGGCCAACTCCAACCCATCCTATTAGCTGCATGCAGGTGTTTCTGAGTGTGTTTGTGCTTTAATTATTCATAACATCAGCTTCATATTTTATGGATTATTCTGCATCAGTGCTGGTACTTGCCTCATGCATTATGCATGGCCCTGAATCTGCTCTGATGGGAGGCACAAAGACACAAAGCATGTCTCTCACCTGTGTGCTTCTGACTAGAAGGGAGAGTTTGTAACCCTGAGCCTGAACAGAATCCCAAATGAGTCCTCCTTTGTCCCATAACTGCACATCCCCCCATGAACAAAATATATATTTTTACTCTTCTCTCTCACTCAAACTCTCCTAATTTTACTTTTTAGCCAATGTCAGCTTATAACAAAACTATTTCCCTTATAAAACACACATTTTTCTCAGTGCTGGTTCAGAAGTACAGCATACCCAAAATCATAGCAAAGACCACTTTTAAAGTAATATCTCTGAATGAACCAAAGTCACCCAGCCTGAAGTCTCTAAAGTTTATTCCAAGAGGCAACAAGAAGATGTGGGGTTACACTCCTTTCAGTATGCTAATGCTTCTGATTGTTTAGAAGATGTGACAAATTACTCAGAATTTTGAGGAAAAATCCAAGCAAAAGTTATTGGGGGTTTCTTTAATTGCTCACTGTTTCTTTGTGCCTCACACCTTGTTAGCAATGCTGGAATCCTTTCCTCTCTTTTTCAACACAACTATATGACAGACTGCCTTTCCCACAGGGAAATTTAAAAGATCAGACACTTTCACAGTTGCCCTGGTCAAGGGGGAAAGGATTTAGTGACCCAAGGAATGCCAGGTTGGATGGAGGGACAGTGATGCAGAGGGATGGGGCTGGATCTGCTCCCACTCAGGCTGGCACCTGGGCAAGGGCTGTGCCACCCCACCTGCCCCAGGAGCCTCCATCAGCCCAGTGCACACAGAGACCCTGTCCTTGCCCCTGGAACTCCAGCTTTCCACACAACTCCCAGTATTAGCTCTAGAGGGGACAGCCTGGGAAAGAGCTCTTCAATCACAGGGAAATATTTTAAGAGAAACATACCAAAATTATGTAAATAGATTTAAACAGCTTCCCACACCCAGAGCACTGAGTTCTGAGCATGGAGAAGAGCCTGGAGCTAATTATAACAACTGACAATAGCCCTGGGTCATACCAAATAATAATCAGTATCCTGCCTTCAAAACACTGTGTTAAAGATGGAGAGAGAACTCTGATTTGGGTGTTATTCTTCCCATTGCTTTCAGCAGGACTCATAGCTGCCTGTACTGAGGTGCCTGACAGGTTTTCTCCACTATCCCAGATAGTCTCCAGCTGGTGTCTGCAAACCATGAGGAAATTATGTCACTCAACAAATTTCAGACCCTATTTTTAATCCAGTTTAAATAACCTAAATCTTACCTGCCTTCTCTGCTATGTTCCCTTATTTGTCATGTTGAAATGAATATCAACATGGTTTCCTCAAATGATAATTTTTTTTTTCCCAATCACACTTAAAATAAATCTGTGCTTCTACCCATGGAAGCCTGAACTGAGCAGTCTCCTGTGCTGTCACCCTTCTGTTAGCAAAGCTGCAGTCTTGCTGTGATGGTGGCAGTGGCTTGTGTCAGCCTCCACCAAAGACAGATCTCTCCTCTGCAAAGGCACATTTTGAGCTCACTGTTGGCAACACCTGAGGACACAAACTGCTCTCCATCCTTCCAAGGCATCCCTGCTCTTCCCTCACAATTTTTTTCCACCCCTGTATTCTGCAGTGTCTGGATATCCCCTGCTAGTTTTGACTCTGAGCTGCCAGATCCTATTGCTGTCCATAATCTTCCCTTCTATAATTTTGGACTGTGCTTTGCCAGAGCTCCAGACATTCCCCCATCCAGGCAACTTTGAGTCTGAAGCCCTCAAATGGCCACAGTGCTCTCATTAAGCCTCCTCATGTGGAGGAGGTCTGCTGCACACACAATTTAATAGAGACTTCATCACTCTGACAGGCCTGGTTTAAAGCACACCCATATCTCTTCAGCAAAAATTTCAGATGACTTTGGAACATTTATACATAAACTCAAAAGTCAACACAATTAAGTATTTTGTATAGTAGGTTTCAATATTGTTTGCAGGTAGGGAAAGGTTTTTAAGCAGAGACATTTAGAGGGAATATGATCTCTATCTACTACATTGCAAAATCTAGTATCCTGCTGAATAAACCTTCTCCAAGAATATATGAACTGGATATTTTCTCCTCAAATGTTTTAATGGCTGAGAAAGTTGCTACATGCCAGCAGACAGCTGAGAATGGAGCTGCAAAAATGGCACTCAAGGAAACAACTTTTGGTTTTTTTGTTTGGCGTTTCATCTCCCACTTAAACTTGAGCACTGCCCATAACACAGATGAAAAAGAAGTAAGGGAGACCTGGGATGAACAAAAGTCTTTGTTTTGAGCAGTTCACCTCACCCAGTGAGTGTTTCTGGCCAAACTCGGCAGAACACTCACGTACACAACCTCCTCTAACATCCAGCAGTGTTTCATTAGGGTCCATTCAACTTTTGCTATCCTGTCCAAAAGAAACTCTTCAATAAAAGGTGTTTTAGGAAAGGTGACTGTGACTCACCCATCACCTAAAAAGGTCCATATTGACGTGGTTTTTAGCAATTCTGATGTGCAGGGAAAGCTTGCACTCGACTTCTTACTTTTCTACAATAATCCTCCTCTCTCAGTCCCTCATTAGACAGTAGATCTTAATTTATATAATTGTGTGAATAACAATGGTTTCTGCAATGCCAATTATGACATTTTAATTAGCTGGCCAAATGTTCCCATTCCTGATTTTTTACCTAATTATTATATTTTGAGGTTTGAGCAGTATCCTCATTACCATACAAATGTTTCTAATAGTGCAGACTTCAAAAGCAGGTTGAAGAGAAAGAAAAGACTGTCAGTAGGTTTAGAATGAATATTTTACTCTTGGTATCAGGAATCATCAGGCACCTGCCTTTCCAGATAATATGAACTGCTTCTCAGCCCTTCTGTATCCAACTGAGATAAGGCAAGGAGTAAATATCCTACACTTGGATTTATAGAGCACTTTTTTATCTCTAAAGTGCTTTGCAGGCATTAACCACATAATCATTAAATATTGATATTTGCATGATTAATGCTTTGTTGTTACATTATATAAGAAGAAAGATACAATTGTAGGGAGGAGTAATCTGCCTTGGAAACAAGCCAGGAATTTGTGCAAAGCAACTCTGTACCTTGTGTTTCAGATCTGCTAAAAATCCATCAGCTTTAGAACTGGGGACATAGTGAGCCTGGTGGAATATCCTCAAGTTCACTTCTCCCTGTATCAATAATTTGTTTTAAATTAAATCAATATGTCTAGATGACCATTTCCCACAACAAGCCTTCTTTCAGGATTTTGCAGCACTAAGCCTGATGCATCCCAGCCAGCAGCCTGGTTTGGGAGTTCTATGGCTCCCACCAGCATCACATCTGTAATATTTCCTTTTCTACAGTAAAGGGAAAGGAGAACTGCTAATGAGACAATTTTCTTCCCTCTCAGTTTCAAAATTTCCTATTTCAAAATTTCCAATTTCAAATTTCCTATTTCAAAATGTTCTATTTTGTGTTCTATTATGATCTCTTTTGTGACTTTGGACAAAACTTTTTTTAGTCCATTGACTACAGAGGAGAGAAATAAACATTAAAACATTTCTTAATTTTACTAATAAGTTTTTGATTTATTACTTAACAAAGATGAAACTTTGCTGCACCAAGTAAGCAAGGGATAAGGAGCAGAGCCTCAGCTGTTATAATCCAGAACAACTTTGAGAGAGCTATTCCAATTTACCACAGCTGAGGATAGAGTCCCAGAGGGTCTCCTTGATATTTATTTCCCTATCTCACATCTCTGCTAGGCCAAAAAGTTCCTGGTTTTCATTAATATGCTTCCCCAAGAGTTACACAGAGGTAACAAAGAAACCCAAAAAGATTCTTTCTGATTGAGTTGACCTGCTTTATCCAGCATCTTTCCCCTCCTTCTAATATTCTTCTAAGACTCCTTCAGTGTATGAAGAGCCCATTTAAGCTAATCACGACTTGAAGATTTTTTTTTTTAATTTAGCATTTAAAATTCCTGGGAAAGCTTTTTTGTTGCCAAAGACAAGTGATTGGGCTGGTATTTTTAGTAGTTGGCCAGAAAGAAAACTTTTCCTTCTTCTTCTCAATGACTTTCTAAAGTCTGAAAGTAGGAAGAAATGAATGATGCAGAAAAGTAAAGAAAGAATACAAATTCCCAGCTTATTTAGATATCAGGTGAATGAGTGTCCATCAGAAGTGACTAACACCTTTTGCTACACTCAGTCTGCAGAGATTGCTGCCTTACCCAGCCCAGAGGTTGCCCTTCCCTGGAGCTCAGAAGTGGTTTAGTTTTAGTTTTGTGTACATGGGAAGGCACAGCCTGCAGGAGGCCCTGCTGCTGGAGCAGTTCTTGTCATGGCACACTAAAAATGGCTTTGCATTGCTCCTTACATGAACTCCCTTCCTTCAGTTTTTATGCATCATCCAGATTCCAGCTAGAGGTAATAGGCACACTTTTATTTTTATGATAAACCATAAAAGTGTGTCACAGCTAGTAGACTGCTAGACATAGACACTAAAATAATGCAGCAGAGGGATGGTAGCCAAGCTATACCAGCTCTGTCCCATATTACTCATTATTACAAATACCCTCTGATCTCACCATATTTTCCTTTTTTCTCTTAGCTTCAGCAGGCAGAATTGCAAGTGACTTATCAGCAAACTACAAACATCCTGCACTGCTGGAGAGGTGTTTGCTGGTGTAAGTAGCAGGGGCTTGATGAGCAACCCCAAAAATCTGCTGTGTGCAGTGAAGAGGCAAGCAGAGCACGTGTGCAGTGAGTAACTCCCTGCAGTGAGCCCTTTCCTGCTTTTCCAAGCACTACTGAGCAGCCAGCAGTGCTCAAGCTGTACCTCAGGTAGAACAGAAACCCTGCTCAGCCACACCAGGGATTTGCACAGAATGAGCCCTGGACTGTGCTGGAGGAGCAGCCCAGGTGTGTAACATGCTGTGACACAACAATCCAACAGCCAGTGTCCACTGACACACACCAGCCTGTGGGTGCATTCCTCTGTCTGTGTCTTTTCAGGAAAATGGAGTGCTTGAAATGTGTTTTTTTAAATTTTTATATGTTATTGTTAAGCAACCCAAGTTTTTTTACAGTGGCTCCACCACTGTACATGGAAGCCCCACTCTGGCCAAGGGCTCTGATCTGCACCAGCTCTCCCAGGGTGCTTTGGCTCTGTGATGATGCCATTGGGAACTGGCCTAGATTGCACTTACAAACTTTGATAGCAGTTGTGCATTTCACAAGGAGATTTCTAAATGCAAACCAGGATCCCAACAGTGACAAGCTGGTTCTACACCCAGGGAGTTCTGAAGGATGCAGAGCAGCCCTCCTGTCCTGTGCAATCACCACCAGCACCAGCCAAACAACTGTCATTACTATTATTATTATTATTATTATTATTATTATTATTATTATTATTATTATTATTACTATTATTATTATTATTATTATTATTATTATTATTATTATTATTGTTGTTGTTGTTGTTGTTATTCAGAGTCACAGCATCAATTTCCCAACAAAACATATGTCATTACAGCATGCTACAATCTTGGCACCACCACTGATGCTGATGTTATTTTTGGCCAGACAGCAAAGGCCAAGGACAGCTATTCACAATTCCTGATCTCTCTGATACCAGCCTGCTGGAATGGGAGATGGAAGGAGACACCCAGAGCAAACTGCAGAAACTGAAAAGAACAGAAAAGCCCATCCTATCATATCTGGGGGCAGGGAGTTGGCAGCACCAGTGTAAACAGATATGTGTATTACCACAGAGAAATTTAAGGAAAGCACAGAATTTGTGAGAGTTTTGTTCCAGGAGCTGTGGCAGGCTCTCATTCCCACCCCTGGGAGCAGGACTGGTCTGCACTGTGCTCCTGCTGACTCCCTGTGAAGTGCTGCAGCCAACAAAGCTTAGCAGGGACCCCTTCACAATATATCCCTGCTGGAACAGCTTGAAAAAGGAATGTGAAACTGTTTTTAAGGGGAAATTGTGCTCTGCAAGGCTGAAGTGACAGCAGTGCTAGACAAAACATGATTATTCTTTAACCTTTGGTGGGGCTTTGGGATTTTGTACTGGGCTTGGGCTTTTTTTGATGCATAGAAAACAAGTTTGAAGAGCAGGCTTTTGGAAAGACTGTCTTGAAACACTTTCCCTTCCCAGAGAGAAGCAGAAGAGGAGAAAGTAAGAGTTTGCCAGATTTCAGTTTTCAGCTAGTCATTTGTGGCCCCTTAGAAGGCATTTCCTCAGAACCCTACACTGGTCAAGACTACAGAGCACATTTTTCTAACCCATGTCAGATACACCCAGCATGTAAATCATCCTTAGTGCACAGAGAATTTAGGAGATAATAGATGGCAGGGGAAGAAGGGCAGTATTACTGCAAAGTTTAGTTGCACAAGGAATATTATATCAAATATGCTTTATATTGAAGCCAACCCCCTCTACTTAGAATATAGCTCTGAACTTCCAGAGTCTTGTTTTGATTTACAGTCCTTAGCATTCATCATTAAAATCCATTATTTACAAATATGCATGTTCTAAAATCACAACATTTTTAGGTTTGAAGGGAAACAAATATTTTTTTATGGCAGAGTGTTTGCATTGGTTATCTAGCCTGGCTTTCTGCTGCAGCTTTATCCTGTTACCACATTTAAGCACAGTGTGGTTGTAATTTTTGCAGCACAGCACATAATCAGACATCCCAGCTGTGGGAAGCTGCTCCATTCCTGCAGATTTACCCTGTGGCTCTCCACAAAGACTCAGGAGTGTAATGCCAGGATTTGTTCTACCCAGCTGCTCTGTTTGACAAGGATGAGACTTGTGTGACATGAGCTCAATAGAGAGATTTTAGCAAAAAAGATTATTTATTTATTTATATTTTGTGTTTTGCCTTGGATTTCAACATTGCATGGAGGCTCAAATATTTTAGCAATTATTTTCATTCTGGCCACTGCTTTTATGTGTCCTTCTGAAGAAATTAAAACTAAATGGTATCTTTTACCTTTTGACATCCCAAGAAGGCCCCATCCACAATTTTCCTAGAAAATATTGGTTGGGGATAAATAAGCTAATTTCCCTAAAATTATTTAAACCAATTGACATTTTTACCATCTCCAATGCATAAGTAAAGTTCTTTAAACCAAGTTTTATCTGGACACAACAGACTTAGTATTTTGTCTACTCTCTATTTTTAGAGCATTTTAAAGAGCATTTTAAACAGCATTCCACAATTTGTCATGCTTTTCAAATTTATAGATTTTAAATGTTGTTTTCTAGATTTTTTTTCCCACAGTTTCTTTGCATTGAAGATTGCATTTGCACTTTACTACAGTGTTTACTGCTTATTGAAAATAAGAAAGAACATCAAATAAAGGTAAAATAAAACCCTAATATTTAACATTTCTCATAAACTGACTTGAGATGAACACCTCTGACTGCAGGCATAATGAAGCACTACATCATTAGGACCTCATTTTTAAGAACTTTGGTGTTTAATATTTAAATCTCAGTAAAATAAATTATGTTTATATATGCCAGAGCAATTATCCCATCAAACAGAGGTGCTTTCACACAGCTCAAGTAGATGTAACAGTGGTAGGCTTTTCATATTTTTAATACAGTTGGAATAATTTATTTTAGTAGCTATTCAACAGGAAAGAAACACTTCATGCTGCCATTTCCAACATCCTTAAAGTATTATTTTTAAAACCATCTAAAGAATTCAAAAGCGGGGGCACAATTCTCTGTTGATTACATTTTATAAGTTGGTATAAATTTTTTATAAAAAGGAATTGCTTGCTATTAAATACTCCAGGGTTTTAAAGTTATTTCTATAGAGCTATTTTTAATTTATACACACACACACACACACACAGAAATAGCTGTGTTAAAGGACACAGCAAAGTCACCCAATTGAAAGTTAGTACATGCCAGAATTAGAGAGAAATATTCCCTCTGTCATTTCTGTGGGCAGCTTCTCTGCTGCAAGTAGCACCACAAACTCAGGAGACCACTGAGGAGCTAGAAACTGGACCAGAAATGCTGGGGAAGAATTAAAGTTCAATGATACCACTGAAACTGGACCAGAAATGCTGGGGGAAGAATTAAAGTTCACTGATACCACTGAAACTGGACCAGAAATGCTGGGGGAAGAATTAAAGTTCACTGATACCACTGAAACTGGACCAGAAATGCTGGGGAAGAATTAAAGTTCAGTGGCCAACCTTAAATCTCACCATTTCTAATTTTGGACAGCAGGATGGAAAATTCATTGGCTCTCAGTTTGGAATACTGTGAGAAATTATTAAACAATTGGATAACATTATTAAAATTTAATTTCCCCAGCTACTTGCTCCAGTTCAGCTGTGCCCAGTGCCACTGGGGGATGTCACAGCTGCTGGGGCACAGGAAGGGAATGGGTGGGATGGAGCCCAGGAGCTCCCTTCTCCCTGGGATTGCTGCTCTGCACTGTGGGTTTTATGTAGCATTGCAGTGTGACTGCTGCTGCTTAGGCTAAATTGAGTTTTAGCTCTTCAGAGAGTTTCATATTCACATATTAATTAGGGTAGATACCATAATTTTCTTGGGGAATACAAGAGTGTGGAGGAGAAAGAGCAACTTGTAAGAGCTCATAACCCAGTTAACTGAAATACATGGGAAGAGAATTGTGGCTTTTCTGTAAACCCAGGGGCTTCCACTTAAATATCAAACACCTTCTATGAAAGTCAAGGGCATTTGAAATAGTTTATAAAAATTTTAATAAGTCTTCTCTACTAGAAAAGGGCTGGGCAAACCTCTGTCAGCAGGATGTTTTCTGCATGTATTAACTTCACTCCAAAAATTTCTGAGCAAGTTTTTACATTCTACACCAGCAGTTCCATGCTCTTGCAGAGCAACAAAAAGGTCCAGACTGCAAATCAGCTCCATGAAAACCATCTCCAGCTGGATGCCCCCACATGCAGAGCATGCCAAGACCTGGCACAGCAGGCAGGTTGCAATTACCATGTACCATGGCTGTAATTAGATTACAATCAACATGAAGGGGAATTCAATTCAGCTGCACATAGTGGAATCCTTAGCAGAGTGCTTGGTCACATACTCCACACCAAGGAAGAGCACAGGGAAAAGAGAAGTCAGACCCTTAATTTGAAGATATGCATAAGATTAACATTTCAGAAAATGTATCCTTCTTCCCTTGTTTTCCCTTTTTCCCTCTTTCCTTTTCTTAATTATTTTCTCTTTTTCCCCTGTTGTTTTGCCTTTGCTGTTCTAATTCGTGGTGCTCTGCAGAAGACAAAGCCCAGAAGAGCTCAGCATGCTGGCACCACGCCTGGAACAGCGACATATTGCACATATATTTTTCATACGTTTTCAAAAATATCCATGTGCTGGTTTTTGTGCATGAATTACTGTGTGTGTTTGGCAGAGCAGCATCCCTGCCTTCATCCTGGGCAGCCACACAAGGACATTCTGCCTGCAGCTCTAGCTGAAGCTTCCCACTGAAAGAAACTCCTTCAGAGCAGCATCCCTTGCTTGGAGCAGCTCTGGACTATTCCAGGAACTCTCAGCAAGTGCTTGGAAAGCAGCAGGGAAATGTGCTGCTTTCTAATAGAGTAGGGCCTGGTATGCAGCAAAAAGCCAGTGGAGATACCAGGGCATGGTTCAAATCACAGGCAGTGCCACCAAACAATACATTCCATGGATCCAGAGCTCCTCATCTGGGAATTATCCTACTTGATGCTTATTCCTAATCTGCTTTGAATGATTAGGAATCATTCTTCTAGCATGAAGACTCTTCTCAAAAAATAGCTGCATCTAATCTCTAGCCCCCAAACAAAAGATTTTTAAACAAATGAAGGAAAATCAGCTTGGATTTGAACATGAATTAACTCTACAATGAGCCTGTGCACTTTTTTTCACAGCTCTGTATTTGTCCTAGCTGCTCTCCTGTTATCTGCACACCTGTCAGGCTGAACCCAAGGATGCTGCATTTTTGGGCAGCTTCCATGAGCTTTTCCAAGTGCAGCACTGACACATCTCTGCATCTCCTTAGGCTCTCCCTTGGAGCTGCCCAAGCTGAACCCTCTCCATGCAAAAGCTCCTGGGCAGGTGTGAAACACTCATTATTTCCACACAGCAATTCAGAGTTCACATTTTATACCTGCAGTTTTGATGTAATGAGTACAAAAAGTAAGTTAAAATCCAGCAGTGAGCACAGGCATTTGGGAATTTCTAAGACTCAAATTTCTGCTCTTTGAAAGTCTGAAACATGTTCTCCTGGAAAAAGGTTCTCTATAACTTCTTCCTTCAGTCCTCCTTCAATTCACACTTCAGTTGCCAAAGATCTAAATGTGACCCTCTCTATTTCATTTAAGAGCCAAGATTGATATTATTTCAGATATTTCACCCAATGGTGAAACTGAAAGCTGCCATAAGGTAAAACAGTATTGTAGCACAGTCCATTAAGACATAGTGAAGTATCATTTTATCCATGTAATTCCAATGGCATTTCCTCCAGAATCCAGGATTTTTTATCCATAAACACATACATTTGAAAATTCTTGTATTAAACTACTAATAACTGGGGCAATTTCCTTTTTGAAGTTTAGCTTAAGGAATCTTGAGTTGCAGTTCAACTACTGTGCAATACCCATAGACAGAAGACACAGCAGATCTAAAAATACTGCTCCTGTCTCCTCAGATATCCAGCAAGACATTTTGATCTCCAACCATTGAAATTACTCATCAGAATCAGCCTGAAAGCCTGTACCTCCAGTGTTCTGTGAAAGTGCAAATCCTTTTCTATTGATGGTAAATACTCCTACCAGGGTTGGACAGGTTTGGATCAGACAGAAGAGCCTCAGCAGATACATCCTGAAGTCAAGAGAAGCAACTTCTTGCAGCAAACAAAGGTAGTGGCTCTTTCCCCTGTTTATATTTGCTCACTCTGAATTTCATCTGCCATTTTCTTGTCTGGCCACTCAGTTTTATTTGCTGTACCCTCATAAACTGAATAACTTAAGCTTCAGCACACACATAAAAAAAAAAAAAAAAAAAAAAAAAAAAAAAAAGTCATTTTAAAGCATCTTTTTTTGAGACAAGTTTTCCTGAGTGCACATGGGAATGATGGATAACCTACAGACCAAGCTACACCTGCTGTATCCAGCAGCAAGGTCAGAGTGCTGAGGAACCAGTCCTCAGCAGGAAATGCAGCTCTGAGTTTTATTCACTGAGACATCATAGTTAATCTATCAGTTGCATCTTCATGCACTTATTTACTGTGCACCCTTTTTATTTCTTCATTTAATCTTCTGTACACTGATGTTTCCATAGCCACTAAAGGTCAATATTAATTTTAAAAGCAATATTGAATGAAAACAGCCAAGTGAAATAAAGGAAGGCATAAAGTCATCTGTTCAGCTCTGGATTTTAAACTGCTGGAAATAAAACAATATATTCTTTCCCAATTAAACTAGCACCCTTGGGTTCACTAGACATAGCTATAGAGATCACTCTTTTTTATTGTTCTTTTTGCTTTCTGTTTGCAGCACTGACAAGGCCAGGAAAGTGCTTAATAATGAAAAATACAAATTAGTGTTGATATCACATTTTTTCCACCTGTCCCACACCTCTTTTGAAACGAGCCTGCACTGCAGAGTTTGCAGGGTCTGCTTCAGCAGCATCACACAGGTCTCTGAACACCCTGCCTTCCAGGAAATGCTTTATTTTTCTGAGTTGGCATGAAGTGGTTGTTAGAGGAATCCACCACAAAGCAAAAAGAAGGAAAATTGTGTTGACCTAGCAAAGCAAAGTAGATCAAACTTGTGTATGGAGAAGAGTAACTCAAGATGCCAAAGAGCTGAAAGACAGATTTCAGTTCTGTGTGTGTATATATCTTTATATTTATGTATCTGGGCCTACCCCTGCTCAAAGCACTGCAGTGAAATAACTGCTGGCTTGAACCAGCAGAATCCAAACCTGCTAAATCATTATTACTGGGACAAGAGACAATATTTGGTGAGCTGTGAGAAACAACAGTGGGACCACTGGGCAAGTGATGGCAGAGCCAGTCTGCCCTTCACCTCCATCCTTTGTTTTGTTGTTTGGGGTTTTTTACAAATGAGTGAAAACCATCTCTGCTCACAGATTTGCAGTGAACACCATCTGGCCCTCCAGCTTTTTCCTTGTAATTATTAGTACTTATCCTAGATACATTGTGTTCTCATCCAGGTATCACACCATAAATTTAAAGGATCAGTGCTAGAAACACTGATCAAATGGAAATTCATCCCTATAGATTCAGTATTTCTTTTTATTTTCTAGCATAGGTGGTGCTAATCATGTCAATTTGGGTAGCTCATAGTTTAAGAAAAAAAAAAAGTTGTTTCAAAGAAGAAAGCACAGATTTGGAAAATCTAAAGGAAATAAGACAAAAACTGTGAAATGCCTTGTGCTGACAGGTTATTACCATTATTAATGGAAGAAGAGGGGAAAAGAGTACATCCTATATCAACCCAGACTATATCTCTATTAGGCATCTACTACAGCCCTTAAAGATTTAGGGCATGACACAGGAAGACTGAGAGGCACATTGTTCAGAAAAATGTGACAAAAACAAGTGCCTCCACAGCATCTTCCTCAGTTACTCAAGCCTGTGGCAGCACATCCACCTCTGGAAACATGACAGATCACAAGAGAGCAGGGTCACTAAAAACATGGACAGAGCTCAGAAAAAGACCTTACAAGAATGCTATAAAAAATTTCCCACAGGTTGGAAAAATATTCATCATTCCCAGGGGATTTGTATTTATATTTCTTACAGGTGTCCCAGTATCCAAAGCACCACTTGCTCTAGTGCAGCCAGAGTTACAACCCTGCTTTTATCTGAGCACACCTTGATAGAAAAGCTGACTGGACCCAAGTAAAATCTGTTCCATTGCTGTGGAATGCAAAAAAGATAAAATAACACCCTCAAAGAGCAGCTCAGAACTTTTGCTGACTTCCCTGGGATTTGCCTAGCACAGTAGAGACTCTCAGACTCCAATTTGCAGGTACAAAATACAGAAAATTTAAAACAAGGACAGGAAGAATTCACAGCAACATCTTGGCCCCAGACTGAGCAGCAATTTATTCATCCTGGTAGCAGAGGTAGGTTAATGTTTATGGTAGAGCTGTGGTGTAATTCAGCCCAGTTCTAGCACCTTCATCACAAACACCTGTTGGTCTTTGATCTGAATAACTCAGTTTCTCCAAATACAGAGAATACTGACTGAAATCCTCTGGTACTGCATCTTTCCACCAGGTGCCCAAAGTGCATCCCTCTGTCAGTGACATCTGTAGAGACAGGATAAGTTTGTCCTGACAAAAGTATTTCTCTCTTCACCTCCTGCAGGTGAAGCAGAAGATGACTGGGTGGGGAAGAAAAAAAAACCCTTTATAACAATAACTGGGGATCTGGTAAAGTTCAGTATGATAGTTTCAGTGATGTGTCTGTTCTCTCCAGAAATTTTGCAGTATCTGTCTTTCCATTCTGAGACATTAATTTTCATGGTATATTAACAACCACTTTCATATTAGGCTGATTACCAAGGCTTGTTATTGTTCTGTGGCTTGCACAATGTATGTTTATATACAAACAGATACAAGAGCTGCCATATTTTATATTAACTAGTTGGATCACACTAATTTTTTTGTTTGTTTTTCTATAAGGAGGAACATACGGCACTAAGGAAATAAGTGCACCATTAAAACCATCCTATGTATAGTAAAAGCAGTGGTTTTAACTAATTCTGACAATTCAAAATCCTATTCAAGCACATATAGCCATGAATGCCCATTTCAAACATTGAATTGTTCCAAAAGTAAATAAAGCAGATCCCATTCTTTCCTCACGGTGATTTTCACAGATAGAATTCTTGTTACTTAACTGAATTAATTTGCAGTGATGTGAGTGAGAATTTGGGTCCATCATTGGGTCCAAGACAGCTCTCCTGACTGGGTGGCACTCTGCAGTGACTGCTCACCCTGAGTACTCTCTATTAATAACCTCAATAACTTCAATGTGATGGACTCCTATTTCAAGCTTAACATTCAGACCCTAAACAAAAGCTTTTCAATTTCAGAGGCAGCAGCTAGGACAGACATTTAAGATGTAGTACTTATGCAATTTTGTGTGGATGTAAATTACATCTAAGGGGCCAACACACAGCTCTTCAAAATGTTCTCTTGTGTCTTGGTCATGCAGGACTTGTAAAGCTCTGGGCTGTGACAAAGTTCTGCATTTCCAGGTCAGCTTGAGAACTCTCTCAAATGCTGGCATTGTTAGTTACAGGACTGAATCAATTGCAGGAACAGAAGTATCAAACAGACCTCTGAGCTCCTGACACCACAAGGGACTATCAGAGAACAACAAAACACTAAAAAATAGCTGCATTGGTGTTTTAAATCATATGGCACATATGAGAATCTACATTTCCCAGTGAAATGGAAAGTTCTTTGAATTATGCTTTTGTATTCTGCAGAAAAAAAAAAGAAAACAAAAAGCTGATTATGCTTCTGTCATCTGCAGTCAAGAAAGCAGTCCTCTGTGCTGAGAGACACCAGCTGCTCTAGATGTTTTGAACAAGAGCTTCCTGAGAAGCAGAGGAAATGAGACAGGCCCTGCCTGTGAGGGGAAATGCAGAGATTTTAGTCTCAGGCTCTGTTGCTAAGAGGAACAAATGTTTCTGTCCATGATGCCAAGTATAAAAAATAAGTTTGAAAAAATACAAAACACTAGAATATCCTATTTAAGCAGTTTAAATGAGTATTTGTATTAATTCTAGATTTGGCCTTCAAATTTTCAATTGTTTTGGATTTAGGAACCTTAAAAATGTGTCAGGAAGATCCTGATACCTGGCTAATGCACCTTAGTGGTGGCTCCTGGCCAGGGGAGCTGCTGCTCTTCTGTTTGTTGGGATCTGCACTGTCAGGCTGTCTGGAGCTCTGAAATCAGCCAAGACATGCCAGGTTCCTCACACAGGTAATTATGGAGATGGGAACCCCAACAAACTGGGGACTGGTGCATCACTGCATTTCCCTTCCTTCTCTGGAACATTTCTTTGAGGGAAGGCTGACAGAGTTTTCACTTTTCTGCTTCTCATCTTTTGTAGGCAGAAAGGCAGACAAGGTTTTGTGCAGGAGGAAACTGCACTGAGATGTATCACACTTGATTTGTTGATGCTGTCATGGAGTTAAATACCCATTTGCTGTTGTTTTCATCTGATTTTTTTGGTCAAAAAATATGAAGAGCTATCATTCTTCTAAAATAATAGTAAATTTAATAGGACACAGTGGTGTAATTAGACTTTTTCTTTAAAAAAAAAACAAACACAAAAACAAAAAATTAGCAATAGCTATGCCTGTGTTTACCCACACAGAATTTCAATAATTCAAACCCTTTCTTTTCACACACTCAGCATCCACTGAAGTCCTCAAGGGCAGGTCTGTGTTCCAAGGACATATGGTAGTAACTCAAAATTTCTAATTTGGAGGCTTCTGCTCTTCCTTATGCTTCCTATCTTCTAAAAGAGGAAGCAAAACCCTCCAGACTGGAGGAAGGCAATAGCAAGGAGTCACCCAAATGACCTGGAAGTCCCTTGAGTCCATTGGTTTATTTTCAAATGTAAATATAAATGTAAGGCTTTTTCTGGCTTTGTTCTGTCAGTCCCCTAGTGCCACCAATGCACTGGCCACAGCAAAACTCTCCTTTCCCAGGATCCATTTCCATTTCCATCACAGCTGAGCTGTGCTTTACCCAGTTCCCAGCACCACCAGGAGCAGGTTCTGTGTGGGAGTCCAGAGTATTCCTCTGGCTTCCTTGGAAGGTTTAAGACCCCCCTGGCGGGGTCCCCAAAGACCCTGGAATGAGACCCAGGTGTCTCAGGGGCTGGATTTAGCTCCTTGGAACAATTTACCAACATTGAGAGAAGAAATGCAAGCCACAAAAATAAATAGAGTGTAAATTAGACTGTTAGAATGTAGAATTAGCAGGTTTCTAGAATGTTTGTGATAAGGGACACGTGGCCAAGATGGAGAACTGGGGGTGTGGATTCCTCTTCCTCCTTCTTCTCCGTGTCATCCATGCTGGGTGACATGCTGGCACTTTTAGATTGGATGAGGACAGAGCTGGACCATGTAACAAGATTGTATTGTATTGGGGGTCATTTGTAAATACCTAGTAGGTAATTTAGACTATAAAAGATCAGTCCTGCCTCTGCCAGGCAGATTCTGCCCTGGACGTCTGGCGAGCAGAGCGCTGTTCATGGACAAAGCATCCCTGAGATAAGGAAGAATAAACAACCATGAAAACCTCTAAGAACAGCTGCTGCAGCCTCTCATTGATGGGCATTGGAAAGAGCTGGGTTCCAGAGCACCTGCATGTCCTCCAGAGGTGATCTCAGGGCTGAGGAGACACCTCGGGATGTGACAGTTCTGTGCTCCCTGCAGGTGAGGGGTCCTGCAGGGCAGGGTGCACTCACTGCCACACTCATTTCAGTGGCAGCAGTATCTGTGTGTTTGTCCTCCCTGCAGAGCCTTGTCCCCTCAGCCCAGTGCATCTCCAGCTGAAGAACAAAGGCTTAGAGCACTAAGCTCTGCTGCTGTGAGCTCAGTGTGCTTTGGCTGTGAACCCCAAGCTGACGTTTCCCTGTGCCACACAAATGCTGTGGGTCTGTCAGGACGGGCACCAGATTGTATTTTGATAGCTACCACGTCAGTGGAACACTCTCAGCCAAAAATATGGATGTCTGGCAGCTTGCTCCTCCTGTGTCTGGTTGACAAAAACATCAGTTTGCATTTGTGCCCACATCTCAAACTTCAGTGGTGTATTTCAAAAGCAGAAATACCAGGTTTTTGTAATGATTGAACCAGCACATGAGGGGTCAGCTGGCCTCTAAAGCAGGCCCAGAGAGAGCCATTAAACCAGAATGACTGAGCAGGACTGGGACTATTCCATCTGATCACAGTCTTTCAGGCTGCCTATTGCTCTGTGTTGAGTTGGCTGCAGGCTATTTTAAGATATTTTCTTAATCTGTTTGAATTTAAGACATTAATCCAATAAATGGATTTCAGAGACATGTGCAAATAGGCTACAATTACCATCAAATTTCTCAAAAGCAAAATTAGGCCAAAGGAAACACAACTTTTTATTACAAAAGGCTCTTAAAGCTTCTCACAGAGCAGTAACTATCACAAAGGCTGAGAAGTTCCTGGTTAGAAGATCTAGAGCAAAACCTAAAATGCTACACTGAAGCCTTGAGGTGATGCTATATTTATGATGGCTAGAAATTTTATTTTCTGTATCTGGCTGAGGTTTTAAGTGATTTAGAAGAAGAAAGCAATGTCAGGTAGAAGCTAATTTTTAAAAATATCAAAAATAACACTTTTTCCGCTTCTTTTCCTAGCCTGAGAAATCATTTACACTAAAATAAATTTAAATAGAAGTGCTGATATAATTTTAATTTTTCCCTCAGTACTCCTACTCCTGTCTGAAAGTTCAAGAAGTCAAAGCCATTAGGCACCCAGGAATATGAATCCACATATTTAGGAAGCTCAGTGCATGTTTCATAGAATTATTGAAATAAATATACAGATAAAGGGGGCTTTAGTTACAAAGGAGAATGGGACATGAAGCAATAGTATGGTACTAACCCAAAGCAAGCCCATGTCCCAGTGTTTTTGCACATGAATTACTATGAAAATGCCTTTTCCTGCAGCAGAGCACAGGGAACTTTGCCTGTTCCATCACAGCAGCAGGGCTGGACAGGCACAGTGCCTCCTGATTAACACAGGACTGCTGGGAAACAAACCATCCTGAGGGACTCAGGATCTCTGAACTGTCTGACCATCACACCCCAGCTGACCTCACATGAAGCAGCTGCTGCCTGACCAGCTGCCACCTTTTCCCACCTGAGTTTTCCCTGCATTTCTCCTTCAGCTGAGCACTGAAATGCAGGTCACAGACAGAGCCAAACCCATTTCACACCTCTCACCCTGCCCAGGAAAGCAGCAATCCCCAAGCAAAAAAAGGCACCCAGTGCTGACTCATAGCATCCAAACAACCAGATAAAAAAGCCAACAAGTGTAACCTCGTGTCAGCTTAGTGCTGGTAAGGCAGATCAACCTCCCTTTGATTGGGGATCCCTAATCCAAGGCAGCAAGCACAGATGTCATCCAGTGAATCAGACTTTGCAGTTCCTGCTCCAGGAGGCTGACACATGGCACCCCAGGGAGGAGTCTAAAAGAAGGAGCTGTAAACTTTAATACACTGCCACATTAAGTGGCATCTGTGCTCCCTGGCTGGGCTTGTTTATTTATTTATTTATTACACCACTCCAATGTCTGCAGAACTCCATGTTCAAGGAAATTATTTTCCTTTAAACCAACCGAACCCAAATAGCACAGCTGCACTTGAAACTGGCAAAAGTTGGGTAATTTCAATACTGAAGCTGCCATTTGTTTGTATTCCTACAACTCAATTTTCTGTTACTTGTTTATATCAGAAAATCCAGCACTCACTTTTCACTTTCCTATTAGCATTTTCTGGTTTAGATTGCTTTGTGTCATGCATGCAGCACAGTTTAAAACTGAGAATTTCAAGAGCTCTCTGCAGTCAAGGATAATGGATCATTCTCAAATTTAGCAGAGTACAGTTAGAGCCATAGCTACTATCACTACTGCATTTTTTTCTGCTCTCAATGATGCATCATTAAAGCAGAATGTGTTTCCAGCCCTTTAAAGGCAGAATTTAAAACTTGGCAGGGCCCCCTTGGGACTGCAGCTCTGGAAATGCAATACATCTTGTGCTGTCCCATTGATCACTGTGATCTTCAGGGGAATTTCACACAGATGATGTGCATGAAGATCATAGCAATGTTGCAAAGACTTTTGCTCTTATTCCTCTCAGCAGCACCTCACAGTCATTGTCCAGCACCCCTGTAAGCTGAACGATACTGGAGCAGCTCTTTGTCACCTGCACTGAAGTATCTTTGTGCCAGCAGTGACCCCAGTGGTGCTTCACAACCCCACATCCAAATTCACAGTGATTCTGTGTCTCTTGACACCTCCTGTACAAACCTGTGCTCCCAAAGACACGAAGTGACACTGCTCCCTGAACTGCTACTTCATGAGAAGATGGCTGGCCTGAAGATTACAGCATCAATTATTTATATGGCAGAAACAGTACTTTTGAATTCCTTCTAGAACTCTGTGAACAACAGCAATAGTGCCATGTGGGTTTTTAAAATCTGTTTACTCCTTTGTTATCTTACTCCATTATTAAACTACAAGACAGCAATCAGAACAAAACCCATCAGCTCTGGCTGTGCCATGAGGAGTGAGCAGGGGGGGAGCATTTCCACTTTACTGAGACATCTTTCATCAAAGCCTCACCCAGTGCACCCAATGCACCCACATCTCACATACATTTTACAGCACATTGTACATTTCAGCACATATTACATCCCAGTGATGTGTGTATACACAGGTGGAAGAAGAGGAGCTTTGAAGTTGATGATAAAGACAAAAAGAGACAGACTGCATTTCCATGGGGTTCAACTTTTCAAAAATATTTATGAGACAGTCACTAGTTTACAATTTTTTTAGCTAAAAACTATAAAAAATAAATTATACAGTGTTATCTACAAACTGAGTTAACCCACCAAGATTAAATGATTCATCCAAGTCACATAAAAGAAGCTAGCAAAAGCAAGAAGTGACTTTCGATCTCAGTCTGATGCCAAAAGGTCATTTTTACACCTTGGATCCAGAAAAATTTACCAAAACAGGAAGGACTGAGAATGGAGAAAAACAGTAATTATTTTATTTCATATGCTGTAAGAGGTAACACTGGCCCTGGCATTGCTCTGTATTAAGTGACCATTAAGTGAATAGCTGGAGATATTTCCAATCTGATAGTAATGCAAAATGTAACATCATTCATAATCTGAGCTGTAAGAAACATCACAAACTTAAAAAAAAAAAATAAAATTCTAAATTATCTTCATTTAATGACAGCCTATAAATTTCATACTATAAACTGAAGGGTTTTTTTCATGGAAAAATATGCATGAAGTTGAGGAATTTTTTCAAAATTGAAGAACAGAGAAGCTTGCAGAGGAAGCTCTGTAAGTTCTTGTCAGACTGATATGAAACACAGAAGAATAGCAAGTACCATGGGTTTACATTCCTGGTGTTTTTTCACATTAATTAGATGTAAATCTTGTAAATTATTCAGCACTTCTTCAGCAATATGTTATCCTGAAGAAAGTGGACCTGAAATTAAGTGAGAACATCAGGCATTGCAAACAATTAATGAGAACTGTGCATGGCCATGGAAGGTGCAGCAAAGGCAAGTGTCAGAATAATCTGCTCTGTGCAACCTTTCCAGGAAATCCAAACAAAAGTCACTCTCCAGCTATATGACAGAAATCACATTTTCTAGAAGACATCCATTACCATGGCAATGAGAAGATTCCGTGCCCACAGTGAGCTCAGCCCTTCCAGCAGGACAAATAAGGAACATCTGCCATCCCCCCTCTCCAGGGGAAGGGATTGAGCAGCCTTAGGGAACTTTTTTCCTCCTACCACTCCCTCAAACATATGCACACATGGACATAAATATAGAGATCCTGCTGTAGGCTTCTCTAGGCAAAGAGCAGCCAGAGAAATACACTGCAGTCCTGGCAGTGCTCAGGTCACACCTGCAATGCTCACCTCCCTGAAAGGCTCATCTCCTCCCAGATGGGGATGCCAGGGAAGCAAAGCATTGACTTTAGCCCAGAATTTCAGCAGCTTTTTGAAAAAGGACAGATAAGTATGTAAAAAGCCAAACCTGAAAGCAAAGAACTGTCTAAACCAACAAGCTCCAAACAGGCTCTTTAGTGAGACATATGCCTCGCCAAGGGGAAAATAGGAACACTGGTGACTGAAAAGGCACACATTTCAAATGGTCCTGGAAGAAAAACTGGCATCAATTCAGCCCAGTGAAATTCCACCTGCTGCACAAAGCTAGACAAATGGCACATTCTCAGGGGCAGATTTACACTGCTTAATTTAATGTATCTAGCAATAAGTGTCAGAGCTGGAAACTAGTCTTCCTGGGCATCTTGCAGAGAGCAAGAAAGAGTGTTGTTTAAAAAATTATTAAAAGTAATACAGTGACTTATGTTCCTACCTGGAGGTGGTCAGCCCCAGAGCACTTTTCCTTTTAACTGCACAGCTTTCACCTCCCACGTTATTCAGCATGCACTTCTGTTTACCACTTTCCAAAATCAATATTCCTCAATTTGGAGGTAGCTGCCTGCTTTCTTAAACAAGCTGTGTGCTTCCCTTGATATGAACCAGTTGTTCGTGTCACCAGCTGGCAGAACTCTCAAGGAACTGAATTTCTACAAATATTGCCAAGGCACAAGTCTGGGTGGAGGAGAGAGCCCTTTGCATCTCATGCTGAGCCTTGGGCAGCAGCCCTTCCAGGACATGAGGGATCCACACACAAACTCTGCTCCAGTGCAAACTCATAAGATGCCAGGGGCTGTTTTTGGCAACAAAACCCACTGCACCCAGCAGAGATCAGCTCTTCTTCCACAGAGAGAAGAAATCTCACATCAAATCTGGATGCTTTATCTTATAACTTCTTTTTATTTCCTTGTATGGAATGAATTCTGCCTTTCAGTTATCTGGGATTATTTATTTCAAACACTGCTGCATGTCTGAAGTAGCACAGCCCAATGAGAACATCAATGCCTATTTCCAAAGAACTTAGTGAGCATAGACTTACTTGACAATAAAATGTCTCCCAGCTAACCTTAAAACTTGGAATGAGAGTTGATTGAGCTGTAATATATCTTATATGGCAGTTCATCTTAAAAGAAAAAAAAAGGAATGGACAATTTAAAAAGTAAAGAAAAGAAAATATGGAAAAGGTTGAAAATACAGCAATATTTTCCATAATATTCATTTAGGGGAAAAAAAGAAAAGCATTATTTGGTTCTAAACTGAAAATGTTTGTTTGGCTTCAAACTGAAGTTTTTGGTTGTATCTTTGTGTTCTGAACAATGATGGGACCAAAACCTTCCAATTTTTTTTCATTATTTATTCATATTTTACTGAAAAATGCCGTTTCCAAAGTGAGAGAGCAAACCCAGGTTTAAAAGGTAGGAAAATAAAGATTTTTCTTCCTAGGGGAAGATTTCAGCTTTCTTGAAGTATTTAATTGACAAGAAGAGGAGAGGTTCACTTTCATTCACCCGACCCTGGCTAGCACCCAGTCCCAAGCCCTGCACATTGCTACATTTTCTCTTCCTAAAACAAAAAGAAAAATTTGGAAGGAAACCATCTCCTCTTTAGCATTCTATGGAAGAAGCCAGCAGTGCGGTGATGTAGCTGAACAAATGGAAGAGATTTCCTTAGGAGAGTCAATTTTCAGGGAACATCTCCTCTGTACACAAGAAGCAGCCAAGGCCAAGAACACAATGGTTCTGTTTAGCTGCTCCTGCCTTTGCCTTGAGCTGCACTTCCCAGTCCCTGGCAGGACATCCCAAAGCAGCCTGCATCTGCTCTCCAGCACTGTTTCACTGCTGTATCCCAGATTAAATGCAAGTTATCAGCTGCCACAGGGCTTTTTGGTTTTTCTCCCAGCCTGTGCCTTCCTAGAGCACAGCAAGAGGACAGGACTCCTGCAGCCCTGCACTCCCAGGAGCTGTGAAAGGCCTTGATGATGGGACACTCAGAGCTCTCTAAGGCTTCTTCAGCTCCACAAAACTGTAAATATTTTTGCCTCTGGATTTCTACAGCAGCTCCTTAGCACGTTCACTCCTGTCAGGACTGCTCAGCCCGTTGCTCTCTGAGGATGGATGAACACAAGAGCTTTCTGCTGCTTCTCAAAGTTATCCTCCTGGGTGAAAGCAAATTTTCTTCTCTTCCTCTGACATTTCAATAGCTTGAGTTGAATCTGAAAAGTCTCTAAAAAATCAGTTCATTTCAATACTCACCCAAAAGACTGGAAACTTTTTGAGGATTACCCCAGACCATGGGGGTTTAGCTTTTCTTCCCAGTCTTCAAGACTTTTTTCTCCAAAACATTTCCCTTTCCATCTCATCTGTTTTCTTTCATCTGAGCTATGCAACAAAGACAAATCTACAGCTTCCTCCACTCCTAAGTTTCATATTCACTTCCAGAATGAACCTTGGTACTCTGCTCTTTGTGTTTAATACAATTTCCTGTGCCCTGCCTCAGAGGAAAAATATTGGTGAAATCTCCAAGCAGGTAGAATTTGATTTTTCAGCCACCCCCACAAAAGCCTGACCAAAACAATTATTGGTAGCAATAATGCAAATCAAAGAAATGACATTAAATTATTTACCTGCTGTTACATGGCAAACATGGCTTGCTTCCTTTAACTAAAGACTTACAAAATGAGGTTTTTCTGTCACTGTACTCAAGGTGATGACCTGGTTCAGGAAACATGAACACCACCCAAAATGTAAAGATTTCAAGAGCTTTCAACAATTTTTACTTAGAGGAAAAGGAAGCCAAAGACAAAAAGAGCAGGATTTGGAGAAGTTATTTAGGGTAAAGATATGAATCTGGTTCCCTCATGGCTCAGTTTGAATATACTGGGCTCTAAGCTGGCATCTGTTCCAAAATCTTCCTCCTGTCAACTGCTATGTTTCCACAAAAAGTTTTCATTTTGATGAATTTGCCAAGGAGACAGTTCTGCTGCAAGCCCTGCACCCAGTTTGTGTTCATCTCCATGGCAATTCACGTTTCTGGTTTCCCTGCTGCCACTTTTTGTGCCCCCAGCAGTAGAACCCACAGCTTCAGAAACTGTTCCATCTGACCCCAAAGCTGGGCTGCTCCTGAGCTCCCACGTGCTCTTCAAAAGTCAGAGTTCTCTAGAATAGTGTTTAGCTAAAAAGCTTTCAAAGCAGGGAGATAGTCCTAGAGAATGTCCAGAAAACCTGACAAGTTGAGTAAAGGGCATTGTCCCATCCCTTCATCCCTTTGCTTGTTGGTTCAGAACCTCCTGGAACTCTTTTCAAGCAAATTACACACTGAAGCAAAAACTGTATTTAGAAGGTTTGCAAGCAGATATTAATCAACATGTCAGCTACTAATGATGATTCACTGATTTCCAAACAGAAAAAAATACTGTCTGCACTTCTAAAGGATATTTCCCAGAGCCCTGGATGAAGAAAATAATTTTCATTATTATTATATTTTCACTGCCCAAAACTACACTGAAAGTTTGGTGATACTGTAGCAAATAAAAAAAAAAAAAAAAAAAAAAAAAAAAGTAAAAGGCAAGAAATAATACAACCCAAGGAAACAGACACCCATCTAAGAGTTCTACCTAAATAAACCCCTAAAATTACATTAAGATGCTTACAACTAGGACAAGAATATAATGTATCCACACATTAAATCAACTTAATGCAAGCAGAGTAAAACATCTCTCTAAGCTTCATACCAGGCAGGACAAAGATTTGAAATGAGTTGCAAATAGCTGCATTTTTTGCTTTCAGCAGTTCTCTTTCCCTCCCTCTGAACATTTCCCTTCTAAACAAAAACTCTAAATTCTTCTGTCTGGGAGATCACACATCACAGCCAGTCAATAGAAATGTTTGCTTTCTTCCATTATCTTCCCTTCTCCAAAGTGCTGAGCCAGAACACTGAATTCAGTTATGAAAATAAATGCATCACTTCCTAATGTGTGACTAAAGCTACAGAACTTTAATACCAGACACCAGCCAAATATACAGTGAGGGTTTAGCCATGCACTTTGATACACATGAATCAAAAAGGTTCTTTCTACAGGCTATTACAACATGCTGAGTGAAGCTGTCAAACCTTAAAACACAGAACTGAGGCTCCAAAACAAAACAGACACAGAAATGATAGGAGAGTAAGAAAAGATGCAAGACTTTTGCAGCAGAATCAAACAAAAATTGCTTGTGTTTTAGTACAAATATGTAGCAATACTCAAACGAAAAAATAATAGGAGAAAAAGAAAAAAATGAAAGGCCTGGCTGCTATTCTCCTGATCCACTGTACTGTAAAAATGACACTGACACACCACTCAAATCTCCAATTTTTTTTTTTATTTTTTTTTTTAATGCTTTCTGGCTAAGACTAACACTAGCAGTAGGACTGCTTAGAGCAAGACTGAAAACCCAGCATTATGACACACTTACAAAGCTAATGAGCACCTGCAATCTACAGACTGGATCACTATTGGTTTTAACTCCAAGAATTGTACCCAGGCTGGGAGGTTAAATAAAGGGAATGGCATTCCCTTCCTCCAGGTAAGAGTGGTGATAACTCCAGGCAGCATTTCTCATTTAAATTGTGTACAACTTGCATGTGTAAGGGATTTTGAAAGTAGGCCAGTTACAAACATTAAAGCATTAGGGTCACTTATTACACCTGATAACTGAACTGGCAGTAAACAGTACAAATAATTAAAGGCATACAGGTTACAGGAGCACTAAGGAAAAATTGAGATTACATTTTAATTTTATTAAGATTTTGTGAACACCAGCTTTATCAAGGGCTCCATTTTTGTGTGTTTTTTTTAGCATGTGCCTGGACCAGATAAGGAAACAAACACCATGAGCAGAGCAGTGTAGATTTTACAGGAACACGTGAATTTCCTTGTTAGCATTAGTAACACAAGAGCTTCAAAGGAAACATGCTGTAAAGTCACTTTCAGGAGCACAGGTGTGTAAATCCCTGGGCTGTGATCTCAGGAAGGCAGGAGCAGCCTGAAGCAGGCTCTGGGGTGAGTGAGCAGCTCCAAGCCCAGGACACACCGAGCTGTGCCACCCCAGCCTGGCACCCCTGACAGACTGGCTGTCCCTGTCCCCAGTGCCCCAGGAGCAGTGCTCAGGGCAGGACTGTCCCAGCAGGAGCCAGCAGCGCTGGGAAATCACTGCTGTGTCCCTCCTGGAGCTGCACGGGCTCGTAGGCAGCAGGGCAGCACAGCTCTGAGCTGAGAGCACCAGCACTGTGAGCACCCACTGCCCTCAGCCACAGGAGTGCCAAAACCAGCCAAGCACGGCCCAGAGTCCCATTAACACAGGAGAGGAAGCACATGCATTTATCATTTGGGAGATCAGGTGTTTGCAGCACATGGCACTGCCCAGCCACCAGGAAGAGCAGCATGCTTTTCACACCCGTGTGTCTGAGGCATCTGGGCACAGTCTGCTCTTACTCCAGTTTAACCTGTTAGATTTGTCTGAGGAGATGTGTGTTCTAAGCAAATCACTCAGGGAACAGCCCATGCCTGTCCCACTGAGCTAAGAAAAAACAGGTTTGTGATTCTGGGACCATATTTGTTCTGTTCAACCTCTTTCAGGTTTTGTGGCAAAATAATGTGACATCTCTTTTGGGAAGCAACAGGCAATAATAAGAAAGTAAGTGACATTCTCATTACCCCATGAAGCACAAAATATCAGAAGCCAATAAACTCATAATACATACTTCATAGTCCCACATACTGCCTGTACCCCTTATCCTGCACTTCTCACTTCAAAGCAGCTTAAAATACCTCCCCGACTGAAAATAATTTCCAGACTTTGCACAGAGATTATTTCACCCATCAGTAAAAGGCAGTCATTTCTGAAGTAGCATTTAACAGAGCACAGCAGCCTGGAACAAAAGGTGAAGAATAACTTATTTAAATGAAATGTGGGAGGAAATCTAGAAAGGCAGAACTTTCCTTTCAAATTAGCTTAGGCTATTCAGTTTAAAAAATTCTGCACATTTTGGAAATTACAACAAGTTGTTGAAAGAACAAGATGTGAGATGTTCCATGAGTTGATCAGTCTATCTCCCCCCACCATCCTGATATAGCAAGTGCATATTAACTCCACTGCTGAAGGCCTCCAGCTGGAAAGCCACCAACTGCAGCAAAAACCATTCCTTGGTGACCCCTCAGCCAACACTGAGTAGGTTAATTCAAAATGTCTGGGGAAATCAGGCAAAGGCAAGGCAAAGTCAAACCAGTAATTTATATAGCAGCTCTAGAGCAAATTAAGAATTTCCCATCCAAGCATGAGCTAGCTGACCTGAAGCAAACCCTGTGGTTTCTTTTTGGGAAACTATTTGCCATGTTGAAGTGTGTCCTGGATCTACCGTGTCCTTCTCAGCACAGGTGTGGGAGGACACTGGGGACAGCAGTGGGATCTTCCCCTGATAAACACACTGCACACAAGAGCTGTTTCAGCAGCCTGGAGCCATTCCTGCCCTCCCTGCACCCAGCTGAGGTCCTGCTGAGGGATCAGCTCCCAGGCTGCTGAGGGGCTTTGCTGGCTGCCCCACTGCATGCAGACCTTTCTGCTGAAGGCACTCTGGGCAGGACCCAGGGCTGCTCTGTTGTATGTTGGCCATAGGATATGCAGCATAGTTTTTCATGTAATGGAGAAGCAAAAGGGAGCTTTTATTTAAAGAACCACTACACTTATATGGAGTTTGTGCAATACAGACTAGAAAAGGCTCATTGGTCCAAGAAGGCAACACCTCTTTGAGAACATGCTTTCTGCAGAACATCACATCTCTCATGTCTCCAGCAGTGTTTAATCATTGTTATAATTTCTTATCCTTGAGCAGCCTGAGGAACTCAGGGCTTCAAGACTGCTTTTTCCCTGATTCCCAGCAGCATCCAACAACCTGTGACACATCCTGTGACACCTCCCCAGCCCTGCTGATGCAAAAGGCACATGGGCCAGCAGAGAGGAGGGCACAGAGCCCTTGGGCACGGTGGGCTCACAGCAAGGCAGCTCTCACTGCCTCTCAGAGCTGAAACCAGAAGGTGAAGGCACCTCCTGCCTGCAGGGCAGCACTGGGGAGGGACACCCTGTGAGAGGCTCTGACAGGAAATCCCACCACACGAAAGAGAGAAGAGAGACATGAGCTTTGGACATTACAGATAGCTGCACAAAGCTGATCCCACTCAAGCAGCACAAATGGACAATCACCTGACATGGAAATTGCACCTTGATTTTCCTCTGTAAAGTCTCTGCCTGCTCAGTGTTTGAATGGCAAAGTGGAGCAAGGGAGGGCTCTTCCTGCAGTGGCAGTTTCTATGGCACCCAGACAAGTGCCCATGCTGTCATTTTGGGACTCTCTGCCTCTCCTGTTCCGTGGGGGTTTGTGCAGGGCTGAGGACTGCAGGCTGCAGGGGTGGGTGCTGCTGTCAGCTTGCTCAGCTTCCCCCAGCCAGGCAGCAGGGAGGGGGCTGCCTGGGATTTTATCCCATGAAAGATGGAGCTGCTTCAGGGGCAATTTTAGGGCAGAGTGAAAGACAGTTTAAATTATTACTCTATAAACAGGAATAGGTGTCTTTCTTAAAGATTTTCACAGATACTCAATTTAGAAACATTTTTATACCAAAAAAAGTTTAAAGAAATCCAAACCCAGAGCAATACCATTCTGCTCAGTCATTAAGTCTTTGCTTATCCTGGATAGTCTCAAATAAAATTACCCTTGGGGAAAAAAGTGTTTTCCCTTCCCAACTAATTTATCCTGACTGCTCTTGCAATGAAATTAAAATCTCTTTCCCTATTTAGGATTTAAAATAATCTGTTGCCTGAAACCAGTCATGAGAAATCCACATTATAATTTTGCTTGAAGAGTAAAGAGGACTAGATAAAGAGAGATAAGTCCCTTCTTTGAGATACAATTATCTTTCATAGCTTAAAAAGAAAGGAACAATGGTGTAAGAAATCATATACTATAAATGATTAAATACTGCAACGTGAAAATCAGCCTGTAACAAAAACCCACTCCAGAGAATATTCCTGAATACCAATATCATCACTTTCTCACATGATCAGAATTCAGGACTTGTGCATTCCTCCACACCAGGTGTTAACTATCCTATGTAAAGCTGATAACGTTTCTATCTTGCAGCAATAACAAAAATTAA
The DNA here is from genome assembly GCF_029582105.1 of Oenanthe melanoleuca. Taxonomy (NCBI): domain Eukaryota; kingdom Metazoa; phylum Chordata; class Aves; order Passeriformes; family Muscicapidae; genus Oenanthe; species Oenanthe melanoleuca. Next base: position 10,467,786 of record NC_079348.1, on the reverse strand, counting down.
TTCCTTGGCAACCTCAGGAAAGCACTAAAATCCCAAGTTATAATGTTGTGAGTTAATTTCATTACTTTCATCCCTGGAACTTAATATTATTTTATATTAATACTGCTTGCCTTGTGTTAATGAAATCTCAAACACATCTTATGTGTAGATTTCAAATATGAGTGTTTCACAGATGGAATATTTTGTCCATGGTGCTGTGTGTGTCTATTGCAGGCTCACTATATAAATATATTTACTGTATATCCAAAGGCTCACTATTGATTATATAAGGAACTCCAAATGCTCCAAGTCCTTTCCTTTCTCATTTTCTGTAAGTGAAAGGCAAAACCATGTAATGGGCAATTCTTGGAAAGAACTTCTTAAAATAGTATTTGTAATATGGCCTTTGGTGGATTGCTCAAGTTAGGAAATAAATAAATTCAGCAGCATTAAATAAAACACCAAACAACAACCAGAAAATGGATTTCTCTGTTCCTCTTAAAAGCAGATCTGCCCACAGTTCCAAATCCCTGTGCTGTTTGAAGGCAACCAAAAACAAGCAGCAATGGGCTTGTGCCTGTGTCTCCACCAGCTGCATAGAGCCCTTAGAATTTTTACTGGCTTTTCTTTCCCCACCAAGTTTGGGCTCTCAGCTCATTGCAAATCCAATCCCCCAGTCCCTGAGCATCTCCAGCACTCCTCCCCCCAGGGGTGGCACTCAAAGCTGTGTGCTGCCACCAGCCAGGCTTTGGGAGCCAGATGGACCCTCCTGGTAGCCCATGGAGTCACAGGATTCAACTCAGAGCCAAGGAATTAGACCATCACCTCCTGCTTTCTGCCTGCAGTTCCTGCTGTGGACAGACACAGGCAGCTTATATAATATTTGGGCTGCCTCCCTAGGGGGTGTCCCTAGAGAAAGAGTGCCAGCCTGTACACAGACACCAGGAGCCTCTTAGTGCTCAGTACAACTGTACAAATTCCTACCAGTGAAGGAATTGGTGCAATCACTTCAATCAGGTCATTTCCATTGAAATACAGAAGCAAACTTCATGACAAATTAATTCTCTGACCTGCCTTAGCCATTGGCCTCTTCCAGCCATCATTTACTCCTTTGCAAGGGCACTGCTCTGGATTCTTGGCATATCTTCTTGAAAATTATTTTGAAAAACATTTTGAAAAGGCAACCTTTTTTGAAAGAAGCATTTCTTTTCTCTCAGTAAAACTGGTACTAAATATAAGCAATGCTGTCTTTGAAAACCTACAGAGAGCTGGGAAATGAGACACGATTCCTTAAATATAGCTTCCTATTTCTGAAGTGTACCTTTACCTAATACGTCCATAATGGCTAGAAAAGAATAGGACTGTGTAGGCACTTGAGCAGTGCTACAAATGGGGAGGAGGAGGTGTTGCTTGCCTAGATTATTTCTAATAATTAAAAGGTTTTCATGCAGCCTTTAACCTGCTAGAAATTGTATAATATATATTAAATCTCATTTTTGCAGCTCTTCATAATCTGTCCGATGAAGGTAATGCTATTATCAACTGTCATTGGAGAGTTAATGATTAATTTTCTAATTTCATGGATACTTTTTGAAATATTATCTCTGCTTCCTTCTAACACCATTTATGTTAGTTCCTTCTATAAATTGCAGATTCTCCCAGGAGCAAAGCTTAATTCTGTTTGCCATACCCCACTAAGAACAATTACTGTCTCAGAATTTCATCTCTTAGGACTTTATACATCAAACTCAGATACACAGGGTACTGATAGTAAACAGAGGGGATTAAAAATAATAACATTAATGGCTACAGGTTTTGGTTTTCTTTTTGTTGTTTGGCTTTTCTTTTTCTTCAGTTTTTTCTGTTCAGAATTGTTTTGATTCCTAAACTCAGTAGTTAAATTTAGGTCAGTTCTACTCTCTTCTACCTGCTTCTGCTCCTTCTTCTGCTGTGTTTGCTCTACCTGTTAAAGCACTTCCACAATTATTGAAGTTTTTCACTCAATTCTGAGCATGTTTCTAAATGAGACAGTGATTTTAGCATGAATTACCAGGTGGGGTTCCACAGTGTGCAGTACAGGGTGTCTGGGGGAATCACAGGGGTGTCTTGTCTCATCCCAGAGGAACATCTGGGACTCATCATGGCTTTATCAGCCTCTCCCATTTGTAACCAGCTGTGTCCATCTTGAAAACAACTTGGCTCATCACACCCAAAGCCACCCATCAGCTCCTGCATGCATCCCTTTTTCAAAAGGTCCTGGCAGAAAACAAGATTTCCCTGGGGCACCAGAGCCATCTCTTACTCCCTCTATCCTTCTCTTGATCTCCAGCCTTGCTGCATTCAGTGCAGTGATTTTCCTGAACTGTCTCATGTAACCCTTCACAGAAAAATGATGGACTTCACTTCCTAATTTATTTTTCCTGAAAGTTATGGGTATGCAAAATTTCACCACAGACTGAATTTGCAAAGCAACTTCTGCAAATGTTGCTATTGCTTTTCCTCTCCTGCCCAAGTTAAACATCCAAGGCACTTGAAACATATTGCCAATTATAAGACTGCTTACAAAAGAGATATTAATGTATTCTGAAGCCAACTCCAGATAACATCTGTAGTGGATTATGTAAAAAGCAGCCCTCATTTTCTCTTTAGCTGTACAAGCAAATTCACCTGCTGTTCCCTGTAAAGCAATGAAATTCTTAATGATAAACAAAAACTCACAAGTTGAGACAAGACATTTCATTACTGTGGTGATAACATGGTCCATGTTATTAGAGTTTCAGTTTCTATTACCATCCCATGAAGGAACAAATTACTAGAAATCAAATAGCTCCACCATGATCTACTGAAAATCAGAAACCTACTAGGACCAGCAGAAAAAGTTTAGCTCTTTTTTTTTTTAGCTCAGTGAAAGACACAAAACCAGAGCTTGCTGGGTCAACTCTGTGGTGTCTTATCACAGACAACCTGCTGAGATAATACATCCTTGGTTCAGCTGGTGGTACTCAATCTCCCCAGACTCACAGATGCCTTATTTCAGCATTGAACTTCTCTCTAAAGAGTTCAGGGGTGGCTTTTAGCCCACTGACTCACCCAATGGCCAGGACACACTGGATTCCAGGATGTGAATATGTAGCACATACTGTGTGCCCCTTCTTCATCTTTCCCCTCAACTGACAGAATCAATGAGTGAAATGCCTCAAAGGAAATTTGGAAACTACATTTCTGTTCTAGACATCAACTTGTTGGGTCAGTTGGCTGTCCTTTGTTTCAGGAGAAAACCATTCCATTTAACCCAAGGTACCCATATTCCAGAATGGCTTTTTATTTTTGCTCTTGCTTTATATCAACAGATTCCTAGAAGTAATCATGGAATGATAAAAGATCTGTTTCTGCCAATTAGAAACAGCCAAGTCCCTCACTATGTGCTACCTGCCATATTAATTCTTTCTACAACTTTGATTTAGGTTTGGTAAGACACAATTCCCTCCTCATTTTGCCATGTAGAAGACACCCAGCTGCCTGTGGGCTGCAGCACATAACCAATTCCAAAGCATTCAGAAGCAATACATGGTCTTCTAACTACTGAGACAGTTTCCCAGTGTTAGCCATGGGGCAGACACAGCATTTCACACAGAACCATCATCCTTATCCCATCCACTCACTACGACTTTCCCCTCACCCACCTGCCCCTACACAGTGCCAAGCCACCTTCCTGCTTCCAGCAGATTTTCCTCCTGCCACCAGAGGAGGCTTGCAGTGCTGTGAGGCAGCTTTTTCAGGAGCTGAGCTCTGAACCCCCAACCCCTTAGATCCCAGGAGTGTCCCCAGGGCAGTGCCTCAGCCACACAGCTCAGCCACAAGGATCAGCAGCAGGTTTCTCTGCAACAGAGCAGGAACCATCACTGAAATTGCTCATGGGGCAGGAAGCAAGGCTGATTTAGGAACAGAACTCCCAGCCCAGGGCAGGGGAGCAGTGCTGGCACAGACCTGCACAGCCCTTGGGCACACACACCCATTTTAACCCTCTCAACTCTGCTCTGATTCTCTTCTGTGTGACCGTGACCAGATCAGGCACACACTGAGAAATTCCCTCCCACTAAACAGGCAAATTTTGAATGACTCAAGCTTGGGACAAAACTCTGTACAGCCTGCCTGATAAATTATCTAGCAGGGAGAAAATTTCTCCAAGCTATTTTATTTCTATGCACTTTCTTAATTTCTTTGTGTTTTCTTTTGCTGGTGTTTTCTTTTACTGATAGTTTCTTCTTGATGAAAGATGAGCAGCAAATACATTTTCCCATTTCATTCTATAAATATTTTAGTAATATGGGTGTATATATAAATAAAAAAGGTATATAATAGAAACTGTCTTTGGTTTATTTATTAGCATTTACCAATGCTTTAAGAATCCATATTCAGAATATGATTACAGGTTGTTTCCTTTATCATTTGCAATGACATTGACTCTATATTCAACTTAAATCTTATTCATACTCACATCACAACCTGATTTATTTATGATGTATCAATTTACAGGCACAGGAGAGTAGTACAAAGTCAAACAAAAATGCCCAGAAAACCAAAAGTGGTTGTGCTGAAAATGACAAGATAAGTACTGGCCACAAAAACCCCAGAAGTAGTGTGAATAAAAGAAAGAGGGGAGGAAAATAAAAGGAAACTCTGCTGCTAAGTTTGCCCTGGTCACCTCAAAAAGGTGTCCTTTAGGGTGAGGTGGCTCCACAGAAAGAGGCCATGAGATGAAAAGTCTCAGAATAAATGCAAATTCAGATGTATCCTTGAAATTGTTAAGAATTGCCACAACCTCTTTATCACCAAAGGTCAAAGATTATATAAGATTATTCAATAACCTTAATTTTACAAGCTATTTATAAGATCCAGATGAAGATGTGTTTTTCTAACCATTCAAGTTAAGAATTTCAGATTCTAAAAGTTGATTCAATTTCAATTTGCATATGCATTTGAAACAGTTTTCAGAAATATCCCATTCTCTAGAGGCACATAAATATGGACACTGGAGTTGGAACTGGAATTTATCCACCCCTCTACAGACTCAGTGCATGATCTTGATCAAAAACCTTTTGAATTCAGTACAAATTAGAGATTTTGGTGCCTCCAAAGAACAGTGACCTGTCTGCTCTAATATACTATATAATTTATATTTATATAATTTAACTTTAGGTTTACATGAAAAAAAAACTTCCTTAATTATAGGATCATTGGAACAAAGAAATTTCTTAAAGTTGTGATTATTTAAAATGTTGTAATGATAATTACTGCATATAGATAAGTTGTGAATATGGTTCTGAATAGCACCTGCAGTTTCTGATTGGACCCTTGGTCCTTTTTCTTCCCCTAATTTTAAGGTTCACAAACCAAATCCATTCTCAGTTACTATAAAGTGAATATGAAGTAATTCCTGAAATAATCTTATAGGTACTGAAATCTTGTTTCTATATCAGGTACAGACAACTATATCCAAGATGACAGCAGAGTGCCTGCAATTGCTAAAGCAAAAAAGCCTAAATTTTTAGATATGAAACATCAAATTATATGAAATCTGAAGCCAAGCTTTTCAGAGAATCCTTTCAGAAACTTTTAGCTCTGAAATGACAAATATAACATTGCATGCTGGAAACTATATAACTACATGAGGTTTTCTTTTATAGATTTCATCATAAGAAAAACATCATGAGGATAAGCCAAATGGTCCCTATTTAGGATAATTCCTCCAACAAATGCAAGTTTTGAAATTCACCTGTGCAAATTGTGTCATCTGCTTCACACTCAGACTCTTGGGCCAAAACTCCCACCATTGACAAACCCCAGATGAAACCACAGGAATCTGTCAGCAAAGGACAAGTGATAAGTGATGACACTAGAAAAGTGCAGATCAAAACTATTCCCAAAGATAAACATTTCAGCTCTTGTCTACAGATACTGATGCCAAGCATTAATTACTATGATACATTAATATTTTTCCCACCTTCATCACAGAGATATTAAAATTAAAGCCCATTTTTGGCAATGCAGTTGATAATGACTGGCATCAAGCTGCCATGAAAAAGCTGACAACCATTCAAGCAATGCACTTTATCAAGGTTGAGGCAATGCTTTCCACTGAGTATCCTGAATATTGAATAGTCAATATAGAGCTACATGGACCTGATTTACTCTTGCTCAGTTCAGGCACAAACACATTTTCAATAGGACTTGTCTGCACCCTTAGTCTTAAAAAATAATGTAAGAGTCAGAAAAAATAAAAAAATTTTCTCCTAAAAATTACTATTTCCACATGGTGCATCCACATCCAGTGCTGGACATCCCACAAATATTTGCTTAGTAGAAGCAGGAGAAAATATATTTTAGCATGCATTTCAAACTTCAGTTTCCAAATAGTATCAGACATCACAGAGGTTTCTTCAGTTACACATTTTCCATACAGTACCAGTTAGAAGTCCAGTCTAAGGTTTTCTTCCATATCTTTTTTATGCCAAACACATTTCTCCTATACAAACTAATAAATACTCACTAGGCAGAAAGAGTAAAAAAGTCAACTATTCTCATCACTGCTTTGAGGTTTTGCAGTGACCATTACAAAGAGGAACAAGGAGTTTGCAAATGAAGAAAAAATAAAAATCTGATAGCATTACCAGGTGTCCCATGCTGACTATAAAAATATTTTAATTCCCTCTTGCTTGTGAACAGCCTGGCTCCATGCCAACTTCAGCATTTTTTGCTCCACTTAGTCACATAAATAATTTGATCTTGGATGTTTCTGGGCAGCAACAAAACACAAAAGTATGTTTTGGGAATGCTGAGATGCAATCACTGCTGTGTCTCTGCTGCACTGACCTGTCTCACCAATCCTTCTGCAGCAAGATCCAGGTACCCAACCCTGCAGGCTGCTGGTGCAACAAACCTGAGGGTTCCTTCCTCCTCATCAACAGAAATGTCTAATTGCTAATCCATGAGCCAGCTCAGCATAACACAACAGCTCAAGCCCCTCTTGCAGTCACTGTCTCAGCAGGTCCCTTTCTCAGCAGCTCTCATATTTGCACTGCACCATGGAAAAGTGCAATTCAGTCATTATTTGCTCTCATTATGGATTTTTTTTCCTTTTTTAAAAGCAGAATATAGTTCTTCCTCATGCCTGAGCTGAGGCTGCTCCTGGCATTGCCAGCCCTCTGACCCGTGATGCTTCCCCCCGAGGATTTCCATGCCAGTCGTGTTCAGATCTGCATCTGTGCATCCATCTTCATGGCACTTGTAACAGCTCAGGGAAAAAGTGATTTTTGTTTTTCATTTGATTGATGTTTCAAGGTTCAGGATGAGAACAGATGATAAGAACCAATTGTAGAGTGGACAAAGATTCTCCCTCAGCTATTTGTTTCCTGAATATAAAGAATACCAACATAAACTATAAAAAGGACCTATGTCTGCTGAAATCCACCATAGGACTATAGAGGACATGCAGCAGCTCAAAAACCATCTACAGTGATATCATCTGCAAAGGCACTCACCCTTTTCAAAATGCTGCACATTCCTTGCATTGAGACTCTGAAGACAGCATTAGCAGTTTCAAATGGGAATAATTTAATTTGAATTGTTTGGTGGAGTTTTGTTCCTTTTCTTGTTTCAAAATTTAAAAACCATCCTAATCTGAAAAACACTGATTGCAATATGGATTGCAATAAGGATTTCCCCTTATGCCTCCATGAATTAAAGATCTTTAGCCTAGAAATATCTCCATTATACTATCAATGCTGAGCACCACATATTTCTGTAACTTCTCACTGTCATACCCTCTCTTCACAGGCTCTAAAGGTGCTGCTCCATTCTTGTGGGAGAGAAAGGCTTTGCTACCAAACAGTAATTAGTTGATAAGCTCTGAGTGCTGCCCTGCAGCCAGCAAAGCCACACCTTTGTGGAGGTGTGTATTTAAATAATATAAATATATCAAACATATTAAATATATATTTTTTCACTGGTTTAAAAACATCCACTTAAAGTAACATTTTGCAAAGCTGAGACTAGTGTTGAAAAAATTAACCTATTTTAATATCACCCAATAATCTACAATTCCAGATATGTCCATCATGAAACAAGCAATATACTCCCTCTTACATGAGCTCGAAGTGAGAAGGAAAATTAGAAATAAATATTTAGCTTTTCTTTGTTTAGCATGATGGTCTCCTAGAAGTTTATGCTGGAGAAAGGAAACATCAAGCAGCTCTTGCCTGTCTCAGCCTGCACACAGCAGGTCCCCCAAACGCTGTGATGGATTCTCTTACTCCAAGCACGTGTCCTTATCCAGGGTTAGCATGGACCAGTCATTGCTGCTAAAGCAGGATAATAATTCACTGCAAGACAACTGGTTTGCACATCTGATAATGCCCCTCAGCCTGTAAGTGGAATAAAAATGTGGATTACTTGAATCCTCTGAGTCATCCCCTGTGAAAAGCTGCTGAACATCAGAAACTTTGGGCCTCGAGGCCCCTCAGCAGGAGTGTGGTTGTTGGTTTGTGTTGCAGTGACAGAAACTGCCTCCACACCAGCCACTGCCAGCACATCAGCAGCCTGCCAGTGTTTTACACCCCTTAGGGATCTGTCTACCAGCTCAACTTCCCTGGAAAGACTTTCATTTTTGCTATATAAACCCAACTAACTTAGTTAAGCGACTATTTCTTCTATTTATTTTACCCTTTCTAGGTCTCTGCTTTTGAAATAAGTTAACAAGCTGAAGAAATAGATCTGCCCAAGGGTAATGCCAGAAGGCATACAGATCATCAATAGCCCACAACAGGTCTCAATAATCCATCTTTGAAACTGAATTTGCAAAAGTTTACCACTCTGATTCAAACATCAAATCATTAAAGTCTGGAGTGATTAATATCCAAATCTATTCTGACCACTTACAAGAAACAGTCTGTAAAACTTCAACCAGTAATTTCTGCATCAATCCTACAGCTTTTCTTTTTTTCTTTAATACTTTACAAGCAACATGGGATAAATCCACCATGTCTTTAAGTGAGTTGGTTTAACGGTGAATTTCCCTCCCTGATAAAATATTTTCTATTATGTTCAGCCTTTTATGGCTATCACTGAACTTTTACCCTGTGTTTTATTACATATGAAACACAACCTTGAGTGGGCAAGCAACATTCAAAATCATGATGCTGACCTATAAAAAAAACTCAGTAATTGAAGTTTGAGTTCCAGAGACGACCTTAGATATATACTAAAATCTATAAAGAAGTTTACTTCCTTATAGAGGAAAAAAACAACACTTTTTCTTTTATTCTCTCAGGTTTTTGGTGTCTTAGTCACTAAAAATTGTTATAAAAACCCTGTGCTATACTGACAGAAATAACAGTTTGATCACTATGTCGTGAAACTCAGAGTGATGCAGAGACAAGAAAACAAAGAGGAAAAAGGGGCTGAACACTGCACAGGGCAGACTCCCACTAACAGGGAGAGCAAGCAGAGAGCAGAGCAGCCCAGGAGCTCCTCAGCAGCTCTCTGGTAGCAGGGCAGGGACATGCTGTGGGAGCTGCCTGCAGTGACATTTGCTGAGATGTGCAGCAGCTCCTGGGCAGGCTCTGAGCCAGTGACTGACTCCCCTGCTCCTGAGAGCTGCTGCTTCTCTCAGGCGTGGATGCAATTCTGAATATTTATACTGATGATAACTTATTAATATCAACATATGTCAATATTATCACCATGGGCTTCCCTCTCAAAAGATCAGCTGAATAAAGGGCAACTTAATAGTACTAGTAATCTTCAGACAGATGCAGCTTGTTAAGCAAAACCATCTGCAGCAATCTGCTCCAAAGGGTTTTTCTGTTTACTAAAAATATTTTTGAAAATATTTTCACAGAGATAAGGAAAAACAAAGGGCAGACAGCATTAATAATCTCTCTTTCTTTTACAAAACGTTTTTTCTTTCAATTTAAGCTTAATACACAAACAAAGACAACAACTGTTCAGTCACTGCCAATACCACTCCCTCCCATCTGAGCAATGTTAACTCCTCTGCTCCCCTGTGCTTCCTTCCCTACCTACTTTCCCTTGATTTCCACCCAGAACCCAGTCTCCTGGGAGCACAGCCTGTCTCTCTATTCTGTGTTTGGGACACAGCATGACAGGGTATCTCACCTCTTCTGTGAGGTACAGCACAGGGGTACTAAACTAAGGAACTGTGAAGTAAAAACAGTGAGAAACTGGCCCACACTGGACCCATTTCCAATTCAGGGACCCAGGTGACTGCCAGGTTTCTCTGACTGAGGAAATCTGGAATATGCTTACATGTTCCAGGAGAAATCCTGAAACTGCAGTACCTAAGAATTGCAGCACTTTCAACAGCTTCAAGAGATGGAGAAACCCCATTCCTGCATTGAATGAAGTCATCACAGTCCCCATACTGAATTACAGTCTCTTAATGATTGGTTTGTTCCTGCTCTGCAGAAGCCATACCTGGATAAGCTTCTGCCTGAAAACTGACACCACCCTGATGGTGAGGAACAATCCAAACATGAATCCAAATCCCTGAAGAAATCCTCCCCAGCTGCTCACGTGGAAATCCTGGACTTCCACACCCTGGCCAAAGTGCTTAAGGCAGAATGTGAAGGTGGGAATCAGGGCACCAACAGTTTAACACTTAAACACACTTCAATAATCTCTGTGGAACTTGAAAATGTGCACTAAGAAATGCTGTGTACATCTTCCAATCCAGGCCTAATTTAAGAGGACACAGATCTCCAGACTCTCTGGAGTGGGAGACCAGTACAATTTTTAAGCAAGTGAAGTAAGAGCAGAGGCTGACACTACTACAGTATTCATTAAAGACTTATTTAATTATATTCAAGGGCATCCAGACCATGTGATCAAAGAACATGCACTGTTCTGGTGAGGGAAGCAAAGATCTTCAATAACCACGGGGGGTTTTCCTAATTTTTGATATTTAATTTCTGCCCTTGGTTAGATTTTACTGTAACTTTGATTTCTCCATTTCTGAAACAGGGATAATTCTCATTATCAAGAAGAGCTTTCACAGTAATTGCTTTGGAGCATCTGGGGGGAAAAAAAGAAGAGAAGTGCTATTTTTGATAATATTGGCTCAATTTGTCAGTGTTGGCAGATAACTGGAAGTGCACCCACATTAGTGAAGTGGTTTCTTTTTCTTTAATAATGTGTTCATATTTGCCAAATGAAAGCCTCAGTTTCTTCCAGATGACAGAAAGCCTTAGCAAAATCAATAAGAAATTTCTAAATAAAAGAATCTTTGCACCTGGTATCATTTTTTTTACATAATTGCTTCATTTCAGAAAGGCACAAGCAGGCTGATAGAAGATCCATACATCAGAATTTATTCATGGCCAAACACTTTTGTTGGTTTTTTGGACATTATTCCAGTGGAGCATTTGAAAGCAGAGCTGAAGGTGTGTTGAGTTTATACATCTACATTTATACATGAGGCCATTCCTCATTGGCAAGTTAATGACTGTCCTTTGCCATAAACTTCAAGCTACTGCATGAGCAGTCAATATCAGCCAGTGTGATGAAAAAGCCAAATTGCTCGGTGCAGTTTTCAGCTAAAATATACAAAGTCATGGTAATTAAAGAAATTATTAAAAAGATGGATAATTCTGAAGACTATTCTCTTAATACCTCTCTCTTCCTTGGCCTAGATTAGCCCCTGAAAAGGAAGTTCAAGAATAAGGAAATGAGAAGGAAAAACAGTGGGAGGTCTGCATTTATTTAAGTAAAAAAAGTTGTGAAGTTTTGAGCTTCAACCCCCCTGGAAGTCAGGATTATTCTTCACTTCTTTCACATGAATCTGCTTTTGCAAGTGGTGTTTTTATTTCTCCTTCTTTCAATATGGGCATTTTAACACTGTGCTGAGACTATATTGCTGCCATAAGAATGCCCACAGAAGAAAAATGAGTCATAAATCCATTCAAAATGATTAAGCCATGGTTTCTAGAGGGGAAAAAAGTAAAGAAAAAAAACCCTACACAACTATTTTCTCCCACTATTTGCTGTAACAATGAAATACTGACAGATATTTGTGTTATCAGAGCTCAGTTCCATGCTGGTGCTCCAGTGAACTACACACAAACAGAAGCATTTAGTTATAAGAACACATTTCTGCCACAGTAATTGTGTCCTTTTTAAGAACTTCTCTTGACAGAATGGCATAACATGACATCCCTGAACAATTTCACTTTGCCAGTTAAAAGCTGCAGTAGTTGTGGCTTTATTCAAACCTGTGCTTTATTTAAACAGTAAGTTAACTAGCATTAAATATTTTCATTGATCATTCAGGTAGCAGTCAAGACCTGAACAAGAAAATACTCAAATAAGAATGGCTTAGTGAACAATATCCATACAATCCATAAAGAGACATTTGTTTGCCATCAAATCACTGTGATTAATTAATATGCTAAAGTTTATCAACAGACAGTTCAGCTGAAAAATGAGTGTCACAAAAATGCCTGTGGCAAACACTGGATCCCATTCTGCTCCACAGAAATTGTATCTCATCATGGTAATAGTAGGAATTAGGCCACTTTAAGATTTTGTGACAAGGTTTAGCTGATATAATCATCCCAAGACACAAAGGTCAAATCTCTTTTGGAGCCAAGCTTTTAAAAGTTAATTGGAGGATTTTTTCCAACAAACAATAGATAATTAACACACACTGCTGCTACTTTTCACTGGTTGTCAGAGAAATAGTTCTTGGATGTTTCCTTCCTGTGAGCATTATGCATTAGAACTTCTTTTGAGGGAGTAAGAAAATAGAAATAGATATCAGCAGGAATGGGAGAGAGGGGCAAAAGAGGAAGAGACCATGGAGCAGGAATTAAGGTCATGCTGCTGCATCAGCAGGTAAAGATCAGGTTCTGGTAGAAGAAAGCCCAGCTGGTTGTTGGCAATGCCAGGGACACCTGTACTCTCTGGGCAGGTGGAGCACAGGGTGTGGGTCACAGCAGGAGCCACCAGCTGCTCCAGCATCCCTCCCACCAGCCAGCAGAGACACTGGGAACGGCACCTGGAACACCTGCACGAGCCCATGGGCATCTTTAGCACACAGAGCCAGGAGTCACTTCAGATTACACACCTCTGTGCAAAATAAGCCAAAAATTGCTTGAGTACAACTGTGCTAAATGGGGACCACAGATCTAGAGCTGGCTGGCAGGGGAAAGATCTTCAAAAAACAGAGAGCACATTCTCATCCCTTACATGCAAAGCAGCAGAAACACCCTGATGAAATTTCTTCCCTGAACTCTGTACTCAGATACTGAATCTTCTGTGACCCTAGAAGAACCTGATCTGAAGTTCTGATATTCCTCACACAGCCTGGCACTTGGTACACTCTCAGTGAGGGTTGCTCACTCTAATAATCATTTCTGTGTGAGGCTCCCTGGCACACTACTCCATTCCTGAGAATACAATTTCAGTGGCATGGACAAATGACCTACATACAGTCATTGCCTTTTGAAGTGGTGCAGGGAATTTTCACAAGCTCAGCTGATCAAGTCAGCACCCACAAATGTCAGTGGGCATGATGGACACCTCAGGAATACACTTCCATGAGGCAGCCTGCTTCTCTTCCCACTTTTTCCTCAGTTAAACAAATAAGCTGCAGTGACTAGCTGAGAAAATCCCATTCTAAATGACCACCCATTACTAATTACAACATACTTGAATATTAAATTCTGGTGTCCTTAAAACAGGTGACCAAAACATGACTTTTCCCAGTGATTAGGCCTCCTTTCTCTTTAAAACCTTTGCATACACTCACAGAATGGCAGAACAAGCACTATGGCAAAGAACAAAATTGAGATGGATCTCATGAGACCCATCAAAATAACCCTTCAGAGATTTGGAAGTACATAACACCAACTCCCCTCACCCACTTGTTCTCTTTGTCACACACATCCTCTCCTGGAAAAAACCTGAAAGTGCTTAAATTGATAATTCCTAATACCTTCTAAGATACTGATAACTTCACAAGTTTCAGGGTAATGCAGTATTTTATTCAGTCACAAAACAAATTACTTCATTTGTTACCAGTATTTCTTGAAGGGCTCCTTCTCTTCTTAGTCCTTATTTGGCCAGAGAAAAAAGAAAAAAACAAAAACCAGAAATAACTCAGAAATTGCCCAAGGGAGAAAATTAAGAAAATAATCATTAAAGAGATATTTTGTTTCATCAGTTAATAAGCTTTATCTTGGCCATGCTGTGCAAGTTCTTCCCTCAGATTCTCATTAGGAGAAGTTTTGCATTGGCCTTTATCCATTTCCACATGATGGGAGCTCTCTTGTGCCTCAAGAAGGTCTAAGAGGTTCTTCCCCAGAACTCCCATGTGGGAGAAAGTTACAGCCAGGGAGGGGGGATAAAGTTCATTGCTATGGTTGAGGAATTGCTGAACCTGGATGATTTTTTAACCCTGGACTGAATTTAAGGACATGAGATAAGTACACAGCTGTGCAGGAAGGGGAATTCTACCCCTGCCATTGGAAGGCAGGGCTGTCATAGTCCTTCTCCCAGTGTTTCTGTGGGCTGGAAACAAGGAGGTTGCAGCATGAATTCCCCTGAACGTGCAGCCTTTGGTGGCTTTGAGGATGCAGTGCAGAAATGCAGAGCTGCAGGTAAGTGCAGGAACACCTGCAGTCCCACCTGCTGTCCCCCAGCAGCACCCAGAGAAGAGCTACACAAGGTGCAGGGGGCAGGAAATGCATCCTGGGGCTCCCACTTCAGCTGGAGCTGCAGAACCCATGGGGGCTGTGGAGGCTGTGGAGGCTGTGCATGCTGTGGAGGCTGTGCATGCTGTGGAGGCTGTGCATGCTGTGGAGGCTGTGCATGCTGTGGAGGCTGTGCAGGCTGTGGAGGCTGTGCAGGCTGGGGAGGCTGTGGAGGCTCTGGATGCTGTGGAGGCTGGTGGATGCTGTGGAGGCTGTGGAGGCTGTGGAGGCTGTGCATGCTGTGGAGGCTGTGCATGCTGTGGAGGATGGTGGATGCTGTGGAGGCTGTGCATGCTGTGGAGGCTGTGCATGCTGTGGAGGCTGTGCAGGCTGTGGAGGCTGTGCAGGCTGGTGGATGCTGTGGAGGCTGTGGAGGCTCTGGATGCTGTGGAGGCTGGTGGATGCTGTGGAGGCTGTGGAGGCTGTGGATGCTGTGGAGGCTGTGCATGCTGTGGAGGCTCGTGGATGCTGTGGAGGCTGTGGATGCTGTGGAGGCTGTGGATGCTGTGGAGGCTGTGGATGCTGTGGAGGCTGTGGAGGCTCTGGATGCTGTGGAGGCTGTGCTGCAGAGCCAGCTCTGGTGTGCAGCCCAACCTCACCCACTCCCCACCACACACAGTCTACTACATCAAAAATCCCTGCAGCTCTGCTGGCCCTTTTCCTGGTACCAGAACCTCTGCCATGGCAAAAAACACCAATAAAACCAAATAAATTAAATACAGCACTGCCCTAATTAACTAGCTTAGTGGGCATAATCTCTTATCTGAGGAATTCCTTGGGGTTTTTTTCTGGGTTGATTCAGGTGTCTCACCTTTTAGCTAGTCTCACCATAAGCTAGCAAAATCTCATGCAAATGCTTTGGAATGAAAAGATTTGGTGAAAAAAAAAATTTACTAAATTAACAACTCTTCCTTACCAGAGACTAAAATAAATATAACAGAGTTATCATGAAATAATTGAGAATTAACAAAAAAACAACTTCTGAAGATATAATGGGAAAAATATTTTATCCCAAGCCAAAGTTCTTCAGTTTTCACTTTGATTTATTTATGCAGCAGCACTTTGGGGTATGGTAAAATTACAGAGCAACAGTCTTCTGAAATTTGACAAATTTGTCATGTGAACAGATGGGCTGTAAGAACAGAAGCTCTGAACTGGGATTAAGGATGATTTGGTCTTGAAGGATTCCATTTAACTGCTAGTTACAGCTAAAAGAGCCAGATATAAACTTAGATTGTTATCCTTCTATTATAAATCATTCTGCTCATGATGTTCCTTGCTCAGAAAAACTACATATATCTCTGCTTGTAAACTTTCCCCCATTCTTCTGATTCTTTGAAAAAATTATGCTGGACATCAGGTAGGGGAATTAATACTGGCTGACCAGAAAAATGAATGCCTTCCCCTCTTGACATTTCAGCCATCACATTGAGTTATGTTGCTTAAATCTAATCATAGCGTGCTACCTTGTACCCTGCTGTTCCACCTGATGCAATAAATCACTAAGTCCTGTTAAAATCAATCCATGCTCAGCTGCAGCATGGCTATTGTACCCCACTGGTCTGTAGCATGTTTAAGAGATCCAGCACAAACTCCAGCTGCAGCAGATTGCATTCCATGGGTGTTAGAACAGAATTTAAGGCACAGTAGAAGCCAAAGGATATATTCACACACTTTCATGGATCTAAATACAGCCCCTTGGCTTGGAATATCACATTCTGCTGCATGAAGCAGCTCATGACTGCAAGCAGTACAAAGCTTCCCAAGCTCTGTGTCATTGAACTGTGTGGCTGATTTCATCCAGATCAATACAAAATTCCTGTACCCAATGTGAAACATGGGTGTCTTTACATGCCAGTAGCCTTTTCCAAGTTTGGTTTTCCACGGGGTTTCTACTGTAAATAAAGCATCTGATAGATGTCTGTGTGTGCAGATGTTATTGCAAGTCTAGCAATCTCCAAGTACTTGAATGACCTAGAAAAAAGAAGTTGGCATTTCACAGCAAGTCTAACCAGTAACAACTTTGGACTGAATGGTAAAAAAAAAAAAAAAAAAAAAAAAAAAAAAAAAAACACTCACAAAACCTCTACTAGTTTGTGACCACAGCTTCCATAAATAAATCTCCAAACCCAGGCAAGGTAATAAAATTCTCCTAGCTGGCATTAGGGATTACTAATAAGAAAAATTACTCAAATACTAATCTGTTATAGTACTTCATTAATTACATCTTCAACTTGCAGAGCACAATTTGGAGGAAATACTGTGCAGTTACATACAGTAATTTACACAAAGGCTGCTTGTCACAATCCATTTGTTTGGCTCATTTTCTTTGCTCTTCCTTAGTCACTCATTAACTGCTATAACAATTTTCAAGCATTAATCTGTTGCAGCCTTCAAAGAATATTGCACACCTTGAGGTACAAGACACTGCAAAGTAAACAGACAACACAAGTCAACTTCACTGTGTGTCAGTGAAAGCAAATAAAACCTAATCCCTGGTTTCCTGGAGCCTGCCATTCAGAATCTTCCCCTAAAAATATAAGTAGACAAAAGTTAGCAGGCCAACCATTAGAGTCCTAATTCTTAAGCAGGTGAATGCACTTGCAGCCTTGCTACACTCACAGGAATTGCTTGACCACAGCTACCTGGGTTACCAAGAGAAGCATTAGGAGCAGAAAACCTTTCAAAAGTTATCAATAAGACAAATGAAAATAACATCTACTTCTGCCCTTCACTGATCAACTAACTTTACCTAATCTAAGCAGCAATGCTTCAAGTTGCAGAAATTTAGTACAGCTTTAGGTAGGTATCATTCTTCCCTTCCTTACCTGTACCTGCTATTCTCCAATTCACAGTGTTAATACTGGTGTAATGTCACTGCCATCTACAATTCCCACTTTAATCACACAGAACCCAAAAACTGCATTGCATGTGGCACTGGAGACAGCTGAGTGTATTTCCAATTAAACCTGAAGATTGACAAAGATGTATGTACATCATTACAAAAATACATTACTCATCCAAATGTGTTGTGGGATGATGCATGAGCAATTCGTGTAAGCTGTGCCAAAACTGTCCCTGTTCAGAGCTCCTCTCTAAATTTAGATTCCACAGCAGTTCCATTTAAAAGAAATACTAAATCAGTGATGAGATATTCTTTTAGATAAAAATAAGAGGTTGTCTGGGGATTCTAATTAGTTCAATAAGCTATGAATGAGTATAACCAACTTTAAATACAAAGAAGAATCTTGCATTCCTGCTCCACTAATTAAGAAATACCTTCAGTTGTTGCTGAGCTGAAGAGTCCTGTTAACTGTGGCTAATAAGCCTAGGTTAGTTTTGATGACAATTGGGACAAGATAAACACATTAGAACTTTTTTCTGCATTGGAAACAGTAAAGCTTTAGCTGCAGTGTCTTGCCTGCAGCAATGCTTTACATAACTGCATTTTACAAAATGTCATCAGGTCTTTCAGTGCCTGAGGAGCTGCCATGAGGGAATGCCACAGTTCTGTGCATGTCACACATATTCTGAATGCTTGCCAGAATAATATTAACATCATTAGCATGACTGACTACACATGGACCAAGAAGGGTTAAATTCCTCTTTCTACAACTTGACCCCAACAAAAGAGTTTGCAGAAAAAATTTAACAAGATTCCAATTTTCAAATGGACCTTAGTTTTGCCTTCAGATGTGTGCTGCAGATCTTGCATAAACTTGCATTTATAGTTAAATGCCAATTGTATTGTTCCTTAAAACTAATATATGAACAAGCATCCTCTTCCTTCTGCCTACATGCCCTACATGCCTAATTAAATATTCCTATTCAACAAGGAAATTGTTTAAATTCAAGACTTCTATTGCCATCAAAGTGGGCTGAGGCATATTTTTCTTGCTAGGTACTTGTATTCTGAAAGGTGCTGAGATTCCTGACACATCTGGGCTTGATGGGACAGATGAGCAGAAATTCCCTGATGGCACCAGATCCCCCAGAGCAGCTCCAGCAGGGGACTGCAGACATTCAGCATCAAATTGTTTCTGTCCTAAGCCTCTAGGTTTCCAGCTGTAGAATAGGAGCCTTGGCAGTCTTGGAATCCCCAGCTCAAAATAGAGCTCTCAGTACTTTTCCCTATTTGTAAGGTTAGTTGGCTGCCCTTGCTGGGTTGAGGATATAGCAAATTCTAAAATATCTAACTTAGGCCCTTCAAAACAGATATTTTTCTTCTGGAAGAGGCATTATCTAGCACTTTTGGAAGCTAATTTTATTATAGCATTTTGAAGTATTTCACACAAATTGAAATATAAATGCAACTTGGAGCAAAGTTGTAACTATAAATTGGAATTTTGGTGAAAATATATAATGCTTAATTAATAATTGCACCCTGATAACACTGCACAGGCATGCAGGCAAATAGAGGTATTACATTTCCATATTGCCAGTAAAGTGCAGAGGAAAAAGAGAGAACAGGGAAATTATATCTGAGAAAGGAGCCAGAAAAGCATATTTACATGGCCTTTCATCACTGCAGAAAACATGGTGATCTGGGAATTCACCTTAGCAATCTTATCATTAGCTCACAGCCTGCCTAAGACACACAGCAGACTGCAGAAAAAACATGCAAACAGCTTGGAGAGAAGAAACAACATCTTGTTTCCCTAAGATTTACATACTGCCAAAGGACAGGGACATTACAAAAACAGGAGGATGGCCAAGAGCAGCCCCTATAGCAAGTTTATGGCAAGCACTTGCAGGTGTGTGAGCTCCAGAGAAAGCCAGCAAGGAGCATCTGTTGCTTTGATTTTGTATTAGGCACTTTCTACCAAGCCAAATGGATCTGAAAGCCAATGCAAATCATAGCAACTCTCTGGTTTTCCTCTTGGGGAAAAAAAGAGAAAATTGTACTAGGTCAGATAACTCAACCAATTGGGAATAAAGCTGAGACTATGTCAGGGAATAAAATAAAAAGAACTTCTCTGATCCTAAATAATACTCTCCAAATGCAGTTCATAAAACACAATGAGTAAAGCACATCTACAGTGTTCTATCCAAAGTGCTTCCAAGGCTAGGTGCCTCATGAATCCAGCACACAAATGCATGCAGGGAGCTGTTTATTCTCACCCTATTTTTTTTCTTACTTTCTTCATATAACAGAGTTGAGCACACAATGTTGAGGCCCAGAATCTTGCTTTCTTTAAGCACTTTATTTACAAAGCTGCATATCCACTCAGGTGTCAATAGCAGTCATTGCCTTTCACCTTACAGGGTGCAGGTCAAATCATGTCCTATTTCATATCTCAAACTCATCCAAAAATTGCCCAAAATCCCTCCAATTTCTTTCATGCTCCAGATTACTCCCAGCAGTACAAAGAGCACTCAAGACCCAAGGTGGTGGGAAATGAAAAATTATTGGTGGTATAGGAGTGAAATATTATCACCTATTCCTAAGACCAGAATGGAGAACATCTGGTGAGCAAATGTGCTGCTATTGTGCATTTATTTCCCAGGGCTGGGAGACAGACCAGGCAGGACATTTTGTGAGAAGAATGAATGAGTGGTGAAAATTGCACAGCATCACAGGGCAGAGAGATCTGCACAAAGGCCAAAAGGCCCTTGGCTACTCAGCTCTGCCAGCCACTCCTGCCAATACTGCTGGGTTTTATAACTCCATCAGAAAACATCATAAAGAAGATTTTCTAAAAGGGAACAGGGAGGAGAGGGGATAAACAGTCCAAGCCTATGGCATGCATAAATTGGCTAAGTCCCATCTCTTTAAGTTGTAACAAATATGAAAAAAATCCCCATTAAACTAAGAGAGTCCAAATGAACTAAAATGATTACTGTGCCAGAGGACAATATGTTCATTGCCAAAGACAAAAAAGCAGTTGATGAATGACACAACTACAGCAGGCAAAATATAAATCCTTATTTCCCATTCCACATCTTTTTTAACAAATTAGCCATGTGATCAGAAGCAGAGGTACCTGTGCTTCCATCCTGGCTGACCTATGTCAAGAGCAGATGATGTTAGACACAACTGAGCAGGATTCAAACTTCACATTCTGTACAGTCAGGAAATGGAAATGTTACTGCTTTTAGGTGCCATGTCCTCCTCAGCATTCTCTCATTCTGCCCTTTGCAAAGGACCCTGGCAATTTTTAACCCTAATGAATGCTTCCATGGCTTTATTATTCTTTTCATTCTCTCTTTTGCCATCACAAGACAGGAACAAAACTTTTTCACATTGATCATGTTTCTAGACCCCGTGAACCAAACACAAGCATGAAACTGCCAGGTGAAACAACAGGCTGCTCCTTCAGTTCCAGCCTCTCCTGCAAACCCCACACTCCTCAAAAGAGCTAATCTCCTTTCAGGAGCAGCCTTTTCCTTCTAAAAGAATCAGGTGTGGGTTTATGGCACTGCTCTCTGTGCTGGATGCCAGTGGCTCTGTTTGGGAGAAATGAAAGCCTGAAGCCTCGATCTTGAAATAAATGCAAGTTGGTAGGAAAGCCTCCCTCAGTTTGTGGAATACAGTCCTCCTCCAGCTGACTTGCTCAAACCATCAATCAAAACTCACCCCACTCCCTGGTTTCCACATCTGTGGGAGGAACTTTGCAGATTGGCCCCTCTGACCTTTTCCATGTCACATTTAAATGTGCCTGTCTTATCTAAGAGGAAGATTTGCTTAACTTGGAATATATTCCCCAAGATAACATTATCCAAAGGAAATTTTATTTTCTTAATTGAAAAAGATAAAAGAGAGCATAGGTGTTGTCTCTAACATATACTACTTCCCCCAAAAGACAAAATGTTGCATCCAGATTAAGTGGGTTATAACTTCCAAGCTCAATTTATCTAATGTGCTATGGGAGATAACTCCCCATTCTCTGAATTGTTGTGCAGTAATATAAACTTGGTTTTCAGAAAAAATTCCCCCTGATTGCTAAAGCCATTCAAGCTGTCTATGATATCAATGGTACTAATCACATTTCTCCTCCATGGCCCTTCCTCTCATTTCCCTCTAAAATCCAGAGATGCTTCTATATCAACATTAAATGAACTTGTTTGCTGCCTAGAAGCCAAATTAAATGTGCTCTTTTATACTCAGCGCTTACAGAATAGGGAGAAATAAGAATAAATGAGAGCCATTAATTAAATCTCACAGGGAACCACATTGCTGCAAATGGAAAACAAAACCTATTTTCCCCATAACTATTATTTTATGCTAAATGCATCATAATTGCTATTCAAGACCAGATTAAGAGTTTGTTTTTCCAGCATGTTTTTATTTGTGATCAGACTGCAGACTGACTATGGGTTTGCAGAGCCCTGGCTGTGACTCAGAGACCCAAGAGTGAGGCTGAGCAGTGTGTGCTGGGGCTTGGGGTCACTCTGGGCTCCCTTCCAAACTCTTCACCCCATGTCACCTTCTCAGGAATAGGGGGCAATACCCTGCAGCTGGGGTACAGGAACCCCTGCCTTGCCTGTCCTAGGGCACAGGGCTCACACACAGCCTGGCCCAATGGGTCTGCAAGCCTTAAAGACTCTTTTAGGCCTGGCCATAGAAAGTTCCTTTCCTTGCTAAAAGCCCTTCAAGTAAAAATGGCTTTAATTTATCTAATTTCAAGCTTTCTCCATAATTCAATGGTTTCTGCCCTCTCACAGGCCCAGAGGCTTTCTGGTTATGGATTGACTTAGGTATTGCAACACAGAAGTTTTTTCCAGCCCTCTTATTCAACAGCCCCTGATACACTTAAACATGGATTTCTCTGATCCACTGTGAATCCATGTGTGTTTCTCTTCACAGCTCCTCACAATAAGCAGTTCCATGATTTTTATTTTGCATTAAATGGATAAATACCTTTTTTGCTTTAAACCTTGTACTGTTCTCAGTTCAATTCACCATACTGGTTTTAGAGGCAAATATAATTTACACTGATACACAATCCTTTCAAAGACCTATTCAGAATCCCTTTATTTTACCCACACACGAAGGCCACTCCATCTCTTTCATCCCAGATACACCACCCTTCTTTTCTACTTCTTTTTTGAGAGGCAATGAGAATCAGAAAAATGCATTGCATTCAACATGTGAATCTACATCTGTATGAATGATTCAAAAAGAAACAGAATGAAACTTGTGTTCAAGTTCACATAATAATTTCTAAGACTGTATTTACATTTTGACTACCAAGCAGCTCAGGATTGATGTATTCACAGAATTACCAATATGCCAAAATCTCTCTGTGTGCACAGCTCATCATTATGCAGGCACTGAAGCATTATTATTATTTTTCAACCATGCATTACATCTACATTTAGCCTAAGGTTCTAAAATCAGTGACTCAGTATTGTGAGGTTTACATTATAATAACTCTTGTAATTCAGTTAATGACAGTGAGGCCACTGGTTGTCCTAAACAACTCCTTCCTTCTTACAATTGCTCTGGAATAAGGAAAGGGTTGATCATAACATACAAGAAAAAATAACCTTCCACAGCTACAGATCCACAGAGGAACCTTTAAAGTCTAGCAAAGCAGTATTTTACCTGACAACATCCTTCTAACAATACTTAGTTGGCCAAAAAGAAAATCATTCCAGTCAATCATAGCATGAAAAAGAAAACTTATATTCCCTGAGCTCTCTTTTAACCAAATTATACCAATAATGTTTAATTAATAGTTGCAAGCCTTTAAACACTGTGACTTTTCAATAGTTTGATCTAATTTTTTTTTAATAAAACACCAAAAAGAAGAGGATGTGTAATAATATAACAGCACCAAGTACATAGGCTAGGTTTGCTTTTGGGGTTTGGAGGGTTTTTTAATGTGCTCAGTATTCTCCCTGCCAACTGAAAATCAAAGTAATTCTAATAACTTACTGATTTCAGGGTTATTTCTACTGAAACCTGTTGGATCTAACCCTTGTGATGTGATTCCAAGGGATGGTAAGTGGGGTTTCTTAACTTCCCATAACTAATGGAGCACAAAATTTTGCATTTTCCTATGGTAACTCAAGCATTCCCAAACATCACCAAAAGGTCACACCAAATTTTATTGCAATGCATTCCAATCTTCCCAGTGAGATTGCTGTGTAAGTTTTATTTAAGGACTAGCAGCTCTTGAGTCAGTACCAAACTTCTGGATGGGGCAAATTGCCAGAGGATCCCAGACTGGCTTCTCAAGAGTCCAACCCACCTCATCCCAGAGCAGTTCTCCTTTCACTGTGAATGAAAGCAGCATCAAGGCAAGGCTACATCTTGCAAAATTAAGAAATATGAGCTGGCTGCATCACAGGGGTACTGAACACAATGTGGGGGCAGAGCCATGAAGTCTAATTAAATTCTTAAGTGTCTAAAGTCTGATTTACTTTACTAGAATTATTCCATTCTCTTAAAATTCTCTGCATTTTTTATTCTTATAGCATTTAATTATAGTTTAAATATTTCTCCAAGCCAAGAAAACTGCCACTTGCATGTTGAAAATGTTGAAACAAGATGCTCTCAGCAGTTGAAATCTGTTTCTTAAAGCTTTTTCTACATTAAAAAAAAAAAAAAAAAAAAAAAAGGAAAAAAAAAAAAAGGATCGAATCAGCCCTTTCCCACACAATTCCGGTTTTGACAAATTGGCATTTCGAGATGAAGCATGTTCTTCTAAAACATCCTGTTCAGTTCTATTTAAATACATAAAAAATGTGAGCAGTGAAATTATGGGATGAAGTATATTTTAGCTGTGTCTCAAATCATGAAATATTGAACATGGCTACAGGAGCCTTATTCACTCTCTGCAAGGAAACAACCCTGAGCCAACTGCTTTGTGGATTTGTGAGCAGGTATCAGTCAGAAAAGGTGGCAAACTAAACAATTTTCATGTCATTGCTTCTCTCACAGAGGTATTCAGAATATCCAATGGCTATTCTAAGTAAAACAGGGGTAAAAGAGTATTTTAAACTTGATATATTGGTATATATCAACTTGGTATATTCATTCTGCACGGATACTTTAGACCTTAAAACAGCACAATTGGCACTACACTGCTTATTGTGCCTTAATTTTTTGGATGTGAATTCTTTCCCCAACATCCAGTACTGGAGACTGCCATAATCTAATCATACCCATGAGGCTTCCCTAGAGTAGTAAACACTGAATAGGTTGAAACTTTAAGTTACAATCATTCCTAATTTTTTTAAAAATGCTTAATAGAAAACATAATTCAGTTTTGTAAATATTCATAATTTGTTACCCTTCATTTAATTCAGTAATCATGGTATGGATTTATTTTTTTTTAATTCCCTTAATTTTTAATAATATTATGTTACAGTGAGCTCAAGAAACTGTATCAGGCCCCTGTACATTGAAGAAAAGATCCAAAAATGGGTAAAATAAGGTGAGGAGAAGCGCAGAGCTTAAAATGTACAATTAAAACATTAATTTAGTGACCTATTATATGACTAAAACAATGGGAAATAGATAAAAATATTCACAAAAAAAAAGTAAAACAAGTAAAATTCTCAACAGGGCACCAGGAGGGAGATGCTGTCCCCTGCTCTCTCAGGGGGGTCACAGCTAACAAAGATTCTGCCCCACCTGTCCTAAGTTGTACTTGCTTTATTAAACAGCTGGAGTCCAAAGAGTCCAGTGACATGTAATCACTGCTTAGGAATGGGAATGCAATGTTGCCATTCATATATCAATTATTTATATCACAACTGATTGGGAAATTCACTAGATAAACTACTTATGATTATTATTCTGTTGGCTCTAAGTTTTTTTATGAATACCCACCTCTGCATCAATTCTTCTGTAATATAGCAGTGTGTATCTAACTAAGGGCAGGGGTTTAAAACTGCCATTAAAAAGGATTTTGTAAAGTGCTTATAGGCCAGGATGAATGAATGTACATTGCAGTCTGTCAGAAAGTCAGAGAAAAACAGGCTACAAAATATAACAATGAAAATAATTATATTCATGGATTCAAATATTTGTCTGCATGTCCTATTTACTGATTTTATGAGTTTCTGTACACCTGTAAAATAAGTTTGACCTTGTTCTCACCCTCACATTATAGTAGTTTGTGTTTGATCAATCATCCTTTCCATATGAATAATTTAGTAACAGTAATGGCACATTACTCTGAAAAATATAACCACAGGTCTCTTCTGTACTGAAATATCACAATAACTCATGTTAAAAAAAGCAAGCTTATTTTTTACCTGTTATTGTTTTCAAAATTAGCAAAAGATAATGATAGATCTAAATTCAGAGGTTTTTTTTTCTCAAAACCATTTTCATAATAAGTGCAAAAATACCTAATGTTTAAGGATTTATTTTTTTTAAAGCACTTACATATATAAATATTCCCAGCACAAAGTTGAAAGGAAAAGCTGGGTGAATCAGCAACATTCTAGTTTGCTGGACAGCTAGAAAACAATAAAGCACAAAGCCAATTTATTTTAGATCACCCTGATTCAAACAGCACTTGACACAGAAAAAAGCAGTAAGTTACTTCCCATTAAGTTCTTTCAACATTTAATTAAGGATGGAGACCAAAATACATAAAAACTGAGAATCAAAATACTTAGGAGACTTCTATCATTAGAAGGAAAATCAATATAATAATCTTTTAAGATTCTTTAAAGCATAAAACACTGGAGTTTTCGTATTCCCCCACCCTTTCTTAAATACTGCTAAAGATCAGCAAACCAGCACATTATTCCAGTGGGCACTGCCGGAATTTCTTCATTCCCCCACTTGCCTGCCTTTCAAAGGAACCACCCCATCATTGCTTCAGAGACATTGTGCTGTCATTTCATTCAGCAAACTGCCCAGGCCTCCCTTCAGCCATTCTCCACTAAAACGTTCAAACATGCCCAAAACACATTTCTGCCTCAGAACACATCAAACATCCTGCCCTTTACAGCTGTGCTCTGAAGGCATCCAGGACCATCCAGCAGCAGGCTGAACAGAGCAGAGACATCTCTGCATCCCATATCCATTTACTGTGCAGCCCAGGAGCAGCAGTGGGTTTCCAGCTGCCTCAGGACTCCCCAAGGAGTGGCCAGAGCCATCTGCTGAGCTCCACAGCAGCAGGCAGCAAGGTGCAGAATGAATGTCAATAAATGCCTCAAGATAACAATGGGAATGAAATAAGCAGTATCACAGTAAATCCACAAAACCCCTGCAGTGCTTCATCCAGCCTCTGCAAAGGACAACAGACTTTAAATGAGTTGTTGTACCTAATTGGCACAGCCTGCAGATAGTGCGGGGATTGTGAATCAATCCTGGGCAAAACACTTCTAAATATATTCATCATCGATTGTATTGGGGAAAAAATAAGAGATCCAGTAAATTACAACTTTACACATGGGTTTATTTTCCATAACTAATGTCCAGCATTCTTAATGTGTTTTTAACCTCATTATTAATGTGTTTGCAATCACCTCACACACAAAATCACCAAATTATTCCTTTGACCTAGGAGTCTGGGAACACCAGGACTGAACAGTTTGGGGACCAGAGGAACAAACCCCCAGCCCTGCCCACAGTCTCTCTAAGACAACTCCTCAGTTCCAGGTACATCCAGCTCCTCCTCCCTGCCTGCTTTTCCACAGCAGGGCTGCTCTCTGTGACTCCAAGGATGCTTCTCGTGTTTGTGCAGGCACACACCATGGGCATATCTCTGTTTTGTTATTCCTGAGGTTTCCCCTGTCCCTTCAGTCCTGTCCACCCCTGTCCCACTTTGGGGCTCAGCCTCTTCTCCCAGGCACCCAGGGATGGGACAAGGGATCACATGGGCTGTGCCAGGTGAGGTTTAGGCTGGACTAGGAAGAACAGAGAGGGTGATTAGACATTGCAAATGGGCTGCCCAGGGAGGGGATGGAGTCTCCATCCCTGGAGGTGTTTAGGGAAGGACTGTGGCACGGTGAGTGCCATGGTCTGGTTCACAGGGTGATGTTTGGTCACACGTGGGACTCAATCTCAGATTCCCTGTGGCCTCCCTCACAGCACTCTCAAGTTCCAATCTCTCCTCAGCAGCCAGCACCCAGCTGGAAAAGAAGGCCATGCCCCCATTTTTTCAGGTGGATCCCATCAGGAGCAGACCCCTCCAGGGCTCCTGGCCAGGCTCTTCCATTGCCATTGGCGTTTATGGGGCAGACAGTGGGGAGACATGCAGTCTGTCCCCAGAGCCTGGGCCCCAAGAATCCCCTCCTCACCCCTGGAGCAGGGGTGCACAGGATGTTGGGGGGCAGCTCTGGGGCCCTGAGCCATCCTGCAGTGCTGGGGAGGGATCTGCCTTCCCCAAAGCCAGGCACTGCCCCCTGAGCTCCCCTGAATAAATAAATATCCTGCCAGCCCCTGCTTCCCCTCTGCCAGCCCCTGCCAAGCACAGCCCCAGCTCTGCCTGGGCTCCCCACCCAGGCACAGCTCCGACAGATCCAGCTGCCTGTCCTGGACAATTCCCAGGAAATGCAGGGGATCTCCTTCTCCTTCCCATTACCCCAGCAGTGCCATGCTAGACCTGGGGAAGGGGAGTGAAAGCCTTGCAGGATCAGCCTCTCCTCACTGCAGAGTTTCTGAAGAGCCTGTGACATCTCCAAGCTCTCATTTGCAGAGGCATTTCCAGCACATCAGCAGCACTGCCTGGCTGCACCCAGGAGCCCTCCCTGGCCCAGGACAGATCTTTGTCACCAGCTGGAAAAGCCAACAATATATCAGTCCAGAGATTTTTATTGATATAAATCCTCTTCCAAGCTAATCTGTCTGGATCAAAGTTTGCCATGTCAATTTGTAAACTTAATTAACTGTGGTCTCAATAAAAGCCAAGATTACTAACATAATGATTAATTAGATCCTTTTAAGTAATGCAATGGTTGAATTAGCTAAATAAAAATAGTGGAGAAACTGGCAAGATAACACACCACTGATGGGGGTTTGTCTCACAAAAGCAAATGCAAAAACTATTATGAATTAGCACAATAGAAATAACTACCACATTAATCACTGGAAGCACATAAGTTATACACAGCTCCTTTGCATATAAAGGCCTAGTGATTGCAATGTCTTACCCCAGAGAAAAGGGAAGCTTTAGCCTCTCCATATGATGTAAAAATTAAATTTTTAATCTCAGATAAAGAATCAGGTCCTACTAGCCTGTATTTCTGAGATGAGCTGTTATGTAGATGAAGATAATTCACTTCCCCCCCAATATCTATGTGGGAGTAGCAGACTTTTAATTAACCAGCATTGCACATCAATACCAATTTATAGTGTAATTTTTTAAAGCTGTTCTGGTATCGAGTTATTTTTATCTGAATCCTGAATTATTATTTATTTATGCATTTTTATAGTATGTTAATATATGAATACACACATAAAACAGCAATTCCAAACATTCTGTTCACCATCAGAAGCTCTGGGACTCAATCCCTGACCATTACAGCAGAGGCAAGAGTGTAGCACACCAATGCAGATTTCTGTGAACTCATATCTGACACCAATTTCTCCCCCATTCCTTTTTGAAATTAAAATAAAACTATTCTACCCTCTTCTGGGAAAGCATTTTAAAAGCATTGCATATTATTATGTAGTTATACAGAGTTTCTACTCCTTGGTCAGAATTTCACAGGTGCATTAGAATTCCAGTTTAGGAAGAATCTTCTGAATGTTAAATACTTTGGAGTATTTAACCAAGCCATTTTATAGCTTAGCATTTATAAACCACACTACAGTGGCAATTTGGTGTGAGAGAGAACAGTTTTTTAAGTCTGCAACTAATTGGTAGTAACCAAATGGATTTAGAACTATTCTATTTCTGCAATGACCTTGCAGGCATCATTATTAATTTGTCCCTTTTTTCCCTTCCACCCTTCTCTTTTCTCAGCTTGGTTACTTTGGACTAAAAGCCTTTTTGATACAGGTACAATTAAACAAAGTGTTGCCTCTTAACAAAATAAGACTTCAGGCTAGTTTAATTTTTTTAACAGCCAGCATAATACCAATCAGAAGACAAAAATGAGCAATTACTTTCTACAGGCAGGTAAGCCAAGTATCTCCTCCATTATTTCCTTATTTTCTACCACCTTGTCTTTAGATTAAAAGGTTTAGAGGGTGGATTTTTTCATGAGATTGATCTACAGTGGTGTCTTGAAGGAATTTGCATCACTTGTTTTTGTTCTAACCCAACCACAGCCACATGTGATCCACAGCGGGGTGAATCAGATTCCAGATGTTGGGGCTACTCCTTGTCACAAGCATTGTTGTTTTTACTAATCAGTACTGAAATTTACTGGCATTATTGTTGTAGCATAACTGTGTGAAATAAGTTTGGTTCTGTTTAATTGTTTCCCATGTACCTTTAAATCTGGAATGGTTGTGATAACAGGTAATAAATTGTGAGATGGAATTTCACAGGTAGAGCCTAAAATTATCATGGTCAAAAATGTGTGAAATAGACTGACAAATAAAGAAAAATAAAAATAATAATAAAAAAAAAAAACCCTCACAAGTCTTTAAATATTTTAAATTGCAGAGCTTTTTAGGAACTAAAAAGAAAGTAAAACTATGCATGCTACCTATTTCCTTTTATTCTCATGACAAAAACAGAGCTGCAACTGAGGAGCTGACTAACTCGATCATTTGCAATGAGTCACAATTAAATGGAGGCTGCCAGACTCAATTAATGTATCAGTTTAGTACAGATATCATCCTGTCAAACTGAAGGAAGAACTGGTTCTTTCAGGTCCCAGGAGTTTATTGCTTCTTGTTTGTGGAAAAAGCATAGTGAGTGCCAGCTTTTCCAACCCCTATTGCCACTGCCTAGTAAACCAAAAGCCAAAAAAATGCAGTTTATCAGATCTATACACATTAAAAATATGTTGGCCAAAAATTGGCATAATAAAATATTGGCACATCTGTCCAAAGTTATCTCAATGTACTTCAAGGTCTAATTAGCAGGAGTTGTGTCTGTTCTGATGTGCTGGGGTATTTGTTTGTTTTTAAAGCAGCTGTAGTAAACAAATTAAGATTTATGTAAAGTATCAGACTGGCTCTTGAAGATGAGCATCTAAGTGGATTTTATTAAAGTTAACAGGCATTGAGTAGCAGCTGAATGCCTTTTGAGGCAACCACAGAGTTTTTTCCTTCTCCTCCCTGGGTTTGAACTGCAGTGAGAGACCAGCCCTGGAACCTCATTCCCTGGAGGAGCTGAGCTCCAGCACAGCTCTGGGAAGGGGCACAAGCAGGACAGTGCCAGACAAGGCACTGGGGGCTGAAGAGGCCACAGCAGCAGCTGTTACAGGGCTCACCTCCTCTCAAAGCACAGCACAGACTCCCAGTGAGCAATTTCCACACCAGCCATCCAGGCAGGAGCCCTGCTCTTTGCCAAACAAAGGAAAGCTCCTCCAAAACACTGAAATCACCTGTTATTGCCAGCTACAAAATACCTGCTCCATTTTCAGACATCGCTCCAAAATCTACAGCAGCCTGAGCACACTTATTCTGCTGAAATGCAGAGGAGGAAATCCCTCCCTTTCCTAACTTCTTTTTTTTACTACAACAAGCATTTTACAGAATCTCAAGAATAGCCCAACTAAAGAAAGGAGGAACTGCCAAACAATCAAGTCCTAGCACACTGAGAAGACAAACTTGTACTCATAACTCACCCCATCAAGCATTTAATTCCACGCTCAGTCAGTTCTGTGTCAAGGACAAGAGAAAAATAAAGGGAGCATTAACTTCTCTCCCAGGAAGGGGTGTGACAGGACTCTAAAGAAGCAGCAAAGCCAGCTGCTGCCAATATAATTTATTAACTTCCTTTAAAGTACAGTTGAATCCCCTTTAAGGCAGACACACTCCTATAATTAATTGATAATTTACCAGTAACAGTACAATTTCAGTAAACCTGGCACAACCCCTACTCCTGAAATGCAACAACTTGTGCTAAAATCTTCCCTCACAAAAATGATTATATGGCTTTGCTCTTTTTTCATTTTCTTTGAATTTTGTTTTAGTTTTTTGTTTCTTTTTGACTGGAGAAGAACTAAGGGCTGTAGCTAACAGCATTGTGGAAGGACACCAGCACTCCAGTGCCACTTACCCTGTGGCTTTCCCCTGCCTTTCCTCCAGCCACTCAGACACAGCTTTCTGTGTGCCTTGCAAAGCAGTGCTGCAGCTCTGTAAATAAAAAATAAATAAAAAGCTCTGCTGTGTCTCCCAGCTAATGGTCAGGCCCAAAGCTCACAGCCAATTAACCATCTTTCCATGGCTCTTGGAGCTTGTGCCTTCTGCCAGCATTTGAACCCAGCCCATTAAAAGCAGCTCTGGCTTAGCACAGATGTTTCCCTGGTTGTTTTATGCAGGCATGAGGGAACAATCAACTTCACTGCCTGTGTGCAAAAGCCTTTCCCAAACAGGAACTGGCCTCTCAATGTGAACATGAATTTCATTTGGGAGCAGACATGAACTGCAAAGGTATCATGCATTTGTGTTCATTGTTGAAACGAAATCTGGGGCAAAAACCCACCAAAACTCACAAATAAAAATATTTTAAGCACTCTTTGAAATCATTCTACATTGCTAGTTTGTATTTATTAAACATTAGGTACTTTCAGTACACAGTCCTCAAACATATTAGCCCTAGGGAATCTCTTGTTATCTAGAATACTCCTTATTTCTCATTAGGAAACAGATAAGCAATTCAGAACATTCTGATACTGCCCTGTGACAGCCAGGAAAAGATTTTTACATTAATTATTTAAATTTTATGGCACTGTCTGCAGCATTTTCTGCTTTGCTACAACAACAGATTTAAAGGACAAAGGAAAATCTATTCTTTCCAGCAGAATTTCATTCCAGATCACATTTTAAGACTCAAATGCTATGCACTCATGAAAGGATAATAAAAATCTTTAATAACCCCATGGAAATCTGCCCTGAAGGAATGAAACTTAGAAGACACTAATAGGTCATCTAAGGGAATTTCTTCATGTTTGAAACTAGAGAGATGATGACAGCTGCAAGTGTAGTGACAATACACATTATCCAGTGATGCATTCACAAAAATACTCAGGTAAACCAGGGAACCAGGGCCAGAAGCTGGGACTAAGCAGCCTCAAGATTGTCCATCTAATTTTCTAACACTTTCTTTAGCAAGTTGCAATCTTAGCTGAGTGGCCTTAAAGGCCCTTATCTCAGTGGCCTTGCACAACATTTGGGGGGGAAAAAAAAAAGGGTGCTAAGTTGTTGCTCAGATAATATGGGAACACTGATAAATAAATTAACCTGTGCATGTTTAATGTAATTTTTCTTTTCCCTCTTCCAAGAGCATAACACAGAGAGTTCCACTGCTTTTCCCTTTTATTTTTATAAAGAAAAAAAGAAGCAACAAATATGCTTAGAAAATGAGAAAGTAAAATCTCTTTTTCCCTGGTAAAATAATGTCTCAGCATTTTCTACCAGTAAAAGATTCTCTAAGGCCCTGCAGACAGTTCCCACACACAGTGTATGACCACACCTGTGGGCACACACACAGCACTGCAGCAATGGCTGGAAATGTGAACAGGACCTGCTGTGTCTGCTCATGAGCAGTGATTCAGTGTCATATTTACTGTAACCAAAACCAGGGAGCTTTCCAATTCTCTTGTGCTCTCCTATAATCATTCATACAACCAGAAGGCAACAACATCAGTCTCCAAACCCACTGCATGGGCTCCACACATTGAAGCCTTTTTCAGGCTCACAGAAATGCAGCAAACAGTGAAAAGATCCACTGAGTTACACTAAGTCATTTAAGCAAGATACTAAGCTGGAAATCCAGAAATATATGAGGATACTGCACTTTTTCAGCCTGAGAGTCCATTTAAGTCAGTCTCCTGCCCTAGCAGTGGCCACAACACAGCTCTATGCACTGGCAGCTTCAAGTGCTTCCTTCACAGTGTCTGGTATTTATTTTAATAAAGCCTTGACATTTTAGACAGTTTATAGGAATTCAATTTTCTGGGCCTGCCCACAGAGAAGGGGATGCTTTATAAAACACAAATGTGCAGCAGCTGGCAGCACATCCATCAGTGTCACTCACGTTCACTCTCCCAGCTCTTGGCACAAGAGCCCAGCACGAGCAGCTCAGGTGAGGAGCAGGGCAGCTCTGCTCCTCCTGCCAGGGCTGCTGCCAGACAAACCCACTCCACTTAATTTCATTTGCAAGAAACAAGGATTATCTATGAGAAATTTCTCTTCCTAGAATAAAGGGAGTTTATTATACAGACAGAGCCCAAACCCAGTAGGGTTTGCTCTCCAGATCATCCATCACAGTCCAATGCACCATGGAGTAATCAATTACAGTATTTTTATACATTAAATTTTTTTTTTTTTGCCAGGCAGCAAACATACAAGATATCAGTATAGAAACTTATTCAAAGAAAGTTTAGCTTTTAAACAGTACTTATTTTATTCCTGAGTCTTCTGTTGGGAAACCCTGACAGATATAAGTAATTCTTGGCCCATAGTGAATTCCAAATTAAGTTTATAGTGTGAAATTATTTTTCCTGCCAGTTATTGGTACGAGAGATTCCAACAGCTTGCTAGTTAATATGTAATTTTAGTAGCATTCATATTTAAGCAGTAGCACTACTAATTTTGAAGGCACATAGCAACAAATATCAGTAAAATGACTGACTGCTGTGAGGAAGTGAATAGTGTACCATTAAGAATGGGTGCACTGGTTTGAAAGTGTTCTCACAGAATAAAAAACTAAAGTTTAAACTAAGAGTAGGCAGATTTTCAAGTGCAGACCCCTATTGCATGTGAGGTTCATAAGGGAAGGAAACAGATACAACTCATGGAACCAAAAGAGTTAATCAGAGAATATTTGCATAAATCATCAAAAGGCATTTGCAAGTGTAAGCAACAAGTTACTTTTCTTTTTCACTAGTATTTCATCTTTGTCCTGTCACATTAGCCAAACAATGAAACTCAGACAAAACCTGTCTCTACCACCATTTACATTCACATTTGGCCAGGTGCCATAAAAATCAGGTTATTATGTTAACCAGGTGTTTAACTGGCATTTAGAAGGATCAGCATTTTTCCATCATATATTTCAGTTTCATCTTGAAATTTGTTCCATTTTTTCAGTGACAAACTGGAAATGCTTCAAACTAATTTCTTCTAAAGCATATAGAATAGCATAAAACCAAACACATATTAGTCAGTTTACAACAGGCTCAGCTCCAAGCCTTACTGACAGGTATAAAATGGGCAATTGTCTCTTTCAGCCAGAAGGTTTTTAGAAGACCTACACATACAGGGGTTCCTTGGAGGTGTCAGGCATGTAGAAGTCAAGAGTTTGAGGCTTCTACAGATATATAGACCAATGAACTCTAATGTACATCTTTCCTTCCCTTCACCCATTGACTATAAAAATTTTCTAAGATTTTTTCTAAAATTTTTTTCTAAATTTTTTTCTAAAATTTTCTAAATTTTCCATTTTTGAAAGAAGGTAATTCAAATCTGAGTGCAATATCAGGTGCTGTTTACATCTAGTAATAATAAAATATATTTCACTTGAGGACTTTCTCTTCCCTCCGTACTCCTAACATTTTGATAGGCAAACATGAATAAAATAAAGTTTGGGAAAAAAAAGAACAAGAAAAAAAAAAGATATATTGAAAAGCCTGGTAAAGTGGTTCAGCAATTTAGCACAGACAATCTGTCTTTATTATAATGAGCAAGTAACCAGAAATAGTCAGTGTTCTTCTAATCTTCACTGATTCCTAAGGTTTTTCTACATGGTAACATCAAAGAGAATTAACACTTAAATACATTTGTATGATAACATTAATTCCCACACAATTCACATCATCTTTTGATCAGGATTGTTTTGAGCATTATAGACAACATGGCATATATGAAATTTTTCAGACCCTCAGCATCATACTGTGTAATTGTTTGCTTACTCAACTGCCATGAAAAATCATGTTAGCTGGAAATAGCACTGATAAAAATACCCTAAATCTGATTTAATAAAAAGACACTCTTCCACTAGAGTAAGACTGGAACATTAATAAATAATTCCAGTGATAACAGTACTGAAATAAAATGCTGTGGGCTTCTTTTGGCACGTGGCAAACTGTTAGATTGCAGTGAACCATCTATAGACACCACAACCCCCACTATTCTAACAAGCTCCACATTTCTATGCTGTTAGTCTTCACCATACCTTTGGAATATGATTAATTGTGTAGTCTGTGTACAGGTGAAGGACTGAAGCCTAGTGACTGCAGTATAGGACCAAACCTTAAATTATGGTCTGATTTCTGCTCTTTGATGCATTTGATGGGTGACCTATCAAACACCAGGGACTCATACTACCTCTGCCATAAATGAGTTTGGGCTGGCTAAGAAGGGCTCAGATTGCCACTGTGAGGGACACGAGCCATCAGCAATGGGCAGATTTTGTACTGACAGGACAAAGTGTGACCTCCTGGCTGGGAACAGGGAGCCTCTTGTCCTGAGCTGGAACTATGCTCTCCACAGAAAAATCTAAGCAAGAATAAGGTGATCTTCCAATTCTTAAATGTAGTTATTCTGCTCTGCCCACACATATTGTGTGGCACACACACATATTCATATTCATATCCTGTGAGCACAGGGCAAATGTCCTGAAGAAAGGTTTTGGCTTCTGAGCACTCTCTTTCCTGCACACAGACCTTCCAGATTCAGGGCTGGGAGGGCTCATGCTGCAGGAATGAGCCTTGTCCTGCAGCCCTGCCCTGGCTGCAGACACCCTGGGCCAGGCTGGGAGAGATTGCCTGCCACAGGCTGTTTGTTCATCCTTCACTGCAGAGGGGCAGCTCCTCTCCCAGTGCCACCTTCTCTGCAGAGCACAGCCAGTGTCACTCTGGCTATTTCCTCAGCCCATGGAGCAAACCTGGGCATCCAGTACCTCCCAGCCTGACAGATTTCATTTCCCAGCTCTGCAGAAAGCACAGGGACAGTCCCAGCTCCACCCTGCCCTGCACAGGAACACCCAGCAGCTCCACAGTGTGCCAGGGCAGGGGGAGCAGGCAGCCCAGATCAGCACTGGCTGCATCTGCTGTGGCAAGCCTTGGCACCACTGGAGGATGACAAACAATTGTACAAACAGTGCCAACAAGAAATCCCATCAGAGCACACGGAGCAGTGCTGAGTAACAGCTCTCACATCACATCTCACAGCAATGGGACACCCATCCTGTCACCACAGGCACACAATTCCCTGGCTCTGCAGCCTGACACTGTCTGATGAACTTCTCCAGAGGCAGAATGGATGCACTGCTGTCAAAAGACAAGTTAGGGAACAGACATATTTAAGATTCTCCTTTAATTTTCCCACTGAAAATCCATAATATAGTAGCAAAGGATTAAGATTTGGTGATTAGCACCTGAATGACAAGTCATTATTTTTGCACCAAACAAGGATAAAATATCGTGGGTAATTTATAGTAGGTAATTAAGATAATGAGTACTTGAGAGTCTATCAAATAAATAGTCCCTAAAAGTATCATTTTAATAGGGCCATGATTATAGACAGCACTAAAGAGGACCAAAACAGAAACAACACACTTGCTTTAGACACATATTTTAAAAGGCATGAATCTGATCACTTAAACTGTCATCTAAGTTCATCTTTGGTTAAGACCTGTTCTGCTAAGTTTGTCTACATGACATGAAAATAACTGGTTGAATTATACCAATATCAGCACCTGTATGAACATATTTTAGATGCTTTTTTGCTTGTCCTATCTTGCACCAAATTATATCATTGGAGAGGTGAGCAGGTGGAGGGCTCCCATCAGATGAATTAGCCTGATTTTCTATCCTCATTGAAGCTTAAGGTAATATTCCACCTTTCAGTACAGCAGCAGCAGAAGAGTGCAAGCATGGATTAATGCTGCCAGTGCCAGGTCTCAGCAGGATTATAAACCAGGCAAAGCATGTCTAAAAAGTGTCCCGTGCCCCAGAGCTGTTGCTGCTGTAGCTGACACGTGTTGAGCCAGCCCGGCTGTGTTTGCTGCAGGAGCTCCTTACTCAGCACTCTCTGAGGCTCCAACACCCAGCACGGGCACTGACTCATCCCTCTCAATCCCTCTGGGTGCCTTGGACTCCAAAATGAAGCTGCAGTAGAGCTGAGCTCTTCTGCCCAGCTCAGCAAGCCCAAACATTATTGCTTTTTATAGTGCTCTTCAGCCCAGTTATCATTATTTCTTAGCACATCTTGAAAGAGGGTCACTGTCCCTCAATACAGATTGAAGGGACTGAAGAGCCAACTGCAGGAGCAGGACCCATCCCTGCACCTGGGTCAAGGAAAGGCAGCTCCCCAAGTCACTATGGCCACATTACCAAGCTCAGGAGGATAAAAATAACCAGTAATGTGGGTTTTGCAAAGTGCAGGATGTCCCCCGTGGCAGGAATGCATTTGGGAGTTTGAAGGTGGTAACAGCTGAAGGTGGCAAGTTGTTCCAGCTAGTCTATTCCTCCTGCTACATCAGAAAGTTGGAAAGGACAGGCTACACTGAAATCTCCCCCATGAACAGCTAAATGCTCATAATGTGACCTGCTTCACCAGGAGAGTGTTTATGTCCTGATTGCTGAGAAAGCATCAATTGCATTGGTTTGCACAGGCAAGGTGAAACTTTGGTATGTAATGGAGCATGTACCAAACACTAGAGTAAAGCTGTAAGGGCCAGAACATCCCCCTGCATGTGTGAATGCTGTGCCCTGAGGAACTGACTCCTTTGGAGAGGCTGCCCCGTGCTAGAACCAGCCTGGGGGACCTTCATTGTTTGGAGGGGGCTGATATTGTTTGGAATCCAATCTCTGGATTAATTGCAGCTTCGTGCAGCCTGGTTTCCCTTCTCTGCTTCTCTTCCTGCCTCAGTGTTATGTAATTTCTCAGTTTTATGCCCAGCCTGGAGTTTGGTTGTGACTGATGGGTTGGAAGGTTTCATGCATGGAATTCCATCTCTGCTTTATTAAAATCCCAGGTTTGATGGGAAATTATTCACTAAGCCTCCTAGAACATAATCCTGGTTTTTCATTGCAAGTGTTGATTGATCAGAAAATTGTTGCTCCTCAAAATTTTTTCCCTACACTCCTGTGGTTTTAAAGGTCTGATTTAAAATTTTGCTTGCCTATTTGAAAGCATAATGAAGTCTATAATTATCTATTATCTTCCAGGCAGTTCTCAAGTGTTGATGGATCTTCACTATTACTTTCCTTAGCATTACAGGAGAAAATCCTTTTGCTATCTCAGAAAAATACCTTCTTCTTTCCTCACTTAAGAACGAGTTATAATACTCAAAGTAATTTATTTCTGTGGGAAAAAAAAATCATATGCTAGGAAAATAATTGAATAAGCTAAACAATTAATCACTACCACAACCCTCCCAATTCTTTTCCAGCTGCTAATTAATATATTGCTGAACATACTTCAATTGTTTTCTGGAAAAAGTCCTGCAGGCTCCACTATTCACAGTCAGCAGCAATCCTGTCCTTCAAATGTTCATCTCAACACAACAAGTGGAAATGGGATTTCTGGTCTCTTACCTTCTTGCTCTGCACTACACTGGGCAGCATTGGGAATTTGGTTCCCAGAACTTTCTGGTCAGGTACTGAAATCCTCCAGTTGAATCAAAGACAAAGCTGTCAAACAAAAGTTATCTTAAGGGAAAAAAAAATAATATTTTATTTTCTTCTTTAAGGGAAAGCATACAGTAGCCTAAAGTAAGAAATATTCCTATAATTTAATATTATGCTGTATATAAAGGGACCTGTAAATGTAATTTTGAGAAAACTGTCATATAAAATGAGACCTACATGAAAGCTCTGCTTAGGTTAAATATCTGTAATCCAACAGGATCAAGAAGAAAACAGCAGTTTGCATTTTGGAAAGAAAGAATCCATGAGGATTTATATGACACTCATATTTCAACAAATCCATCACGAATTGTCCCAGTGTTAAATTTTTAGCTGTGTTTCCTGCAAAGTATAGAAAGCATTCCTTAGTCAAACAGCAGATTTTTTTTCCTTGTTTAATAACAAATAAATTAGGAGGAAGCTTTTGTTTTCCATTGGCCTGACAATTCTGTCACTGTTTTGCTGGAAATAAGAACAGTTGGCATTTTCTTCATGCCAATATATGCGTGTGTGAGTTGAATTGTCTCTGAACTACAGCAACAAGAGAGTCCTTGTGCCAGGAAGCAATTAATGATTGCTCTGCAGCCAGGTTACTCCCAGGGGTGGGAGCCCCTGTCCACAGCTGTGTGACAGCTGCAGCTTCTGCACAGTGGAAAATCAGCTCTGGGAAACTAAGTGCTTAGCCCTACAAGGAGAAGAGACCAGCCCTCCTGGAAATAAACCACCTCATTTATTTAGAGCCCTCTTCTAGCCTTATGGAAAAAAAAAAAAAAATCAAAATAAAGGGTGCAATCAAATGATTGTAAAGGGATTATTTGATTTTCCTAATGCTCTAAAGGATTTGAGGGCTAAGACAACTTACTATTCTCGTACAAATTACTTTTTTGGCAGCTTTCTCTGTCTATTAAAGACTCCAACACTTTCTGTGAATTTGGATTTACAAGATAGGCACAGAACTAAATTTTCCTAGAAGAGCAGAACCTATTGAGGTACCAGAGAAAACCATTGCAAGCACCTAAATGTGCAGCCATCATTTCCTACCTCTTCAGCAATGTCACTCAATTACATAAACATGCCATGCACACTGAATTTCACATCCCCAGTGCCACTTGAAGCAAGCCATAACATTTCCCAGCCAAACATATACACGACTCCAATATGCATATACATAAAACTCCAGTACACAGCTAATGAGATGCAATTATTCACAGCTGATAAGACTCTTGTTCTAAAACCCTCTACATGAAAGCAAGAAAAATTTGAGTTGCAGAGAGACTTTTCCCTTTCATCAGTACTGTCAATTATAATTCCAACATTATGTAAGAAACAGGAGAAATTGGCTCTGATCTGGCTAAAGGTTAATAAATGCAGTAGTTCAGGGAACTGGAGCAGAAGAATACTAATGGCTCCTGCACCTGGAACACACTTCCCTCTTCATCCTAATTAACTTCTCCCCCATCAGGGCATTTACAATGCATTTGTGCCCAAGGCATTTATGAAATAATGCAGGTCTTTGGCTTCAATAAGTCAACTTAAGTCAAATAGAGGAAAGAGGGTGCTAAAAAGGACTGACCCTGTTATCATTACTTATTTGGCATAAAATAATACTGACAGCTCTTCTGCTTTTCCATCCCCATTGGAAAAACCCCACATACCACCAGGAGCATTTTTCTTTGATTAACTTATAAATATATGTGCTAATTTTCCTGTGTTAATATTTTCAGGTTTTTCTGTAAATATTCTAACTTCTTGTCATGCACCAAGAGGCAATGAAAGGTGTGCAGCAATGCTGCCTTTCTTGTGAAACTCTATTTTCAAGAAAACATGCAAAAAACCCAAACTCAATCAAAATTCTATGGCAAGAGACTTTGTGGCCCTGCAGCAGTCAGGAATACACAGTGTACATTAAATGTCTGATGGGAAAGGAAAGGGAGAGACCCAAGGAGTGATGAGCTGCTCATCTCTCACAGTGCCATCAGCCCATGCAACAAATTACATGCAAGGCACGTGAGAATGAAACACAGCAGCTTTTACCTGTCAGAGTGTCCTCCCTGGGATCAGCAGTGCCACAGAGCTGCCTGTGACACTTTGGCAACCACCTGCTTTTTGTCAGGTTAGTACCTCATCAGAGAGTGGCAAAATTAACTCATCAGAGGAGTTCAGACATTTCTCTCCTGAAATCTGCCACATCGTTTCCTCATTCCTGTTTTGGG
Organism: Oenanthe melanoleuca; assembly: GCF_029582105.1. Taxonomy (NCBI): domain Eukaryota; kingdom Metazoa; phylum Chordata; class Aves; order Passeriformes; family Muscicapidae; genus Oenanthe; species Oenanthe melanoleuca. The sequence continues at coordinate 10,426,157 of NC_079348.1, read as the reverse complement.
TCTTTAGCTCTACAAATATTGACTCCCCAGAGCAAATCCAGCTCTTTTGGCTGACCACCAGCTCTGGGAGTCACAGTCTCCATCACCAGCTGGATATTTAATGGTTCTAGTGATTTGTGGAACACATTCAGGGGTACTGGTATAACAAGAGTGCTGAAGGTTAGAAACAGCAGATGAGGTGTCAGAGGGAAAGTCAGAGGAAAGAGTGTGAACAGCTCATCTCCCAGCACTGTCAGAGTGTGAGATGGTGCCCTCTGAACCTTGCCCCTCTGCTTGCTGGGGCTGCCCCACAGCAGGCAGTGACCTGGCCAGGGTGGGGCTGGGGCTCAGCCATCACCTCCCAGCCTTCCAAGCCCCCTCTAAAATGCCTGCACTAGGGATAGGACTCTTACTGTCTTGGTCTACTTTCTTTTTCCAAGACAGGGAATCTGTTCATGCAGCAGTGGGAGGGAGATGGTTTTTTTAAGATAAAAAAGAGTATTGACTGCTGCCAGAAGGGAATCATGCAGGGCAAGCCTGCAGCAGCAGCTGGTGCAGCTGCCAGCATCCCCTGGCTGCTCTTGGACCAAAACCCATCTCAGGACTGAGGAGCTGCCTCCCCCTCTGAAGGTGCTACAGCCAGCACAGGAAGCTGATTCCAGAGGCACAGGTACACAAAAAGCAGAATTCAGCAAATCCCAGGCTATAGCAAGAGATCTGAAAGTGGGGCAGTAAACAGGATCCTGGCTAAGGGAAATGCAGACCCCAGTTCGTAGGTATTGATACGGATCTCCTGAGCAAACCAATATTTACCTCTCTAGGAATTGTTTATATCCATCTGCCACATGGGAGCAAACAGCTGTGGGCAGGGGCCACTCAGGAGGAATTGCTGCCTGCTGTGAGGACATACTAAATGTTCTTGCCCTGCAAATGGTTCTGTTAAACCTCTGGAAAGGTTTATGTGGTTAACATGTGAGATATAAAGCTTTATATACCTGGTACTCCTGGGACATTTGGCCAAAGGGTTGCAAGCCTGTGGCCAGTGCTATGTAGAACCAAACTTTACCAGTGGCTGAGGTCAGAGCCCAGACCAGTGACACACCATCTGCAGCATGCAGAGGTGTTTCAAACATGCACTAAAAATATTTCCCTTTACTTCTTGATTGAAAAAAAACCAAACACCTCCTGCCTATATTTACCTGATGATGTCAGCTCATGACCTGGCCCATCCAGCAGCTGTCTCTGTTCCTGATGTCCTCAGTTGTGGATCCTTTGCACTTCCAGGCATGTGGTGAGACAAAATCAGACACAAAGGTTTACTCCTTGCTGTGAAATTAGTCACTACTATCCTCAGCACAGATTCTTTCATGCATCATAATGTTTAATACAAAGCAAAGATTAATTAAATTTTGTGGAACCGTGGCTCAGGTGTCTCACTAGGGACTTGTTTGCTTCTTTTTATTTAAACTTGCATTAGTTTTCTTTAAGATATATTAAACTTTCCCCTTCTTGCACTCAACATATCAACTTAGTTGCTTCAAGGATTGCAAACAATGCAAGCTAATTATCCCAAGAAATACTCAATCCCTCCAGGAGTAAATTTTTCCATGGCATTCCTCCTGCCAAAGGAAACCAAAAGCCGTGTGAGCTCTGAGGAGGAGGGCCAGGCTGTGAAATCCCACTTGGAGGCACATATTCAGTCTGCAGAGTCAGTACAACATGCATCCCTCCAAGTGAGAAATCCCACCTCTCCCGTGGTGGGAAGTGGTGAAAATTACACATACCACCACTTGTATGTTTTAGAAGCCACAAGCTCTGCAGACACTTTTCCATGCAGCTGGATGCAGCCAGCAGCAGTTGGGCTCTGTGCAATACCACAGAGTCTTGTCAGGCTGAGAAAAACTGGGCACCTGGTGCCCATGGCTGTGCCTGCCCCACTCCACCTGAGGATGACACTCATCACCCTGACCAAAATCCTCCCCTGCCTGACCCACTGCTTGGGCTGCTGGAACACACCCCTATGGGATAAGAAATATCTGAGTAAGAGTAAAAAACACTTCCTTCTTCGCCTGAGTACAGCCTGTCTGATTCATGCCAGAGTGCTCCTCTACATGGGAAGGTCAAACAGAAAATCCCTTCAGTCAAAACACAGCAGAAATACAACTGTTCGCTCATGAGCATGACAGACCCACTATATTGCCCTTACAAACTTGACTGAATGTCTCAGAGCCCTTCAGGCTTTTACCACAGCTTGAGGTCCTGGTGGCAGATGCATTTTCCATCCAACAGCCCAGAGGACAGACCACAGCCCCAGACACAGCCCTTGGCACAGGCAGCTCTCCACCTCACCACTGCAGGGCAGAGAAGGCAGGGAAAGGCCTGTTTAAAAGAAAGAAATAGTTTGATTTAGTTTTGTTTCCTTTGTGAAGCCCTTTACCCAGTTCTCTGAAAGCCTGCAAAAGGATTTGTGCCAGGGGAGCAGGAGCTGAACCTCCCTGGATCAGAAAGGAGCCTCTGCTGCTGCTCATTAGGGTCACCCAAGCCCCAGGCTGCAAGGACACACTGCCTACCCTGCCTTCTCCACTGCCTCTGAATTCTGCCCTCCCTTCTTTTGTTTAGGGCACAATAACCTCCTACAGCTGTAATGACTCCTTCCCTTTTAGGACTATTTATCCCACACACTCAGCCTCCCCAGGCAGGCCCCAGGAGTTCTTACCATGGCCAGCTGGACAATCCAAAGTGTGTCTTGAGTCCCAGCACTGTCTGAAAAGTTTAGCTGGGAAGGCCTGGCCAGGGGGCAAGTGTGGGAAAGAAGGAACATAAATTAGTGCTTTGGTTTAGCAGGAACTTCTACCAACCTGCATTTTGGTGGATGGGTTTATGTTATCTAACATAACTGAGCAGATGGCTTGCAGGATGAGAAATCCATCAAATCTACCTGGTGATATATAGGGAGCACAGATGAATGAGAGCAAAAATATTATTTATAAAAGCAAAACAGGGAATGTGTAATACCAGAGAACAACAGAAAAATGAGTTTCCAGAATAGGGTGTTAATGCAGAGTTGTTATGAAAAATGATTAAAAGCTGGTACAAAAGACAGGTTGCACAAAACTGATGTTATCAGGTTCAATTTCATTTTAGTCCTTCAAGGTACTGAATCAGAGTTATTATAACAGCCACTCAATAGTCTCAATAGTTTTTCCTGCCAGAATGTTTATTACCAGGATTTTCAGATTAAGGCAAGGATAGTCAGCAGCTGATGTTAAAGTAAAAAGTTATGAGCACATTTGTCATAGGTTATAAAAACTGCATTTGCCAAGCTTCAAGGTGTCACAGTGCAAGGGAAGGAAATTAGAGAGTGGAAATCCATTTGCAACTGCACTTTATTCCAAAAGAATTCATGTGGGAAACTACAGGGATTTTAAAGCATCTAGTACATGGTACACTCAACAGATAAGACATTCACACTGGGGAAGACTGATTTCCAAAGTTTCTCAGGCTGACACAGGAGAGGAGCTGGCAGCATCCCATACCTGCCTGTGCAGTACAGGCACTTCTGCTCCCTGTACCACTGCAACACCAGCTGAACAGAAACCTGACAAGGCTTTCAAACCCACCACTTACTCCTTACCCTGGCACAGTCTGAACTGAAAGTTCTTGTTCCCTGTGCAACCTGTCCTGGTTTTTCTTTTTTAACAAGATCTGAATTTAGTGTTGGAAGAAAGAATGTAGTTCATTGTTCACAGCTCAAGTGATGTATTTCTGCACCAGCACCTGCGTAGACAGTTCTCTCACAGGTATGAAAGGACATCACATCAAGGATGGCTGAGCAGAAACTGATTCTTCAGGCACTCAGCTGCAACTAGGACAACCCAGCACAGTCACAGGTGAGGGCTGTGTCCCCTGCACAGGGCTGGAATTCAGTGTCTGTGCACAAGCCTGTGCACAAACCCCAAGGGTGTCCTGCACTCCCACCCCTCACCTTTCACCAGGTCTTCATTTCATTAGCTCTTGTTGGAGGTTTAACACAGGGGGCTATGACATACCTGCAGACAGCTCTGTCAGAGTCCAGTGCACACAAACAGCTCCTAAAAACATGTGCTGCTGTCTCTGTCAGGATACACCACAGTGCTTATTTCTAGCAAGTGGGAATGTAGCACAGGAGAAAAGGTACCAGGAAAAATAAAATTAAATAAAAATTAAAAGAAAAAAATAAAGAAAAATAAGTACACTTAATTATAAATCTTGTCCTTAAAAAATCCCAAAACACTAAACTCAATTTTATTAAGGGCTAATGTTCTTGCTGACTATGAAATTTGATACATATATTTTTCTTCCCCTCTGTACCTCTGAGGATATCAGGATGCCATGTGTTGCACAACTTACTCAGGCCTCGTGTTTTACTTGAAATTCTATTTCACAGAACTGGAGAGGCTGAAGAGAGTTTCCAAAATTAGTTAGGCTACACTATGCCAGCTTCATTAATGTAATAAAACTTCAAAGAAGAGAATTTATTCCATCTGTAGCAATTAAAATCTAATAAATACAAGAAGTAGAATAAATAAACCAAATATTTGGGGGCATTATATCACTTTTGGGAAGTGTAACACTTACACCAGCACATCAGGGAATGGAAAACTGGCTCTCTCACACTCAGGAGATTCATTTGAATCAGATGGCAGCAGTGTGGAATTCAATGGCACACAGCAGGGAAGCACTGCACCTCCCAGTGCTCAGACCCTAAGTCAAAACTGCTGTCCTGAATATTCTGCTGCATCATTTATTCAAAATATAACATTTTTATCCAGCAGTTGGAAGCATTTATCAACATAAGGAGGGATTTCTTCTGCTGGTTATATGTGGTGAATACTATTTTCCTTATTTGATGGAGAAATGTGAGTGGGGCATTGCTACATTTGGTGCAGCTGCCATGTGGATGTTCCATCCCATCCCCAGCACTGTCACTCTCTCACTCTGCCTCTTCCTGCACTGCAAACAAGGCTCAAGTGCAAATACAGCTTCTTACTCACAGTTTCAGCTCCTGAAGCAGAGGTTCTGCTGGGGATTCTTTTTGTTCTCCCTTTATTTTCTGCCAGTGGATGGACACTTGTGCCAATGCACTGAGTTACCCAGGGACACTGTCCCTCCTGTTCCTCCTCATCTGCCAGTTTAACAAAGAGCTCTATGGACAGACTTGGTGGGGTTTGGGCACAGACTGTGCAGGGAAGGCAATTAAAAAACATCACAATAGTAAAATAGGACAGTCACCATCTCATATCCACAAAGAGATCTTTAGTTTGATTGGTGGACCATTAAAATGCAGGTCCTTAATGAAGATGCAACTCCATCAAAAGATCATTTTTGGAATAGGAATCAACTCTTCTGATTAAATGTCCAAAACCATTATTACATGACTTCTCTTTTTAAAACCTATCTCATTAAAAAAAAAAAAAAAAATTTGATCCCTCTTGAAATAGTTCAAATTCTTTCATTTAGTCTCCTTTTTCTGCCATTTTTCTCACATTGATGCTCTTGAGGGGAAGCAAAGCTGCTTTCTCCAGAAGGTTTTTCCTTTGTGCCCCTTGTAAGGAGGACAGAACAGTAACATTCAGGACAGCTGCTCTGCACTGTACATAACCAACCAGCCAGCAAAAACAGGGAAAAATGAAGCCAAAAAAGGAAACACTTTCATATTCATGACTCCCTGAGGGCACTTCAGTGAGTTCACAGGGGTCATACAAACAGCAAATGTCACAAGTGTGTCCACTGAAATATCATGTGGAAAAGTCTTTATAAACATGATCTAACAACATAACTTATATAAGATTAAAAGGAATAAAAAAGTTTATGTGTAAACTCAGGACAAAGCATCACACAAAGGTCAAAAACCCAGCATTTTCCTTGAGTTGTTATTAATTTCGTGTCCACAGCTTTAAGAGCAGTACTTTGTGTGCTCACACTGCAAATGTGAGTATGGAGAGCAACATGGTGTCATCCCTGTCAAGGATTTATAGTTTTCCTTTCAGGTATTGTGGAATAGGACCATTTTGGAGGCTTACCTTCATTGTTATACTTCATCCTAGATATTGGTGGCTCAGGGACATTCTCTGCTTGTTTACAGCTCCCTGTACTTTAGGCTTCTGCTGACAAAAGGACAGATATGGTGAAGCAATGCCAATAGACTGCAGGTTAGGAGAAAAATCAGTAATTTATCATTATTAACTATTTTACTGCTGCAAAGCCAGTGAGTCCCTGCCAGGACTTTAGTGCCTGCTCCATATGAGACAATGGCAAGAGACACTCACTCCTTACTTACAAACTGGGGAGTGGAGGGAAACCAAAGCTCACGGGATCCCATGATGTGGTAATGCCAGGCCAGATCTAGAAACCACCCTGAGATTCCCAGGGCAGCAATCTGCTTTGGTCCCTGCCAGGAATGAGGCAGGGCTTTCACAGCATCCTGTTGCCAGCAGGCCCAAGGGTTTCCACCTTGCCCAGGACACGGCAGCCACAGCTCAGGCTGTCCTGGGCACACACTGGCACTGCCAGGGCTCTGGGCACACCCTGCCCGGGCTCCTCTGGCCTCACTGAGTCATCCATCACCCTGAAAGTGATTCCTATTACTGCTAAAATCAGCAAATAAGAGCCTGTGGTCAGAGCACTGCAGTCACACCAGAGGGGCTGTGAGGAGCTGCCTGTTCCAGACGTGCACAATGCTCACTCAAACAGCACTGAACAGCAGCCCTGCCCTGGAACAGCCCTGCAGTGCCTGCTGAGCACCCAGAACCCAGAACCCAGCCTTCCCCAGGTTACAGCAGCACCATGGAGGCTGCAATTAGCAGGGTGGTACCTGCTGTGTGCACATCTGCACAGCTTCTGTGCAGGGGCTGCAGAGCCACAGCCAGGGGGTCAGACTGCACTCACTGCCCCTCACTTGCTCTCAACTCCTCTTGGGCTGCCTGGGTGTAAATACCTCTCAACTTTCCATCTAAAATCATGGGCTTTTGTTGTTCCAGCACTGAGGCTTTACAGTTACAGAATTATAAAATTATTATGGCTGGGAAAAGCCTCCAAGATCATTGAGTCCAGCTGTCAAACCAAAGTGAAGCTGTAGCCCACAGACAGCAAGAGGGTGCAAGCATCATGCTGCAGATAACCTCATATCCTACTTTCCCTCTCAGCCTCAGGAAGAAGAAGGATTTCCAGAGAAATATGCAGAACCAGCTGGAGAATACACTGATGTGAGCAACGAGCTGGCAACTCTGGTTCTTACACACTTGAATGTACCACCCACTGCTCTGAGAAATATGTAAAATACCATGATTAAATAGGGCTATTTTCAACATTGCCTCAATTTCTCTGTATAAAACTGGTTCTGCTACCTGCACCCAAGAAATAAATTTGTGATTTATTTAGATTGCAGTGTGAAAGAATTGAAGCATTTTCTCAAGGTATCAATATTTAATAATTTTCTTGATCACCTAAACTGTGGGTTTCTCATTCTCTGACTTCAAGGCATCTCATGGTCTAACCCAGTACATCACATTACATAATCGACCTTTTTTAAATGCTAAACATTATTTCAGAAAGTCCTCAGCACACAGGATGCAATACCACAACATTCAGGGCAAATCTGTAGAGTAAATCTGTCCAGCAGCCCTTATAACACACACTCATAGCCCTAGACCTGGTCTATAAATGTCCTGCCATTTCTTTGCTCTTCCAAGCTCAAAAAATTTTGAAGGACATCTGAAATGGCCTGTCAGACTCAAATATTTGGAAAAAAAAAAAAAAAAAAAAGTATGTTGGTGTTTAGAAATGTCATAAAAATAAACACATGCAAGAAGAGATAGTTCAACCTATCCGAATGTTTTGAGTGCAAAACAAACATCTGAAAAAGAAGGTTATGGATGCCATTATGCTCTGAATACTGAAATCATCTTATTGTAGAGTGGCAGTTGAGAAATAAACAAAATGTTAGTTTTTATAAAGACAGGAATAGAAAAGAACACAGAGACTACAATGCTTGTAACACACAGAAATGTGCTGACCATGCAGGACTGGCTCAAGGTGCAGCTCACACCTCCACGATCTAACAGGGACAGAAATAAAGAAAACTGCTAGGAGTAGATGGAAGGAATGGGAAATAAGAAGGAAGGTGATAAGATCCCAGCTGTTTAGTTCAGAGAAGTACAAATATAATAAGGTCACATTGGCTGCTCCCATTTGCTGAGATAATAATGCATCCATGGAAGAGAACAGCAGTGGGTTTAAAGGTGAGGAAAAGAGGACCTTAATATCATTTCAGCATTTCAACTTAAAGTAAAAAACCTAAATGGATTAACAATTTGAGATTTGATGTTTCATTAAAAACATATTATTTTCTTGTTTGGTTAAGGGCTACTGTTAGATCTTACCAGTGAGAGGCACATTCAAATAGATTTGCACATTTTTTTGCAGGATACTTCGAGTTGCCTAGTCCTATTTGAAAGTTTCCCCCATAGCAAAAACCCTCAGCATCATCCTCACCCCTATTTTTAAACAGAAGCTCTTCACACCCATTTACGTATAAAATAAAAAGGGTAACAGGCATTAACATTCTCTGCAGCTTTCAAAGCCCACATTGGGAAACACTCACTGTGGCCAAATCAATGCAGCAGCAGTTTTGCTCTTAGAGGAAAATCAGCTATTCTAGTCATCCTCACTCCTACTACTTTTATCTTCTCCAAGGTATACAAATGGTTCTTCTTTTATAACTGCAGAAAAGGGACTTAGAGGCATTTCAGCTACCAGGAGAATTATGCAATTTGCCACATTTCTCTTGCTGGGAAAGAGGAGGGAAAAATCAGCATTGTGCTATTGTGATAATGCTGAAGAAGCTTTTTCTTAAGTTGGCAAATCTCTTAACTGATAAAACTAATCCATCTCAAGAACTGGGAGTAAAACCTGGCCAAGGCCTCTGCTTTTCCTTGAGCACAGAGAAATGCCTGTCACAGTTCCTACTCAATTTGCTTTTCCCCATGCAGGATGGAAGGAGACAGCTGCTCACATCCAAGCCTCTGAAATGCCAAACAGCTTAGTCCCCAAAGTAACTAGTGGAGCTACACAATTCTACAACAAAAGGGCCTGAGACTTTCAAACCTGCTTAATATTGTATTTTGTGTCTCTGGAGTTTTGTGTTCAGATTTGCTGCTTTTTGTATCTTTGATAGCTCTTTACAGACAGTGTAAATGTGATGCAATCTTGGACTATGAAAGGGTTCAATGATTTCATGAGGTGGGTCACATCTAACTAGCAGGCTGAGCTCTGCTCTAAAAACACCATCTGCTTTTGCAGTGCCAATAGTTTTTTAAGGATTATTTTTATGAAATTACACCTGGAGCCGCATGGACACCTCTGGAAAATGTCTTTGACCTTGCAATAACCTTGTTTAAACAATGCTAATCACTATTATATTTTGTATTACCATCCCCTACTGCCTACTGCAAAGCTCAGAAACCTCATAGCATTAAGATCATTACTGCCACAGTTAAGAAACAATCATTGTTTACATTATAAACACACTAAAAAATATTTGAGCATGTTGATTTGAACAGAATGCAGTTAGCATCTGCAATGATCATCCTGTGTAAGCCCACTAGTGGCAAACAAATAAATAGTCAGTAAACTACACATACCCTCCCTCCCACCTGAAAGCTTTTTTGGGAACATCTTGAGAGAAAACACAAAAATCAATGCAGAGACCCTTGTTCAGCTTGTGAAACTTCTCCTCTTCAGTGGAAAACAGGACCACAGTGCTGCACATGGGGAGGTGCCTGCTGAAGTGGGAGAAGCACAGTGTGACAGAGGACTGTAGGACAGATCAATAAAGCAATTTGTGGAAGCTGTGGTTTGGTTTCTGTACTGAAACAAATCTGCAAGGGGAAGCTAATGCTGTTTGTAAACTGCTGGAAGAAGCACAGAAACAAGCAGCTAGAGGGATCAGTGGGAAAACTCACCACAAGAAGAAGGGTGAATTGTGTTTCTGTACACAGACATGAGCAGAGTTCAGCAGCTGGCCTTAGAACAGGTGCTTTTGAGCCCAAATTATGGGGAGAACCTTGTGCTGTTACCAGGTGCACTGCTCAGCTCGCTGGGAGTGCTGCTGGCAGTGCCATGCACAATATGTCACACTTAAAAAGCTTCCATCCCAGTCACCACTTAAACTTCATTTTTTGTAGCAAGCAAAGTCTTAGAAGACTGGTAGTTGCCATAGCCACATCAGCAGAGACTCAAAAGAAGGATCTGGGGGGATGTGAGTCGTTGAACCAGATCCCAAAGGGAATCAAAGCTGGGGCTGAGCTGACTCAGAGATGCACAGAGAGAATCAGCTCTGCTGGCAGGTAGAGCTGGGAGGAGCAGCCCTGATCCAACACCAGCCTGCATACAAACACCATTATCACATCAAAACATGGATTCAAGCTCAGATAGGGATTCAGTAACTTGGGCACACCTCATGTTGTTTCATGAAATTGAGATGTTTAGATACAAATAGAGCAGGGTCCCTTTGAAACAACCTTCTAGCAAATGACCATAAGCCCAGCAGGGTTTTTCCTCATTAAAAACCTCATTAAAGATAGGACTCCAATTTTATATCTCTTATATTATCTATGCAGTCATGCTCATCTTGGGAACAAATAGATGGGACTGTTCTGCTGTGAGATACCCATGAGCCACCTTTTACCTACATCATTATATTTACATTCAACTCAAAGAGCCTTTATCAAAAGGATACTTGGCTTTTTATAACAACTTTCCTCCCATTACCTCAAAGAACATTATTCTAATTGCCAAAGGTTTGTTTCTGCCCATTTTGTGGATTCAAAGATTTTAATTAGCTGATGAGACATCATGGAAAATTAGGTCATATGGAGCCATTTCAGAGCACAGTGTGAACTTCACTTCTTTAGCTCCCATGGCCAGGCAAATGGTCAAACCTTAGAACTAATTCTAAATGCTCCACTAAAACCTCTATTTTGATTTACATTTTGATTAACCAGAAAGTTAGACAAGTTCATAGGTACCACAAAAGTCATAGCAGATGTGAGACATCACTGGTGTTTTCTCACCCCCTGCCTTCCTCTCCTCCATCCTCACCTGGCTGAGCTCCACAGCTCCAGCTCCCAGCTCTTCTCAGGGTGGCTTCATTCCTGGCAGGACACCTCCTCAGGCTGGATGCTCCTCCACAAGGGCCCAAAGAGCTCCTGCCCTTCTGCAGCCAAGATCAGCCTCATGCAGCCCCAGCGTGCCTCGTGCAGCCGATGATGGGATGGGATGGGATGGGATGGGATGGGATGGGATGGGATGGGATGGGATGGGATGGGATGGGATGGGATGGGATGGGATGGGATGGGATGGGATGGGATGGGATGGGATGGGATGGGATGGGATGGGATGGGATGGGATGGGATGGGATGGGATGGGATGGGATGGGATGGGATGGTGCCCCAGGTGCAGGGGCTCAGTCCTTCCCTGAGCTCCTCCTGCTGCCTCTGCTCAGGGATCACCTCTCAAAGCATCATCCTCTCGACAAAGGAATTTTGTATAAGTTAATTGTCTTGATCTTCTTTGTGAATTAAATTAAATTGGGATCACCAAGCACATACTGTCAGCTTTAGCTTCAGGCATCTTCACCTTTAGATAATTTCTAACAGCAAAGGATGTCTCAAAACATGTGGCTGTTAACACCCTTCACATCAATGGCTAAGGAAAAACAAATGTAAACCACATTCATAAGTGATGCTTCATCTTGTCCCATTTCACAAGACAGACAAGAATGATACCATTGTTCCTTTTCATATTAATTGGCAGAAATTATCTTTATTAGAAAAATGAATTTTTCATATATTTACAATTTTTACATCATGTTATACTTGGCACATGTGTTCTTCCAAATAATTATATACATTTCAGTACACACAGACATTCGAGTCCCCCATTCCCTTAATGTTTTTCTACATATTTAACAAAAAAAGTGAACACAATACAATTTGTAAGACAACCATAATAATTATATATTTCTCTATCATAAAAAGTTTGAAGCAAACATTTTTATTTTTTTTTTAAGATATGTTTCAAAATATTTATACAGTATTAGCACTCAGTCATGCACTGTGTTAGAATATGGTCAGGGTGAGCTGCAGTGAGACAGGATGTGAACACAGGAGAGGGGTGTGTGCCCCAGCTCCTCCACTCTGCTCTGGGGGCTCGGGGCAGCCCCAGCCTCCCCCAGTCTCAGCAAGGGACAGGGGTGCAGGGGAGCTGGGTGTTCACGTGTCTGAGCCACACAGCAGCTGAAGCTGCGTGTGCTCAAATTCCTTTCGCTTTGCTAAACCTAGCTAATAAAACAGGCAGTAATTGGAATGTCAAAACTAGATTTTAAATCTCTTTTTTCCCCCCCAAACCCTTTCTTTTGAAGAATCCATTACACTGTGAATTTTATAATGAAATTCTGGATTCTTTAAAAAAATAAATATTTTATGGTTGATTGCACTTCCCCCATATTCTTTTATTTCTACTCTAACATCCTGATTTATTTCCCCAGGTGTAAAGAGCTCTTCAAATCTCTACTATTCCTTGCTAGTAATTGGAAATCTGTGACTTACCCTTTGGTTTGAAGTATGACACTTTTGAGAGTGTTACAGCAAATTGCACTAGTAAATAACAGCTTTTTAGTTTGCTGTGTATGGAACTGAATGGCTCCAAGACTTCTGGTAAAATTTTATTTTTTTGCATGCAAATTTCTCCTAGTGCAATGTAGGTTAGTGCTCCATGTAATTGATACAAACTATTACACCTGGAGTTCTTTTCCCCCATCAAAAAAAGAATATTTTCCCAACTGCACTAGTAACTAATTTTCCTTGTGAAAAAAAATCCTAAGTTAATATTGCAAATTCTCTTTTTCTTGGTTGCATTTCACTTTTCATAGTTCAACTGTAAATAACATCTAATCAAACTCAAAACAACAATACATTACTTGAAACTGTTAATAAATGATTGTAAAACTTTTGTCACAACACTGGATTTCTGTCTTGCCCCTCATTCTCCCCAAAAACCTTATACATATACATATCTATATATAGCTTTTATATATACACATGTATATGTACAAATACTGATCAGGACAACACACTAAATTGACATTATTCAAGTAAACAGGTAAAAAAATGTTTTTCAAAGTGTAATTTGAGATTTTAAAATATTTCTGGTGGGTTTTGTTTAGCAGCACAGAAATATTAGTGTTTCATCTAAGCCCACAAATATCCTAAAATAGGATGAAAGGAAGCACAAAATGCCCTTCAGATTTAGTGAGAAATTGTATCTGATGAATTAAAATCAACACTATTAACTCACAGGTAAAGTGCTTGCGAGACCCTGACATGTATGGATGCAAATTTTGCATAAAAATGGAGTGATGAGTTAAGGATCAGGTAGGAGTTTGCCTAACACCTTAATGAATTCTGTTTGTGCCTCCTGGTTCCAGCAGGGAAGGCACGAGATCCACTGTGCACGTGGGTGTGAGGTGTGAGCACACAGAGATCAGGCTGTTCTTCACTGGTGCTAAATGGATGTCTGGAGATCAGCAAGACTCTTCCAAAACATTACACCTGATATCAAGTATAAACTAAGAGCTAACAGCTCCTACTGGAATTGCACTGGTTTCCCTCCTAGCTGCACAACAACTTTATATGATGCAATTTCCAACCTTTACATGAGGTTTCAAAACGTGGGGACTTTTAAAATCTGAGTGTGAGCTGCACTAAGGATCTGCTCTCCCATCACTCCCTCTATTTAAGTCAAAAGGTGTTTTGTCCACCTTTGGGATCCAAACCTAGACCAGGTAATAATAAGCTAAGCAAAAGTTTTCTTGAAACCAAATTCTGCTCCAAAGCACTTGCAGAAATAGACAAAGTCTGACCCTACAGAATGTATTGTTTCTTGGTTAAGGTGGAAAAATTGGTAATTATATAATTTTCTCTTTCAAAAACAGCTCAGGAATTAGTTCCAACAAATGATTCCAAGCTATTTTTTAAAGTTTTAGTTAGAGCAGCATCAGTTTAGAAAAGAAGCCAAATACCACATTCACTCCTCGGTGGCAATCTCCACATCACCAGTACCAGCAAGCACAAAAGCCTGTGCATGGAGAGAAGTGATTGTGGCCTCACTCACACTGCTAAATCCTGCCTGGCATGCAAAACCCATTTTGGAGCCTGCCCAGCCTGCAAGGCAGAACACACTGGTGCACACCAGCAGCTCCTCCCTGGGAGTTTTGTTCTGGAGGATCCTTCCTCAGCTGCCTTCAGGAAAGTGTTTAAGGACCAGATGTGGATCACATGAGCTGAGTTCAAGGTCAGTCATCAGGCCAATAGAGCCTCTCTGGCCAAGATTTTTAAACCATCATGAGAAGCCATCCCTTTCCTATGGCTTGGTTATCACAGCAAGCATCGATTCCAGCTCTTTGGGACAGGAGCTCTCTGAATGTTTTCATGTGTCCTAGCACAGAGCAATCCTAGCCCAAACGAGCCCTTCAGCCCCTTCAAACACTACAGTAACTGCTGTTGGAGGATTTCCAGAGAAGGGAGGTTTGGAAAGGAGAAACCACTCAGGATAAAGTTCTGCTGAAATGTCTCCCACGGCTCTGGGAGATTACTCACGCATGACTGGGTTGGAAGGTTATGCACGCACACCTGTGTATACTGTATATATATTTAGGTTAACAACTATTAATAAACATCTTATGGTATTTGGTAATTAAAATATCAGGCTTGTGTCATTCAAAATAGTGCAACCTACTTAGCAATATACAGGAAAATTAAACACATCGCTCCTATTACCATTAATATGCTTGTGCATATCAAGATTATAGGATAACCTTTTCCATAGGATTAACCATTTGCATATTTAATTGTATTCTTTGGCCCATTTTCCTGTGAAACCTCGTATGAAAAAGTAAAGACTTTGGCTTTAAAAGAAAAAGAAAAAGAAAACTCCCGCTTCTTCAGTTACTGTCAGAAACTTAAGTAGAATTCAAATTACTTTAGTTAAAAATTATCATCTCCTCCAGAAACTGCAGACCCGTCACAACCCCCTCCACCCCCCACTCGTGTGGCTAACTGTGAACCTCCAATTTAATTCTGTTTTCACTTCTGAAGATCATTTACACTTGTACTCGCACAGCACATCCTCCACAAGTGTTCTGGACTCCTCTCATCGGGTCCCAGCTGGGAACAAGGTGGGTCCTGGTCCCCCAGGAAGGGCAGAGCAGCCTCATCAGGGCCTTCAGCTGCATCACCACGAGTCCAAGTTCAGGCTTGGCAAGGTCAGACAGAAGCCAAAATACATTCCCAAAAAGGTTCTTGCCATTAAACACCATTATTAACGGGATCAGGGAAAAAATTACCAGACAAAAGAATGCTGTAGTAATGAAGTAACACAAATCTCTTCAAAGCAGTTATTCTTATGTACTGTAATGCACAAAACAAATCTTAAAATGTGATCTCATAAAGCATTTGCTGAGAAAAACATATAATTTCTTCTAATAGTACCAGAAGTGCAAAACAAGGCATTCTCCATTAAAATTTCATGTCATTGTAAATATTACCATGTTCCCACATTAAAGCTTAGTACCATTTCTGAGAAGTGAGGAAACTTTCATCAATTCCCAAGCAAAGTATCATCTCACTTGGAACTTTACAGTGCACTGAAAAGGTATCACAATATTTATTGGTACTTATTTTCACAGTTTTCTAACGTGCACGGAAATATAATTTTTGAAATATATTAGTGAAAACAAATACTAATACAAAAGGGAAAGGACAAAACATCTAGTAGTATAACTGCTTATCACCACTACTTTTTAAGAGTTGGAGAGTCAAAACCATCTCTCTTTTAAATATGTAATACTATATTTAGTGTGGTTATCTATTAATAAAGGTATTGCATGACAATGTTACAGCATGGCTATATTTTCTACTAATTTAGCCTTGTTTCCAATACAGGTAAAGAATTAAGCAAAAGGAGTAAAAATTGTCATTTAAGTGCAAAACAACAAAAACCTGGTAAATAGTGAGGTAACTTATTCTTACTTATATTATTTCTGGTTCTTAAATTATAGATATGACAAAATCAGCAGTGGATTCTTACAGCTGTTAGAATGGCAGAAATTTAAAAAAAAAAAAAAAAAAAGAACAGTTTCAACCATGGCAGATACATTCTGCAGTATGGAACATAAAAGCTCATGATCCCACGAGGAGAACCAAGTGCATTTTCACTGCATTGCAGGGTGATGCACACCTGCATTCCTGGCTTCCAAAGTCACAGGACTTTGGAAGAGCACATATTATTAGAGCACATACTCTGTACACAGGTCGAGAGAAGCAGGGGGAAAAAAAAGTTAAAGCCTGAGTGAAATAAATGAAGAGCTTATTTACAGAGAGTGCAGGAACCCAGCCCAGCAGAGCAGGGAGGAGCAGTCAAGGATTGCAGCTCCCTTTGAACACAGGGAGCACGAGCAGCCACCTCCCCTGTGACAGACACGGGCATGGGGCGGCTCCACGAGGACAGGTTACACCATGTACAGTGTGGGACACCAGACAGAGACTCTGCATGATCAGAAACATGGAAGAGACAGGACAGTTGTGAGGCCAGTCCCATTTAACCACAGCTTCACAGCAGACTCCAGCCAGAGCACATGGAGCCCTTCTTCTGTCACACCAGCTCCTGTCTGTACTTTGATCCATCACAAAGAAATGCACAGCTGTGATTAAACTGAGCTCCCTCAAATGCTGACATGTTGCCAACACATTTAAATAGGATGGTACAGGTGAGTTTGGGCAGGGAAATGGCTCATATTGTAAGTCACACTTTGAAAGGCCTTTATGTTCTTTCAGAAGTTCCTTCAGTACTGCTAAGTTTGAAAGGCTCAGCTCTCAATAGAAAGGAAGTTTAGATTAACAAAAATTAAAAAAAAAAAAAACCAAAACGTTACTGAGAAAATAACTTAAGTCTATCCCTGGAAGACTGTTTTTATGTTGCAAACCAGACTGTCCTACACAGGAAAGGTATCTGCTTTAAAAGGACTTTTGAGCTAAGACAGGACCAGAGCTGGGCAAGTTTAGCAAGGGAAGGTATGACACTCATCTTGAAAGAAGCACACAATGTGATGATTAACACTAGACACAATCTAGCCAAGCCACAGGATAGTTATTCTTTTATATTAAGTAGGAGAGGATTTTTTCATTAATGTTCTGTTTTCACTAGGTATTATATATCAAATATCTTAAATGCAATGTAAAGCAACAAAAAAAATTTCTTGAATTCTTCCTAAATCCAGGCAGATTCTCAGACCCTTAGATTTGTGACACAATTTCTGTTCTACATTGACAAACCCAGCAAGGGAGGGAAGAGTACCAAAATCTTCCCCATCACTAAGGTGCATACACTACACTGCAGAAATATGA
Source organism: Oenanthe melanoleuca (assembly GCF_029582105.1). NCBI lineage: Eukaryota > Metazoa > Chordata > Aves > Passeriformes > Muscicapidae > Oenanthe > Oenanthe melanoleuca. The sequence goes on along the minus strand of NC_079348.1, from coordinate 10,408,677 downwards.
AAATAACAAGTTATTCCATAAGGAACAGATCCTGACACTTTTCTCCCATGCTGGATAGTCACATGGTATAAAGCAAATTATTATCCCAACTATGTAGAAGGTACTGCATACCCCACAAAAAACCTTATTTGCATGAGCACAGGAACCTATAACACCTCCAAGGCTGAACCTGGTACTCACTTACAGATTTACCTGGCAGATTTTTGAGGCTGGGGATAAACAGACCATTGCTTTTCTAAGCCCATCTAGCTGAGATATCTGAGTTAGGAGCCTATACTTTCTAAAAAGTCAACAGAGAGAGGTAATGTATTTCTGCACACATCCCTCACATAACTGCCCCAGAGCCTTCAGTCCTCTGAACTTCCATCCAGAGGGAGCTTGATTTCTCTTGCTTTCTCTTGCTTTCTCTTGCTTTCTCTTGCTTTCTCTATCTCTCTCTCCCCACTGGTAACAGAAAGAGCTTAGCCTTCCAGCACAGAAACCCAAAGCTACTCACACAGCTCTAGCCTTTGCTACCTTTAAAACTGTATAAAAATATATGCTTTCATCAGAAAAAATAAACCACACCTGATTTCCCTTGTGAGCCTTATTTCACCTCTTAAGTGTTCCTGAAAGACCATAAAGAGACATGTATTTATGAGATGCTGCCAAAACACGGTGAGCTGGTGGTGATTTCATTTCTGTTTGTCCACAGCACTCTTTTTCCTAACCAAGCTTCTTAGATAGCAGAGTAATGACTTCTGAGTAAAAGCTGCAAAAACATTAAATTGAATTTTCCAGAAATGCAAAATCTCTTAATTTTCCTTAATTTTATCTTATATATTAAAATATCTTATTTCCATGCTTTTAAATTAGTGGGTGGCTACACTGTTCTAAGAAACACAAGCAGAACACAAAATCTATTTGAGAGAAAAAAGGAAAATTCACTGTGGTGGAAAGGGAAAGACAAAAACATGAAGAAATTCTACAATATCTTTAAAAGAGAAAAAAAGCAAGAGGCAGGTATGTCTATGTAGCTGTTTTTACCTCCATGTACCTACTGCATTCCTCAGCAATTCAATATCCTGCCTCCACAAAAGGTGTCGTCCAGGAGCAGTGTAACACTACAGGACATGCTACCAAGAATGGCCCATATCATTTACAGCCTGATTCAGTTCCAGCTGGAGTCACAGGAAATCTTGGTGATAGGAATGACCAACAAACTGCTAGAGCTGTAATCAGGAAAATGTAACAAGTCACCAGCACCATCCAGAAAGGTACAGAAAGGATGGCCACTTATGCAGGAAGATTCTTTTCTCCTCTTCAAGTATAGCAGCAGCTAGAGTGAGAGAGAGGGAAATACAGAAAGTCTTGATCTCAGTTTAATTGAAAGTCAAATATATCAACAAAGCTCAGGCAAAATTCAGAATTGCACGCGCTCTACGGCTGAGCCTCACAAGCTGTGGCTTGTGGCTCTGTTGAAGATTTTTCTTCAACTTCTCAGCTGCTGCTTCTTTACACGAGCACATCTGCAACCACACTGGCTACTGCCCACAGCCCTGCCTTGGCTCTCCTTCCCCCTTGCTCAACTCGGATTTATGCCAAAATCAAAACAACAAGTGCATGCAGACTCTTGCTCCCTCTGCTTTCAGTATCTGGTGGGGCTTTTTCCCTCTTTAAGGAAGCATCTTGTATTGCCATGTGAACAACTGCTGTGCAACATTATCAAGTCTTCCCTCAGTCTCACTATTTTGGTTTAGGGCAGGTGGTTGAATTGCTATTGCAGATAATATAAATAATAAATCCCTACAGTCATCAGAAATCTGCTCAAAACAGAAAAAGCAAACACTGCAATATATTTTGTTGTAGCTAATTTGCTTGTACATTTCACAGAAAGATAAATCTACCTGGGTTGAGGATGTTTACAACCAAATCTCAAGAGAGAAAATGTAAATGGGAATTTTTCTTCCCACAACTTCACATATAGTACTTGTATAAATATTGAATAATGTGTGTCTGGTTAGATAGAGATGATGATACAAAAGACTTGGAGAGATCAACAAATACTTGAGAGCTTTATGATGATGTGAAAGACAAGAGCCACCACTGAGTTTTATGGTTTACTTGGTAAAATGCTCAACTTCCATGGCAGGATTTGACATGACATCAGCAAATATCACATCTGCTGAAACACACCAGATAGTTCAAAACACTTCAGATTTTAGTTAATATACTATGATTTGGAATGGATATTAAAATTTGCCTGAAATATTTTTATTATAATCATTACCACATTATGCCTCCAGTGCATTTGCCTTCCTGTAGACTCAAGAGCAAAGCATACACGGGTTTTTGGGAAAAGATCTGGGCTCATGACAAGCAGTGTTCATCCCACAGACATCCTAACCCTCCTTAGCTCACACAACTCTTCCCAAGAAATCTGAGCCTCTCTAAGGAACTTCTGTTTATAAAAACTCCTTCCAGTGAGGGACCAGAAAGCATCCCATGTGAATCAGGGCCAATAATTATGACCAAATACTGAATAAAGAATACACAAAACATATTTTTACCTGAACAGCATAGAGACACCCATAGATATGCTTTCTGGTCATACTTATAATAAAGTATACTCAGATTTTTAGAAGCTGGAAAGAGACTCAGAAGCGCAAATCTCATTACATTTCATTCCTGAAAAAATGTCATCCCTCACCATCACAGTGAAGGTACAAATACATTTGCAAATACTAATAACTCATTCTGGACTTTGATAGTCAAAGTCAGTTTAAATCTGTTTAATAAAAATAATCTGTAAACAAAATTCTAGAAGCTTTCTTTTGACTATCCCTACACATCATTAATATTATCTCCCATTTGCAACTCTGCTCTGCAGTATGCTGTTCTAAATTAAACACCTTGCATACTGCACCTCTGGCATGCAGATGCTTCAATTACAGCTGACAGGCACGATTCTGCTGAAAAGAGTTTCAGTTTAGAGAAAAATTAGGGTAATATTCACATTTTCCAATTCACAGTGGTAATGGTTTCCCTGTCCTTCAGTGAAATGGAGGGAATAATACTTAAATAATCTAAATTTCCTCTACATAAAAATCCTAAAGCAATTCTCAGAGTAGCAGGAAAATGTGAGAGCACCACCTCTGGAACACTTTCAGTAGTTAGATATATTAACAATTATATTTACTTCTTTAGTTGACATTAAATTTACAGCTATTCACTTTTCTCCTGAAAGGCTTCCTCTCTTCCCTTTCATGCTCCCTTATGGTTAAGATCTAGTGGGTTTTTTTTCTTCCAGTGAGGGTCAAGGAGGGGTGTGTAGCAGACATTTTATTTGTGAAATAATCTGATTGACATCTATAGAAGGAAAAGTCATATAACAATGCATCCCTGTTATGTGAATACCTTTGGGTATCAATAAGTGATAACAAAGATACTGTTTCTTAGTTACATGTGCATATATTCATTTTATATAACAGACTTGATTGGAGAGGTTAGAAAAATGGTCTGATGTTCAACAAATATGCACAATACTGTGGAAGGAAGAAGTCCTTCCAAAGGTGTTAATCCTTCTCTGTGTATGCAAATTAATGGTACCATGCTCCTCACTGATCACACTGAACTTATGGCTGTCGGTGTTTGATACTGTATTAACAGCTTTAATACTATTAATATACAATTAATTAGTTCTCACTAATACACTATGAACAAAGAACTACAGTGGGTTGGGATTTGGTTTGGGAAGTGAAAGAATAAAAGAAATACTATACAGCCCTGAGTAATTACCAGTAAGGGGCAAATGCAAACTTACGTACACATTAGGCCTCAAGGTTACTAATAAAGTCCACAGCTCCATAGTAAGTGCCATATAGTGATATCTAAAAATATATACTCTGGATTAGGCAGCTGCGAAATTTCTGACAAGATTACTGCAAACTTCTCAATGAACTTACTTTGTAATGGTAAGTGCATGTGCAATATAAGAAAAGCATTTGTACATGAGCATTAACCAATATCCATGGGGCTTTGTTTTGGTACACAGCAGTTCACATGTTTGGGGTTACTGCCTTCCCATCTACTGTCTGTCAGTCTAGAAGGAACATACTAATTTTGTGCTAACACACTGTATTTTATTTATTAAGGTCCTGGGGTTTGGGGTTTTTTTGAAATTATTATTTGGCTTTGAACATGATTATGATAAGCTAAAATATATTTTTGGAAGTCTTAGCTTTCTGTTCTCTTTTGGAGTCTTACTTTTGAATCTGTGCAAATACATCCCTACTTCTTGTTGTCTGTGTCATACTACATGCATACCATATTGCTTATCCAGTACTAGAAAACCATTAAACATTTCTAAGGACAAAAGTACATTGAATGATACTTAGCAACATAAATTAGAATAACCGAAATAGTAAAATAATTAGGTACAAAACAGCATAGTTGCCAACATATATTGGGGCTATTTCAGTACAACTTGCCATTTATGTATAAAGCATACATAAATGGCTATTTTTTTTTCCTTTCCAACAAGACATATTTTAAAAGGAGCATACCAGTTTACCTATTCATGTACAAAAGTACATTGGGAAAGGGAGAGGTTTACGTATCATTTACCAGAGCAGGATACTGTTAAAGGAAAAATTCTCCCTCTAAGATGGTGGCAACTATTCTTTCCCTATAGATAAAGTGTTCATGGAAAATTTAAACATCTGATTCAATGCTAGGCCTTTTCTTATACACACGTGTATTGCTACAGGAATTTAAAACCCTTGAAGTTGAGTACAAGCTATTCCTATTTGCAACGTAAGGCAAAACATGCTCTGAAATGTACATGTCATTATGGATCCGACCATCCCTGGAAGAGTATGACGCTGTAGACTGTATGGATGACCTTAAATAATTATCATTTCTTCCTCTTGTTGGCAATGAATGTTTATAAAGATCAGCTGGACTTCGCCTAAGGGATAAATGCTGGTCATCACGATAGGTGTGCAGGAAAGGGTTATCATCCGAGTGAACAGCATACAGGGACTTGCTCCGCTTACTGTCCTCCAGAGCATGAGTTAAAAGTGAGGCCTTGTTGCTCAACAGTTTGCTTGAGGGAACACTAAACATGCTTGCATATGGACTACTTTGAAGTAACTTCTCTCTTTCTTTCAAGCTTATACTACGAGAAGGTCTTCCAATATCAATTTCCCTGGACTTATCAGCGATATTATCATAAGAGTGTTGCCTGCTAATCTTCAGTTTATTCTTTTTATGATATTGCAGAGCACTACTTTGTGACCAAGTACGCTCATATATTTCTTCAGGAAGTGATAAGTTCGTTGTATCCTGCAGCATCTGATCTTCCTCAATGTCATAGAGGTTCCCCATGCGCAAGCACGCGTCGCATTTATAGGGAGATCTGGTCGAGTAGTGCCCTGCATACGTGGGCATGTTGGAGAGACAGCTCCTGCAGTGGGTGGAATTCTGCCTGTACCTATCGTTCATGTCACCTAGGGAAGCATTTTTCTCTTTGAGAGTGTAGTGCTTTGCATAAAGTTTATACTGGTCATTATTTGGAAGACTGTCTTCATTCTGTGATGGAGTCCTGTTAGCATGTTCAGCTTTCCTGTAGTTGTCGTTGTGATCTTGGTAAGCATCAGGAAGCTCGACAGGTTCTGGAAGGACAATGTTTTCGATGTACTGAGGTGTGTCCAAGCGGAATCCTGGCTCCTTGTCAGCATCAATCGTGTAGATTTTATCCCGTGGAGAGCCCGGTTTGGTTTTCAGATATGTCAGCTCCACTTCACTAGAGTCTTTTGGGTATTTTGATGCTACTGTCCTTTTTTTGAAATTGTCCTTGGTTTTGTGGTGCTTGTTGTTGTTTTCAGCTTCCATGTGGCAAGTAGCTCTGCTTGATGTCTCTGACACATCTGAGTGGACAATCTCTTCAGGAAGGTATCTTTGGCTCTTCAGTGAAAGCTGCCTGTTTTCCTCTGACCCGTTTTCTCTCTGGGAACCTTGGCCCTGACGTACGGAATCTTGGCGTAAAGATTCAACAGATTTCATCCAAAGCTGCCTGGGCCTGGAGTTCACTTTTGCTTCTGTTGTTACTGCAACCTCTACTGTATTTGGATTGGATTCGTTCAGTGTGAGAGGATGCTGCCCTTGGAAAACATAGTTGTTCAGATTGTCCTTGTGTCGATTGCCAGGAAGTGTCTGCAGTTCGCTTATGTTGTCACCAAAAAAGTTGTCCTTTGTCTGAAAGGATCTGTTATCAGAAAATACCAAGTTTCCCTTATCCATGACCATGTCCATAATTAAAGAACCCCTCTGAATAAAGTCAGCTGTTCTTTTGGGAGAGTCAATCCTTGGAGGATTGATGTTGGTCATGTTTTTCGCTGTTCGCAGCAGTTTTAACATGTTGGTTTGTGAATTGGTCAAAGAAAAGTCAGGAGATTTCTTTTTCTCTTCAATGTGTACTCCATGAATGCAACTGTAAATACCCTGTAATATGAGTAATATAAAACAAATTAAATCACTAGGTATAACTTTTTAAAACTTCCATTTTAGTTGTAATTAGCAAAAGAAAAATCAAATATTTCTTATCTAATTACTGGAAAGATTAAAAGTACATCTCTAACTTCTTATCATTTCCTTGCATTGAAATGGAGGAATATTTTTCTGCTATATCTGTTAGAACTGTGGCTTCCCCAGCTTATTCCAGAATACAAGATTAGAAGGCAACCCCTAATCTTGTATAAAATGAAACTAACCTTCAGTAAAAGATACTCTCTTATTTTAAACTAGTGATGAAGTTTCCCCTTTAAACAAGCCTGTAATGGAACTATTTTACTGGAGATGAAGGTACTCTTCACTTGTACTGAAATAAAAAGGCTTCTAGTCATCATATTTTAGCTTTTCTGATCCCTATCCCAGTATATATAAAACCCCAGCTCTTTGTAAAACTGAATCTGAGTTAATTTTGAGCAAAAGGCTGAAATCCATTTTCTCACTTCAACCTCTTCAGTCACTCCTGTGAGCCCAATTGACATTTCCAACCCTGTGAATGAGCAGTTCTCAGAGATTTACCTTTGACAGAAGTACTTCTTTCCCTCTGCATTTCTTAGCAGAATTTCATATAAAATAGCCAAAAATACAAAGTTCAAATACAAAAAGTGGAGGTTAAGGTGCATATGGTTTATAGACAATCCCCAACAGAGTAGTGCAGACTATTTTTAATGCAGCTCCAAAATTGTCCAATCTACTCAACAGGGTAATTGCAGCACACTTTAAAGCAATTAGCCATTTTAGTATCATTTTCAGTTCTCCTCAGCTATATAAAAAATCCAGAAAAATCAATTACCTAATGAAAGTTCTGTTTTAAAAATACATAAAGAAAAAACCCAACCAATTTGTCAGAAATATAAGAATGAGCTCTCGTTTCTGTTTTTCTTACAATTACCAGTTTCTTGCACATGTAAATCCCTTTTGAGTCTGATAAAGTTATCATTAAAACTTGCCTTAGTGTCTAACCAGACATAAATGATACCTGTGTTTGACCTTTTCTCATACAGTTTATTCAAGTTTGCTATCAAGATAAGCTTACAAAAATATTCCACTGTATTTTTATAACTTAAAATTCTCTTGCTTAAGAAATGCACAAAGCTGAGAACTAATGTCTCTTATCAAATTAGTATTTATTTTATTTGGATTTTTAATGTGGAAATGAATACATTTCCTGCATCTACCATTTCTTCACTGAAATTTCCCCTTACTGTACTTTTTTTTCAGCATTTGATTACTGATTATCCTGGCATATGATAATTCATACCCTAAACAGTCCAATGGATTAAGACTTTCCAAGGAGTACATCCTAAGCCCATTGACTACTCCAGAGCACCACACTGCTGTTCCAACATGTATTTTAAATGCCCAGGTGGGAATAAAAGGACTTGAGTGCTTTAGGGAGGCAGTGTTTATTCTTTCTGCTGCCTAAAGGGGAAAAATGAAAGCAGTACTGACCCTGCTGATTGAGAACAGCAATCCTGGCCTATCTGAGCAGACTCCAGTGAAGCAGAATCTCAGTTTCCAGTAAAATAAGTGCTCCCAGACAAAAGTTATTAAGCTGAGTGCCATGGCTGCTGCAAGCATATAAAACACTCCTGCCATGTTGTCGATGTCCAGCTGGCTGCTCATGACTTCATTCTTCTCGTTGTGACAAATACCAGTCAGCCACAGGGTTTCTAACTCTTCCATTTCCCCTAGGGAGAGCAAGGAGTCAAACCAGTTAAAATGCAAAAATCACTGCTCACAGTATTTGAAAGTCTTTGCAAGTTTAAAAATACAGCACTATTTAATGCTTCATTCGTGGAGCACTGCAGACCAGCAGTTGCAAATATAGCAGATTTCAACTCACAGCACCCTAGTTTCAGATGTCCTCAGATTTCATAAATTACGTGGGAAGCTGGGTGCTCTAGAAACCAGGATCTGTGGTTTAGATAGAACTTTCTTCTGCCTGCTGTAACTATTAGCACTTGTTATAGAGAGTGGAAGGAGTTAGTAAAGAGCTGGGACAGGCTGCAGTGATCAGAGAGACAGCTCATCAGAGAAGCACCCTGACACTCAACCAGACCCTTTCATGCCCCTCTTCCCCACTACCCTACACTTGCACCTCCCTGATCCACTCTGACCCCCTCCTTTGGCCCTTTCCTTTAATATCACAAGACAAATTTCACAAATTCTTTTAGAATGTGCCATGAGAAGTTTGTTCTTTTCCACCTGATCCGTGATAACCTGATTTCTTCTTTTCAAATGAGCTGTGGTGTTGTTATTGGAGCTCTCCTGACACATCTAGTCTCTGCATTCATCTCTGGTATCTATTCCCTTCTGCTGCTGCCATTCCAGCTTCCTGGGCAGAACAGAAGCACAAACAGCCTGAAATGGAGCATTTCTGGTTCTGGCTGTGCCACATCCTTACTGCCATTAAAACTCTTCATTTACTTAAAGCTAATGAAGCAAATCCACTCCTCCCTCTCTTGTGTATTCTTAACTTTGAATACATATTTCACAGATGAGATTTGGCCTCAGATGAAGGACACTGTCACCTAGCAGTGGTTGCTCCTGCCAGCATGGACAGAGGTGGGCAAGAAACTGCAATTGTTCCTGCCAACAATTTTTTTTTATTTTATTTTGCATGATTTACTATTTTTCAAACATTTAGTGTTGTTCTTAGTGAATGACTGCATGGGCATACAGGCCTTTTCAATCTCTTGGGATACAGTCAGCTGAGTAATTTTATTATGATTTTTAATGTCATAAAATTCATTGCTTCTAGAAAATACAGCAGGCAATGTAGAGGGCCAAAAAGGACAGTATTAGTTGCCTTGGTGTGTTTTTCAATTTAAGATATGGCTTCAATATGGAGGAATAATTTCCATGGTACAAATCCCTAATCCTTAGCCAGTGATTAGGAAATACATTTTCAGTATTATAATTCATACAGTACTGGAAAAAAGAACAGAAAAAAATGGCTAGAAACTGTATTGACATTTCAGCTACCTTCAAGCTAGACTAGAAGATCAATGACCTGCTGTGCAAAAGCATTTTGCAGGATAGAGTGCCAGGGCACCAGGAAAGCTGCAGCCCACAGATAATTTGGATGTGAGTTCCAATTGGAAATGGAACACAAGATGGTGATGGAGAAATTGCTTCTCAGAGAATGTGAATGAAAAGCTGAAGTAGAAAGGACAAGTTCTGATGCACTTTTGCAAAGGCATTTCACAAATTTGTAAGAGGGATTATTCGGTCCCTAGCTAATTCAGAGTTTAATTTTGTGCTTGAAGCACGAATTGAAACTCTGCATCAGCAAAAGGCAACGTGTCTCCTCCCAAATTATAGTGCTCAATCTTCAAAATACCTAAGAGCGTCCCAAAGAAGAAAGTCAATCCTAATGAATCTTTAAAAATCTTCTAATCCAGGACATTGGGACAATAAATTATTAAATGTAACAGTATAGATATTGCACACATAGAGAATTGGGGTTCATTATTGCATTTCCATATCTTAGAACATTTGGATTTCTTTTGTTCTGCTAAACCTCAGTGGACTGTTTCCCTCATCTCTCTTTCAAGTCCTCCCCTTGGTCTATGAATAAAACTCACAGAGGCTTTAAGAAGAGAAAAGAACCCAAGTCCAAAGAGAGAGCAATATCTCTGGTCTGTGCATTAGCAGCTGAAGCTCTGCCAATCAGATCTCATTACTTCCCACAGGAAAATTCACATCTCCCATGATTGTCAGGCATCAATTTGATTTGACTGCTGTGCCCTTTCGCTTTTCATAACAAAATTCACGAAGGAATTTAAACCTCTTTTTTATTACTGTTTCCTCTGTGTTTCTTTCCCTTTGGCATGTACATCTAAAGTAACTATTGATAATCCAGCAACCTTTTCAAAAACATCCCGACAGAAATTAAATAAGCTTGTTTTGAGTCAAGATAAATGACAGTGCCCTGGCAAATAAAGAAGAACAAAGCATCCCAGAGCTTTGCAGATCCTGCTATTGCAATATCCCTCCATAATATCTGATAATTACAGCAATCACTGATAATTTATGCCCAAAAGGAATCCACATTTTTATAGATAGCAAAGCACTGTGAATCATGGGATTGTCATATCTATGGAATGATGCTATCTGGGAATAGATATATTAGGCTGATAATTCTGGTCTCTCCATGTAAAACAGTTGCCATTTCTAGTATATTTTTTATACATGTGCATATATATTTATCTGTGTGTGCAGAAACACAGAAACACAGACAAAACTGGTAATAATTTAACTGTAATAACTTCAGCATAGCTGACCCTACAAAATGGCAAAAATGCCCAATCTTACTGCTTTTCCTGCCCATTACACTTTAAACGAGATATTCACAGAAGCCATAATATTTTTATTACAAAATCCTCAGGCATGAGAAACTTTTTTATCTATGGTGTCAAATCATTCCTTATTAAAATCTGTCACTTCCAAACTTGGCCTGGAGTTTGAATTCAAAACATTGAACTTTGAGGCTAGTTACAATTTGGTTCATAAAATGAATTAATTTAAAAGAATAAGGTCCATCTGGAGGAATTTTGTTTTCAAATTCTTTTGGGTGGTCTGACTTGTGAGCTGAATGTGTAGGGTGATGACACCTATAGCAATATATTACACTTGGCAATTGACAGGTCAGCAATTTGAGATTACCAGGCACTGGTGAGTTCAGTCATCCCTGTGTGTGCATAATACTCATTAGCAAGTGGGAGCTCCAAATATTTCATAAAACAGACCTTGGAAATCTAAGTCAGCAACCTCAATATCCGTAAATGCCAGGCCTCACTGAACTCTGTGTTAATGGAGTTCAAGCCTGCATCCAATGGGGGGGTCTCAACTTACTCATAAATATTAATCAGACTTATTTTAAGGGGTTTTGTTTTCACTTCAGGCACTTACTAAAAGAAAGTAATGCCACAATAATTTCCTACCTTCATTCATGTGTGGACTAGATTAATGTGTAAATGAATAGCTGCAGATCCCAGCAGCAAAGTACATCATGACACTAGCACAGGACCAGAAAATGAAGTCACAGTGCTTTTGACAAAAAAAAAAAATACAGTGATTATTTTTTGTTTAACACATCCACAATCTATTTAACCTGAAAAACTCACAAATGGCTACATGATTCCTGTACTAAGAGATATTCAAAAATTCAATAGCACCATATTATAAAAGATCTGCTTCATTTATAGTGTAAGAATGAGCATAAATAAGTGCTTTAAAAATCCCTAGTTAAAGCAATGTTGAGTGTCTGCAGTATTCATTCAAAACACATTCCAATAAATTGCAACATTCCAGCTTTCTCACTGGTAATTCAGCACTATTTACAATGGGTTTAGGTTACAGTGCAAACTGCTCTGATCCCTTTCTGCTCCTCCTGGGTTTGTCCCTGTGCTGTGGAGCTCTCTGCTCTGGCTGCTATTTGCACGGAAACGTGCCAGTTTGCCATTTGGCCTGAATATCCCACAAGGGCCTTTCTTTCTACATAAACTCCTCTGGCCTATTTCACATGTTATCATCCTGGGAAGCACTGATAAACTGCCCACTGTGTCCCCCAAACAATTTTGTCACAATAAAAATTTAATTAGCCAGACACAGAAACAATACAGTCTAAAGGGCAGAATTACACACGTTTCCTTTTCAGGGTCCTTAGCAGGCTTTGCCACCTCTCCCTGACTGCCCAGCTGACACTGCCCTTTTGCAGTCTGTGTCACTGTCTCCTGAGATGTGTCAGTTCTCTGGGACTCTTTTAGGGGGTTACTGCTCTCCCCAGATTATTTTTGTTCCGTGGCACAGAGGAACCTGCAGCCACCTGAGCACTGGAACCCCCAGTGCTGGGTACACCTGCACCAAACTGCCAGAGCCTTCAGCAGCTGTATCAGCAGCTGCAGCTGCACAGGCAGTCACCCACCCTTGACTCCAAACACATTGCCTAGCACCACTGAGAGCTGTCTGGGAAAATTAATTCTCCCATATATTGTGTTTTGTCATGCATTGCAACCATCCCTGCTGGGTGCAGTCTGCACATCCTGGACCAAAGGAGGAAAGGATATCCCAGTGGGGAAGCAGAGCTGCAGCCCAGCACCCTTGTTGCTTTGCTGTTAAGTGCAGCAGACCTCTGGAGTCAGCATTCCCTGGGACTTGCATAAGGCACGGGCCAGGAGCAGGTCACTGGCAGGAGATCTCAGCACATGTGTCACAGCAGAAGGTGCCAAAGGAGCTGGCTCCTGGTGGCAGTGACAGGGGCTCTGTGCAAAGCACTGCCCTGAGGCTCAGCCTGAGCAGGCAGCACAGCAAACTGGCCTGCACTGAGTAGAGATGGTGAACAGGAGGGTAGAAAATGTACACTCACACTGGTCTGATTAGGGCAGCATCTTCAAAAGACCCTGGCGGCACTGACAGAATCATCTCATTATTCAGGCTGGACAAAATTTTCAAATTTAGGGACAGACTGTTCTGTGTTTACTCTGGTAGGACTCCCCCTAAGTGGCAGATGAGGAGGATAGCACCCCACCACTTGGGGACTCTAAAATAAAATAAAACTCTAAAATGTTTCCCTCCCTGAATAGCGGGGTCAGCAGCCAAATGGGTTGATGTGCATTTGGTTCAATAAACTCATCAATTCCAATTTGACCCAGTTATATGATCCATACAGAATGTTTCACAGATGAGATTATATAAAAGCACAGCAACTTTTCAAATTCAGCCTGGATCCCCCAAAACAATCTTTCTTACTCTTATTTTCTGAGTTATTTCCGCCTGTAAAAATAGCAAGAGGAGCACAGATGACTGACAGCAATAAACTTACTGTGAGCTAATGACTCCACTCTGCATGTCCCCATTAGTTAAGGATGAATTAACAGAACTGCTAAGCACAACTTTCAATATTACAATCCCTCTAACTCTTGTTCAGCTACACAAACGCCCTCCACTTATACACTCACACTCTTCAGTCACATTTGTTCCACCCACTGCTTAAGGAGGACACTAAATATATAAACAGAAAATCACTGTGATTGTGGGTGTATTCTGCCTGAGCAGCACACACTGAAAATATGTCCTTATAATCACATACGTATTTCCTTCTTGGGCTTTAACAGCCCGTGTGAGTCACACTGCTACACTTCCTTAGAATCTAGACAGTGATTTGGAAGGCTTATGCTAAAATATGAAAAAAAAAAATAGCAAAGAGCTTTCCCCTTCCAGATGTAAGGGGGCAAATCTCATTTCCACAGTTACCTATTATCTGTAAGGACTGGGAAGCAATTATCCACCCAGGAAAACAATTCTTAGTGTACTAAGCTGCCCTAAAAGCACATGAAGATTAACCACAACTGAAAGTTATTAGGAAGGGATAAAAGACTCTGTGGAAACTCAGACCAGAACCAGTTCTCTTCTTTATGTCTCTGATTCTCTAATTGCTTCAAAGTTTCCAGCTTCAAGGGTTAAGGGCTTAATGCAGCTACACCATCTTCCCTCTTCCTGGAGATCTCTTCCCACACTGTCTTTAGAACTGAGCTCTTAATCTGCAGGTAGTACAATACATTACAAATACCTCAGACAAGCACATGCATAACCTGGCCAGCTGGCTGGTATTCTCCAATCCTCCCCAAAACTGTTCTCTTTACTCAATTGCTTTCTGATCCTTGTATCCAACCATTTCTGCTGCCATGAGTGTTTAAACCCTCTCTTCTGCTGAATCCCTCACAGCTAAAGACTCCTTGCTGTCTTTCTCTCCATCCCGTTCACACTCAGAACTCCTCTTACTCTCTTAATTCTGAAGCAGCTTTGTCATTTGTAGTTCAATAATTTCGTCTTCTCACAATAAAAAAAAAAAAAAAAAAAAAAAAAAGAAGAAGAAGAAGAAAAAAGAGAGATGGGAGAAAGACTGAAAGAAAAAGAGAGAAAGCTGAATTCTCCTCACTTTCTATGCTCCAGTGGTTCTACACCAAATCCCAAAGACATAGTGCTACAGGTTTCAGAAGCAACGCCTCCCAAATGATTTTGCAGGATACTTTTAGAAAAAGGACCACTCTTTAAATGGCCCAAGCCAGAGGAGTATCAGCAACACGTGGGGCTGCAGAGCTGCCCAAAGTTCAGCTGTGGGAGCTGGAGGAGCACGGGCGCCGTCCCCAGCGCTGCCGGACGCTGTGGCTGTGCTGAGCCCCAGTGACAGCTGCCAGACCCCTGTGCTGGGGACATCAGCCTGCCCAGTGACAGCTGCCAGACCCCTGTGCTGGGGACATCAGCCTGCCCAGCTGCTCCCAGGGGTTCAGCACAGACATCAAAGCGCTCATCATGCGATTCCTCAGCGCTCGGCACTTCTGTTCTGACACATTCCTGTGCCTGTGGGCGGAAGATCCAAACAAAATGATGGAGCTGTTTCTTAGCAGCCGTATCATTTTAGTTGCTTCTGAACTCCTGGGTGCTTCTTTTTCTCAACAGAAAATTGATATTCTGTGTCTCAGTAAAAATATTTTTATTTCTCTGTTAAAAAACAATGGAAGTTTCATCTTGTAACCACAGCAGGACAAAATAAGCAGCACAATCACCACTGGGATTTAGAGAATCATCCCAATGATCAACTATCTTCAACAAAGCTGCAGATGCTAATCATCAGCTCAAAGCTTCTGCAGATAATGAGATGTGCTGTACAGATAGCAAAAAGAACAAAGCCAGAAATTCACCAGCAATGCACTTCACTCATATCCCTTATACAAGAAAAAGCAACTCCTAACTCTTTCTGTTAAAAAGATGCAGAGTTCCAAAGCAATTAATCTTATACTAACAACTGCTTATTCATCTCAGCTTCCCATGAGTGAATGTAAGTGAACTTGAACAGACCAAGGGATGAAACCTTTTGAGCATAATTATACTTTTCAGACAATTAAGAAGCTATTCTTTAAACTCCTCAGCAACTCATTCCCATCATTCTTTCCTCTGTCTCTTTTCCTCTTTGTTAAGAGTTACAAATCTGGCATCTTGTAGCCTGCCTCCTTACACTGAGACTTCAGAGCTGTTCTCACAGTGAGATTGATAATTGGTCGACCCAGCAGAACTATTCTCAGGATGGGAACACTATTCATGTAGAAACATACAGATAAACTACCCAGTCAGAGATTGAAGTTATCCCTAATGCGAGCCTACATCCCTCTGTATTTACTTAACTTTTTTTTCCAGTGCCAACAAGATTAAAAAGAGGGTTCAAAGTCATTGGCTTTAATGCAGAAACATCATGCTTTGAGGAGTATGGAATGATGCTCCTGCAGGAACAAGCAATTAATCCTTCAGTTGGATGTTTTACATCAGCAAGGAAGGGGGAAGAGGTTCCCATCCACTGCACCAAGTATTCCTTTCAATATGTAAGTGAACTGGCTTAGATATGAGAATGATATAGATGCAGAAAGTAAAAATAAAATGAGAAAAATCACAGGAGAAAGACATGTGCAGAGAATATTAGAAGCTCTAAAATACATTTCAAAAGGCCATTTCAGTGCTGGGTAAATGTAAAAAAGATATGAGATCATGACTTTTTGTATGAGCAATCAGATATACTTTTACACAAATTACTTGGTCTTATCCAAGTATAGAATATAATCTAAAAAGGTTTTTCCTCCTATTAACATGTTATTCATATAAAGAAATTGTGTTTGTTGAATGCATTAGAATGTTTTTTTCTTGTAGTTACAGAACTCATTAGGTTTACAATCACTCACTGAAATTATTCCATACCCTGATGAATGCCAATTACACATACTGAAGGATGATTTAACACTACTTGGGACTCTGCTGTTTTACAGGCTCAGTCTTTGAGAATAATACATTCTACAGAAGCAATACATGTGGAAGATTTCTGCCTTCATTTGTGTTTGCCTATTTATTTAAACAACCTCATTCAGGCTCCACTGAGGCTTTCCCAGGAGTACTCTCTCAGGATGAAACTTTCCCCCCAACCATACTTGCTCTTAGTCTAGAGAACTTCAAAGAGATTTTTAGTGATACAGCAAAGTAATGGTGTGAACTCTGGGTTCATCCCTTCTAGTTCACCAAAACAGAGTTATGTAAGTGCACAGCTAAAAAGATTATCCATCGAACTACTGAAGTTAGACATGGATTACAAAATCAGGTCGAGCTAGTTCCGGGCAATTACTCTTTACATTTAATTTCTTGGTGTTTAGTTCCAGTTCACCTGCAATGTACTTTGTAACTCAGCAGAAGAAATGTCATTATTAAGGCTTTTTTGATGATTTTTTTTCTTTTTTTTATCCCACATTTGGTGGAAATGCAATGGCAGTTGGGGTTTTTTTCCTGAAAATGGTCATCTAGATCTGCGAGACAATAAAGTGAGAAAGGTATCAAACAGTACTGGGATTAAAAGAAACATACCTACCATAATTTCTAAACATCATGTATGTCCAACTACTATTCTCTTTACTAGAGCCCATTTTTTGAACAAATTTAGGGATCCTTCAGAAGAGAAAAGTAATGTTTTGGCATTCCTGGGTTGTTCAGAGCAATGGTAATGAAAAAATGCCATAAATGCATTCACAATTCCCATGGTTTGTGCATTCAAAATGTTTGCTTATCTCCTGGGCCAGATGAGCAAGGGTGCAGACATGTCATGCTGAGGTTTCATTCACCTGGGTGTTCCCTGCATCTATTGCTATCCTGCATGCTGTGTAAGTCCAGTGGTCAAAGTGCAAACACAGGGTAAGACTTTTCACAGTTTGCTCTCACACACTTTGTTTTGTACCTGATAGTCAGATTTGAGGTGAAGCACAGAAATGCAGCACCTCCAGTATTTTGATGAGCTTTTTCTTGAATGTCTTCAAGTGCTTTCCCTTCTATTTAATTTATTTTCATTCCTGTGATTAAATTTTTTGCCTTGAATGCAAAGTATTAAAAATGCTGAAGGAGTAAGCATGAAGGAAATGCAAAGTGAAAGGAATGAAAACCCAACTGTTGCTCTGGCTACATCTACAGGGGTTAGCCCACACTGAGAAAGACAACTGAGATCCTCCTTCAGGCTACAGAAGCTTCTTCTTCTTTAGTATGGGACCAATAATTCAACTTCTCTGATTCAAATTCCTCATTTAAAAATGGCTCAGAATTATAGCACCTAATAATTCATAACAGTATTACACAAACAGAAAATAATATTCAAGAATATGTGACTATTTGAAAGGCAGCCACTGCAGGTCATCTAGTCCTTTCTTCATCCAAATAAGTGAGGCTTGTTCCATGAGCCTCTCTAAATCCAACAGATGGATATGATGACACTATTCTTTCCATACATACACCAGAGCAAATGCATCAGTTGTGATGATGACACCTCTTCCAGTTGTTTAGTGTTGTAATAGGAGTAAAACCCATGTGCTGGAAGACTAACACACTCATTGTCTGCCCCATGAAAATTAACATCCTGGGGTTTATGGAACAGGAGGCCACTATGCTAAGTCCTGCTCTCTCCCATTCCTATTACACTGAAATTCACCATTCTTACCCTCAATTGTTTGTTACTGGTGAAATTAAACCCATATTCATCTTCTGATAAAGACCTCTCTTTCACTGATAGAGAAATGCCAAGTCAACACACACATGTATGTAAAAAACCAAATTAAAGATTATGTAATGCATATATATTCCAATCTGATAGAGGATTTAATCAGTCTTGCCACAGAAAAATTTTAATTACCATATCTCTATTTGCTTGGACAGATGAAACACGAAGCTTTCTACAATCAAAAAGGAGTTCATACCCTATGTGAAGACTGAGTCATCATTGCTGTTTTCAAATATATCAAAGATGTGCAGCAAGTTTCCTACTGCAGGGCAGAAGTGCCAAGAGGATGTAGAGCTCTTCTATTTTGTGTTAGAATAAAAAATATTTGTTTGAAGTACAATGAAACAAGTCACCCTAATTCAATTTCATAGGCAGTCTTTTACCAGAACTTTGAATGAATCCATCCTAGATTAAGGATCACTCACATTGGTTCAGAAGTGAGCTAAACTCTTTTTAATAGCAGAACAGTCATGCTGAAAGATAACTCATCTTCCAAGGAATTGCTCAGAGACAAAAATAAAGGAAATAAATAAATGTATAAATGCTCTCAAAGCTTTACTTTGTGAAGTTTATGTAAGTACTTTCTGAAAATAGGGGCCAATGCCCTTGGCAGTAAGGTGAGCTAGAACTGAGTGCAGGAGAACTCCTGTCTCAGCACCAAGAAGTAATTTTACTTTGTTTTACCTTTTTTTTTTTTTTTTAAGGACTTCAAGAGAACAGTACTAGCAGGCTCAGAGCTGCTAAAACTGAACAAGCTGTACATACACAGAGGAAGAAGAGAAAGGAAAAAAGCTTGGTCCTTACCATCTCCCACAAACTGAAGGAGGGCCAGATCAATTTGTCTCTTCCAAGGTGATCCTTTCTGGAGAGCAATCCCATAGCCAGTAGTGGCAAAGATGTACCCACTGCCTATTGTGACAAGTTTGCAGCCTTCATCTCTTCCAGCCTTGTAATTCAGCACCGCTGCATCATAGATGAAAGCATCCAACTTCCTGAAATGAAAGAAAACATTTTACAAACCAATCATTAGGGACAGCTGTTGTCATACTTCTTTTGTCCTTGATGTTGGGACCCTGTTGAATATCATATGGATTCTTTGATATCATTAATTACATATCCTGCTCTGCTGTATCTAAAATTAACAAAAGGCATCTATTTTAGCAAGGGGAAAGTAGGACACATAGTTTTGCATTTCTATTTTAAGGGATGCTGTTAAAAAATACTGAGCAGGAGAAACCAATCTACAAAATGTCTTGCCCTGATATCTTTGTATCTTTGCTCTCAGTATGGATAATAAATATCTTAAGATCCAAAAACCAACAAAAATTACAACAGAGAACTGAGAACTAAACAACAGACCATAGAAAACTAGTTTATTTAAAATACTGAAGGAGATTGAAAATGTTCACCAGTTTTACATACACACCCTTGTTTTACTTCTCTTTCCAAAAAAAAACAGTGAAGGTGGAGGTTAAGTCCTTGATAAGACAAAGGAAGATACTGGAGCATATCTCATAGAGCTACCTGAATTCCATTAAATATGATAGAATATGACTTAAATATGACTATTCATAGATCCAAAGATATTATTTGTGTATCTGGAGCATAGGAGAAAGAAAGGAACTCATGAAAAAGTTTAGGCCTTTTACTCCATCTAACTAAAAATGGAAGGATGGGATAATCCCATTTTCCTAAGAAGACAGTGAACACAACAGGAGTGGAAAACAAACTCAGTCAAGAAAGGAAAAGAAGCAATGCCCTCCAGGGATACCTTCTCAGAAGCACTGTAAAGCAAGTTATAAGGCAGGTGCATGGATGTTTCACAAATGAAGGCAGTGAAAATGCACAGATAAGAAGAGGAGGCCATTTGGAAGGACAATCACTTGACAGCAGCAGATCACAGTCAAAGAAAAGGCATTCTTATACTGCCAGAAACTCATATGCAAACTTCAAAAAGAAATAGATAAAACTTTATTTTGCATTACTGCCCTCATCTGCAGCCAAAACTTTTTAAGATTTGTACTGCATGCACAAAAGCAACAGCCTACACAACTGCAAGAGGTAAAAGCTGCTGGGGTCTCAGCTCCAGCCTCACCTGAATGACACACAAAACCAAAGCCACTCCATTCCCAGTAACACACCCTCATTCCCAGCATCTTTGTGCATCCCATAGGAAGCAGGAAGGACACAGCCACACAATTGGCTTTGCTGGATGGTGTGGGGGATAGAACATCACAGTGCAGCACTGCTGAAAGATCTGATGGGCTGCAGCTCCACAACACTGCCCACCAACAGTGTGGCCTGTCTCCATGGAAAGACAGCTATAAAAATAAATGTATTGTGGCACACACAGGTTCGACAGCATCAGCTTCAATTACATTATATCAGGATGCACCAGCTGTGAATTCTGTTGCTATGAAGTTTTAGAGTCACACTTTCTACTAAGCTTAAATCAGTTTATGCTGATAAAGCTTTTTATTTATACCCACAGAATGAAACAAGACCTAGACATACCACATTTTTACCAGTGACAGAAAAAAAATCCCCAACAAGCTTTCATGTGTATCATGATTCAAAGTTTAATAAATAATCAATCAACAGAACCCTAAATTTTTCAGAACTCTAAGTAAGATACCAAAAATGCAGCACTTAAAACCTGTGTCTATCTCACATTAAACCTAGAGGAATACCAGGAGAGAATGAAGTTGTTGGGTTTTGTCTGTTGTCATGAAAAAGTGAAGCTCCTGTCACTAATCACTGTTCTTTATTGCTTTCCTTCAAGGATATTTATCCCAGCAGTCACCATTCAAGTCTTCTAATTGAAATTTAGTGAAGTGGTTAATTCAGAGTAGAGATGGTTCATGCAACCATTAAAAAAAAGTTGAGCCATCAGGATTTTTGCTTTTTTCCTCTTACCTAAAATTTACTTGGTGCAACCTTTAGTTTTAAAAGTCAGATTAGCTCCACAAATGCTCAAAATCTGGTTTCCTCCTTCCTTTAAATGGATAATTTAATATGCAGAAAATCACTAAACATCTGGTAGGCGATGTCACAAATTCAATCCATACATATATCCAAATAAAACATGGATGGCTACCTGGTACTGGGGGTAATTAAATTGGAAAGAGCCAAGAGGATGCTGGGGCATTGCCCAAGCTTGCAGACCTCAACATAAGATCAGAATTTTCTAACAGATGGGCTTTGATGCAGGGCTTCAGAGACAATATTTGCTTGTATAGAGAGCAAAAACAAAAATCTATGTCCTTTGGGTAGGCTCACAGTGGGAAAAAACCCTCACAAACCTGCTTGCTGTACCCTCAGGATATTGTAGTTTTCCTGATCTACAGCAGACAATTACCAAAATCAATACAGCCCAGGCTCACATGCTGACATCTGCAGTTATCTGTGGGGAAGGAAGGACTCTGCCCCTCTCAGAGGATGCTCACAGCTCAGGGACTGGGAGGTGTTGCTCTCTCTATGGGTACAGACACTGCTGCAACCCAACAACTTAAAACACACTCTGGGATTTGTCATCTGTTTATTCTGGGATTTACAGTTTTGCAATGCAAGCATATGAAACACATGCTGTTAAACATAGAGAAAATATAAAGAGTCAGCTATTCTTCTGTCAAAACAGTCTCAGTCAAAAATAAAAAGGAAAAAGATCTCTTTGCTAAAGACTCCAGGGCAAAAGTCTTGTGCTACCTCAGAAATCACACTCTTCACATGCAGTTTGCCTCCTTGGTTACTGAGCACTGTAGTAAAACCTTGGGACAGAAAGACAAAGCACAGTCAGGGTTTCACTCAGTCGCTGTGGAAGCACCACCCCAGTTCCCAGGAGTCTGGGATCAGTGCAGTGCTCACACATGGAACAGGTTCTGAGGATGCAGAAGGATTTACTTTTGAGGACTTGCTCTGTACTACTCCTGTAAGGTCACAACAAATCCCATTACACAAATCAATTTAAAAACATGAGGTACTTTCCGGATGGATGCTGAGAGCTGAAGGTTCTGCTGTCAGCAGCTGCCCAATGTCTTAACTGTAAATCAAAAATGGATTGCCTTGAAAAACTCCTGGTGTCCACAAATATAAACTTATATTCAGAATATATTTTCTGCATTTCCAACATAACTCTTATAACCTCTCAAGGCTTAATCATCTCTTCATGGTGTGCTGATTGCAGAAGTACTGTTCTGCAAAGCTCCAGAACACGCTGTACCCCTGCAGCGTGGGCAGGGAGGAACAAGCCCCAGCTGAAGCTCTCAGATTTTAGGGTCCCAACTCTTCCATCACTAGGTGAATTTCTGACATTCCAAATTTTTAAGAACCTTCAGATAACTATAAACATTTTTCAATTAGTGTTTCCAAAAATGGAGACAGCAAAATGTGGGCAATTCCAAAAATGTGACCCTTCCTGAGCTGTTTGCAAAGCTGGCAGTGAGATCAGCCCTGGAGGAAGACAAGGCAGGGATGTGTGCAGGCCAGAAGGCTGCTGGGAACACAGAGGACATTCCTTCCTGCCAGGACTGTGTGGGGAAAGCCACAGCTGCTGTTTTGCTGGGCTTTGCTGGAAATGCCAGGCTGGGTGCAGGCAGGGACTGCTGCACACAGAAGCCCATCCTTGTCTTGTCATTCTCCAGGCAGGACTGGAAGCCTGGACCTCCAGCCCTCCCTGTTCTTCCTACAGACTCTGGCAAGCCCCAGGTGTTGATTTTTGTGGCAGCAGACCTGCAGTGTGCTGCACAGCTGAGCATGCTGGTATTGAGGATACAGCCTCAGAGCAGAGCAGCTTCCACACCGAGCATGGACCAGAGAGGCTCCCAGCCTCCTGCAAGCCTCAGTCATCTACTGATGAACTATTAACCTGTCTGCTCAGTGCAGCCACACCAGCAGTGAAAAGCTTTGTCACATTGTGGAGGTTTAAATAAACTGGTATAAAATATTAGAGAGCTGAGAGAGGACTATCAAAGCTGGAATGGGAAAGAATCACAACTGCCCTGAGCTGGTCAAACAGGCCAGGCACCTCCAGCCAGTGCAGGGGGGCAGCACCACAGAGCTGTGACTCATCTGAGCAACAGCAGGTCTGCAAACTTCCTCAGAACTAGTGCAATAATCCTGGCTAGAAGGAAGAATAAACAGTTTGGAATATTTATATAACAGTGACTACAAAGGCAAATGTTCTTCATCACCAAGGGGAAAGGGGGTGGGGAGAATTTTATCCCACAGCATCAGAGAACATCAGGTGCTATGAAATCATGAACTGGAATAGTTCTAGGAAAACCCAAAAGGGCATTACTGAATGTAATAATCTGAAGTGGGAGAAACATGAAAAATAAGTGTGGACAGTCCCTTAGCTAAACATTTATGATTCATCAAGAAGGATAAGAGTTGAAAAATCAGAATAGCTATTGCAAAAACTCATTCTCAAGCAGTGCTGCACACATGCAAAATTGCCTGCATAGAGAAAATTTAAGTTAGAGGAAAAGGTACAGAAAAGCAATTTCAGAAAAGATGAAAATGCTTCCCTATAATTTTCCCCGTCCTGATTACTGGCACAACTTTTTATAAAATTCCTATGATGAAAACTGAAAAGGAAGACGAGGCAAATCTCCTTTATTAGTCACTTCTCCCTTTACAATAGAAGTATAACACAGTTGAAAAATGTTCCTTTGCTTCCTTAACCAACTACATGATCCTTCAATGATTATGTTCTCTTGATGGAATGAGAAGTAAAAGTCTAAATTGCCAATCTTCTCAGTAGCTCCTGAGCCATAATGACATTAGGAAAAAAGAAAGAAAAAAAAAAAAAAGAAAAAAAAGGTGTCCACTTAAGGCTGGATTAAATTTAAGCACGTATTTTTAGAGATCATCAATAGCATTGTTGGGAAGGCAGCAAGTACAAATACTGTCTGTAAGAGCTGATGGATTTTCATCAGAAACTTTAATTTCATCCCTTTTTTCTCCACAGAAGAGATAAAAGAAAGTATGCCAAGAGTGAAGAGTGAGGGACAGCATCATTTGTGTCACTCTGTGTCCTGGGGATCCAGTGCTGAAAGGCCACTATGGAATGGCACAGCAATCAAAGGGAAAGGATGCTGCTCTGAAGATGAGGCTTCCATGAAAGTCTCTAAAGTGACACTTTGATACTGCTGGAGCAAAGGCAGATATTTAACCTTTGGACTGTTGATTTCTCTTACACAGTTTTGACTGAAATGCATTTCAGGTTATCTGATGCACTTCGTCACCAGCAGTGACTTTATCCTTCAGTACATATTCAAATGGCTCCTCACAGAACTGAACTTCACACACACTGAGTGGATTTCTTGACATCTTGATATTACCAATTCATTAGGGGGAAACTGAACAACCACCCCCTGCAACAACACAGGTCAGCAAAGTACATCCCAGTTAAATGAGCTGATGAGCACAGAATGAGCTTTCAGCTTTTCTCCCAACTCAAACTATCCTCACTTCAATCTTCACACAGGAAACACAGACAAAATTTGAAAGAGCAGGTTCTGACAGACATTGACACCACCAGGAGAGGTTGTAGAGGCTTCACCTGGCCTGTCAGGGCAATCCCAGCTGAGAACCTCCCTTGGCTTGGTTACCTGAATGGGCAATTCACCCTCCTCACTCAGGGGAGCTCCATCCACCACCCCTCTGCCCTCCCACCTTCCCAGCCCCTGCAACATTTCCCTTAGCAACAAAACAATGGAAAATTTAGTGAGCCTTTATGATTAATTTATACAATGGAAGATTGTCCCACTTCATATCTCAGAAGCCAAGCCAAGAAGTTTTTGCAACTCATCAGTTTATCAAAACACAAAATTTGAAGAGCTGAGTGGGGGGAATATATTTTTAGATTAAAGGTTTTGTCCCAGTTACAATAGCATAATGAAGGATAAATTCAGCACGGCTCACCAAGTACCTGATCTCAACCCCAAAAGAAATGAAGACTAAAACTCAGAATAGCTTCTGAAAAGAATAGGGGATAGATGGCACACAGCTACTTCCACCTGTTCATTTTATTTCCAGGCTATTTGTAATATTTAGAGATATTAGACAGATAACAGCATAACCTTAAAAAGTTATAATGAAGACAAAGGAAGTAACCTTTAAAAACAAAAAGGCAATCAAAAAAACTGGAGAAGAGCACTCAGGTACTGAGTAAAAGAATTTGAAATAAATTACTGTATTTTTTTCCTAGAGCCAGGTTCCTATGCATCAGGTAAACATTTTCTTTTAAAAAAATGACAAAAGAAGCAATCTTCTGGCCATGCAGAAATTCCCAAAAATGTAAGAATTACAAGAATATGAGAATAACTGCATTTCCTAAAAGGACAGCAAGTTATGGGGAAACAGGAATCAGCCATCAGATGCCAGAAAATCGTGCCATGAGTGGAAATGCCATAGGAGTCTTTATGTCTGTGCTGGCACTTGTAGTGCTGAACTCTGCTCACTTCAGCAGTAAAAGCAGGAAAACTGTGCTCATTCTTTTAAGATACTAGATTTCAGAATTGATACTGGAGTGAAGAGATCCCTCTGAAAAATGTTCCTACATTAAAGAGCAAATGTAAATGTTTTCACATCTCTGCAGCTCTCTGGCACAGGCAGCAGTTGCCCAATTGCAAACCAGCTTTCCAATTCTTAGCTCGTGTGGCTACAGCTGGAACATCCATTGGATATCATTCCCTGCTGAGCAAAATGCCAAAATGAACATTAGAGTGAACACTGAAACATATATTAGATTAAAGCACCACAGAAAGCTTCATAATGTAAATTGAAATTAAGTTACCCCAGCCATCTGATGCCAAATTAAATGAAGTTATTGATTGCAGAAGTTGTCTGAACTTGGTCAGCCAGGACAGAAAATCCTGAATGGGCCAAACTGTTTAGCAGAGCTCTTTTTTAACAGAAAGTCAGAAAGGAAGCCATTACTCACAATTTGTCTCCTTCAGACAGTTTTAAGGGAAGTGTATTTGTATTTGTACAATAATTTAGTGCTTACTGTCAAAACTGATAGTGATCAGTAGACACCCTGGAGCACAGCAAACATCTGTCTCTCCCAGGTAGTTCAGGATCTTTGCTCAGTGCTCTTTGACTTAGATGTTCCCCCTGTGTTTATATGATGAGAGCTCCCATACACGGTGCTCTCTCTTCATGTACCCTAACAGCTGTCCTGGAGGGTTGAAAGCAATAAATTATTATGACTACAGATATCTCATGCTGCCTACAGCCTCTTCCTCTCTCCCTCACTCTTCAGAGTTAACCATCCCTGGTAAATTCTCTAAAATTTGGTTAAAGATTTGGACATTTCTGTGAGTTCTGGCTGTAAGCTGCTATTGTATCCCCATGAGAACAATGAAGTACTTTTAATGAAAAACGAAAATATATCATTTTTCTTTCAAACAGAAAACTTGTCTTACAGCTTGCCCTTCTCTTTTGAGGTGAAAATGTATGAACCACAGAAAGAACAAAAACTAGGAAATTTTTCCTTTGGTGAAAATTTTGATGATAATTCTCTGTAAAAATAAAATGAAAATATTGAAACTGGTTTTGCATTGAAATGGAGAGATGTCAGCTGGCTTCCTAAATGACAAGTTGTGCTTGATTTTAACTTTAGGCACATCACTAGCTTAATTGGCAGTCCTAATTAGCAGTAGCACCTGCTGGGCACAATCCCAACTGTGCTGCAGCTGAGGAAAGCAGGGATGTTTGCCCCCTGGTTATACATGTGCCACACTGTAGAAGCTGCCAGCTCAGCCTCTGACCTGGTTGTATTTGTTCAACAAATAATAGAGTGTGCAAAGCTGTGAATTGGATAATTTATAATCACTGTGAGAACAACAAAAATCCAATTCAGGCCAATAAACTCACAGATGGGGTTAAAAGGCCATTGGGGCCTTCTGGGGTCTTGTCCTGCACTCTCTCAGTTTAGTGTTGTAAAATTCTATAAAACATCTTAATAATCATGTTCTTTTCACATGGGAGAGTGGGCTTGCAGGGAGGAAATAACTCCACATGCCATTTGCTTCCAGGTGTTTCTGCTGGCATTATAACTTGTCATTAAAGGATGCTAGGACAGCCATCACATGTCCCTGTCAAAGAGGCAGCTCAGGACAGCCTGCAGGCCAGGAGCAGCTCCTCAGGGGCAGCTCAGAAATCATGGGCATGTAACCCCTCACATCTGGTAACCCAGCACAGCTGAGGCCATTCCTGCTGTGGCTGTGGCAGTGCAGACACACTGACACCACAGCAGCTCTGTGATTCCATCAGCATGTCAGAGAGGACGTGGGAATGAGGAACTCTGCTGATGTGTATCAACACAAGCATTGCTGTCTGTAACAGGAAGGCAGATGAAGTCCCAAGTAAACCTTAACATCAAGTCCCTGAACATTCAGTCACAGCTGTGGCTGGCAATAAAAGCTGTAAAGCACTCATGACAGCCAGGGGATCTGCAGCTGCACAGGGGCTGCTTGCCTGGGGAACACCAGGGATTCATTCCTGCAGCTCCCTTGAAAGGAAATGATGGGCAACAGGCAAGCAAACGCTTCCCATTTTATCCCTACTGTAAAAAGAGCCTCTCCCAATTAAATTTTCTCATTTCAGCCATTAGCAGTTAAATCCTAGACTATATGCCACTGTAGATATGCTGGGGCAAAGGTGAGAACATGAAATGCATTTCCAGTTTATTACCATTGCAACTTCTCCTCTTGACAGTTTTACAGCCACAAATAGAAACACTGCGTGCAAACTCAAGGGCTATGAGCTCATACAACCCACACCACAGAACTGCAACTGGAAGGTTGCTTTGCCTGCAAAAAGATGATATTCTTTAACTATAATCTCTTCAGGAAAAATATAGCCAGGCAAACAGAAGGAAGCACACCCAAAAAGCCACTGCAACAGAACACAACAATTAACGACTTCCTATTCAGGAGCTCAAGCACAATCAATAGGATCTGTCTCCCTGGTACAGAGGGTTCTAGAAATGTAGATCAATGAAATGCAGCATGGACAGAAATGCTTGCAATGGGTTTTTAAGGCTGTATTTGATCAATAAACATCTCAAGAGCTCCGGCAGAGCCGGACGCTCCCACCAAGTACACATTAGCTAATGCCTTGGAGACTCTGCTCTTCTGAGAATGCCCAGGGCAACAGCTGCCAATTCTGCTCTCATTAACAAAACCCCACAGAAGCCCTGAGCTGCTTGGTCCTGCCCAAGGAACAATCTGAAGCTCTGCACGTAGCACAGCACATGTGGACCACCTGATCCCTTAAACGCATGACATTCAGTGAAAAACACAAGAACACTTCTTGACAAGCTTATAAGATCAAGATTGCTTTCAGTAGCTAACTGCATTGGATGAGGGACAATATTTTGCCATTTTGAAAACTGATAAGTAGTACTTCAGTAACAAGATCTTCCTTTTTAACAGGCCTGGCAAACTGACACATTTAATTAATACAAATGGTGTTTCAGCAGCTTCATGAGAAATACATTTGTGAATCTCAGAAACAAGACCCTAGTGACAAGAGATGGATATTACTGAGTCTTTACAGCTTTTCTTTTAAGATCCTTTCAGAAACAAAGGTTGATTTCATATGAGAGAGGGGAAACCACTAAAGCTGGTAACTTTGCCTTCACCCCTGATGGCACCGAGCCTTCAGGGATAAGCTGCAGTGAGCCCCTTCTGGGGATTCACCTGAGAGTAAAATAATGTCAATGTCAGACTAACACAAAAACCTCACTTCCACTTCGATTTGCAGCATTTCCCAGGTGATGATCTCAAACATTTTTGATGCTAATTGAACAAGGCAGGTCCAAGCCTATTGCCCATGCAGAGAAGTTGCTTGTTCTAATTAAAAAAAACAAAGGCAGATGCTTTCCTTGTTCATTAATTTCTAAATCACTACCAGCTTCAGCTCTCAGAGATGAAACCAGAAAGGGGCTGGCTATGCTTTCAGGGCTTCCCAGACACACACATGAGCACACTCACCTCTGCATGTGCAGCAACACTCCAACACAAGTCTTATCTAACCCTCACACCTGACCAGGAAATAAAGGCAGGAATACCATTTGTTTAATACACATTTCTCTTCTATTTCTCCCTCCCCAGGCTTTTTCTGGCCACTGAAGCAGCTGATTTTCCACTTCTTGAAAGAAAGTGAGATTTTTAAAAAACACAAAAAACAAATAACAAACAAACCAAAACAAAACAGCAAACAAAAAACCCACAGCAATTTGGTTTTTAATTTGTCTTCAGAAATCTGTGCATCTTGCACATCTGAAAATTTATGTTTGTCTCCTTCCCACTTTTTTCTTCTAGTTCAACTCAATAATACTATATATTAAATACAATAGTTTCAAAGATCAAGGTATTTCCAATACATCTCAGGATGTTAATGCTAATTAAAGTTGATTTAAAGACTTTGTTTGAGATACAGCAAAACCAGACTGAACTGTGACAAGATGCTACTTTATCATTTCATTCTATTTAGATCACAAGGGCCACATGTGTGGCATTATTTAGTCATCAAGCATTGCTTCATTGCTGGTATTTTTGCTCCATCTTGAAATTATAATCAAACACTATACAAAAGTAATTAAAAGGGACTAAACCTCAGGTCCTCAATTAAGCAAAAGTAGTTTTAAAGTGAGATTGGAAATACAGGTTATGCAAACACTCTTCAGGGATAACACAGCTCATATTTATTTTAACTCTCAGCAGCAATTACCAACCAGATTCTTTGCAAGTCCTTCCCAGTCTATAGACTATGACTAAAATTATCAGATAGCTCATTTTCAGAAAGTTGTGCAGAAGTAGCAAGTCTTACCATGCATAAGGAAAGTTGCTCGTTGTATCCCCAAGAATGAGAATGAAAAAAAAAATAAAAAGAAAAAGATAAAAGTACAGGAATAGTTTTGGAAAGAGATAAAGATGAAAAGAGATAAATTAGCTGTAATAAGGTGAACAGAACACATACACTGAAGAGGCAAATAGAAATGATAAATGTGTTTGGAAGCAGAAGCAGTTTGAGGAAGAAGAGATGAGTCATCCTCAAAAGAGCTACAGAAACACAGACTCCATGGGACCAGATGTACTAAATATCATGGAATCCAGTGAATCAGGGAGGGAAGGAAGTTAAAGATGTCTCAACCAGACTTCATCAAGTCTAGTTAAAGATGAAAGGGCAAATTTTACATGGAAGAGAGAAAGAATTTGGTCAATGAAATCACGAAGGAGAGAGAAAGAAGATACAGTTCTGTGTGCTGAAGAACAGAAAAAATGGCAGAAAAAAATGAAAAAATTCTTTTGAAGAATATGAGTCTGAAGGCAGATGAGACCCTGCTGTTCAACCCTCCTGCAGGTGCCACCAGACAAAATCCCAAGGAGCACAGCTGGAGGTAGCAGCTACTTGTATTGACCCAGAAGTTTATTTGTACCATCTGCTACAGAAATATCAGTCAAGGGGAACAAGGCAGACACCTGGGGGTGTGCACACAGAGAAATCACTTAGAAGAGGAAAAAAACTTCAGCAGGGAAAAGGAATCTGTCAAAAAGCAATAGTTGGTGCTGTCAAAAGGAGCAAAGCCTTTGAGGAGGACCATCAGCTGGGCCAGGAGCAGCCAGCCTGGGCTGCAGTGAGCATCCTGAGCCACCCTGCAGTCAGGGAGCCTCCTCCCCTTCCGTTTTCACACTTAAGTGTCTGACAAGTGGCCTGATTTTCAAGCTAACAGCAGCTTTCCAGGGCTTTCAGTAGCACAAATGGGTGGTGAAAAGTACAAGCAGTATACATCCCCTAAATAAACTGTCCATCCAACAGAACAAGTCCTACAAATGGCTGAAAGTCCTACAAATGGCTGAAATCAGGACACTTCCTTCTGCAGAAACTGCCAGCAGGAATGGGAGGATCCAGCTGTCTATCTGGAATGCATAATTCAGCTGTCACCCAGGAAATGGGACTTGCACAGGCTCGGTCAGAGCAGGAGCTGCAGTCTGGAAGCCCCTGGGCAAGGCTGATGTCACACAATGTTACACATCTGTCCTGGGATGGGACAAGCCAGGCCTGGGAAGTGCCAGCTGAGAATGCCTGGAGAAATGAGGGCAGAGAGTTCAGACAGCAGCAAGGAGACAGGAGAGAAGGAAACAGCTGCAAGGATAACTTTTTAAAGAAGCGAATCTTCACTCTATGGAAAGATTTTGTGATTTCAAGGTGTTTTGTTAAGTAATACATTACACTCCAATACAGATTTGGCAGAAGGAGAGTAAAAATTAAAAGGATAAGCAGTTCCCCAAAAAGATCAAAAGTAAGAGGGTACTTCAGCACAGGAAGAAACATGTCCTGTGTTCACCTTAAATAATTGCAGGAGAAATGTTCCTTGAAACAGCCCCTAGAATACTTATACTTAAACACACTTCAAAACAAAACCTAAAAAGCCTACATTGAGAAATTATTATTATTATTATTATTATTACTGTATAATTAACAAATATAATCATGTTGCTATCAAGCCTAAATGTTTGGAGCTAGCAGATTCCTGTCACCCAGATGAATAATGATATGAGCAATGAGTCACTCTCATAAATTCGGAGGACTAAGAATGGAAATTTGCCCCTTTGTCCAACCAGGCAGATTGGGCTACTTCAGAGAGAAAAGGATGGATGGCACTCAAGTCTAAATCCCAGATCTTAAGAAAGAAGGACAATTATATTTACCAGAATATTTACCAAGATTGTCAGAAGCAAGATTAGGCAGCACTGACAAGATAACAAGAGACTGTACAGTCTTCAAATTTAAGAAACATTAATTCTGCCCTTTGAAACTACTTCTCATAGGACATTGAAGCTACCATGTAATTTTAAAACAACCATAGAAATCACAGTCAATCATTTTCCTTTCTGATAACTGTACAGTGCACTTGGAAAAAAAAGGTGCCATGTACTGCACAGCAGCCTGACATCAGTCTGTTCAGCACCACAGTAAGTACACATCAATAGTCCTCTGTTTCTTAAAAGTTTACAGCATTCTTTAAAAATCATGGGGAAAAACTCACCCAGTTTTCAAGCTGACCAAGGCATCTTCGACTCCTTTCTGGTTAAACTTGGTCATATAAAGGTGCATATCAGGGTAGTTGTTTCGGATATTCCTCTCAGTGCTTCCATTTGGGACCGTTCCAAACCGAAAAGGAGGTGAATAATCATGTGGCCTTTGAAACTGGAGATAAAGGGGATAAACAAAGTGTTTCAGGCATCCAAAATGTGAAGAAGGACAATTTCAGGTTGAAAAAGAAGTTGTGTAAGTTGCCTCAAATTTCTTCTAAACAAATGCTGTGGGGTAATTCAGGTCTAGTACAACAGAACCTGTCTTCACACTAACTGAACTTCCCACTAACTGTAATCTACACCCAGAGTAAAACCAGCTCCATTTGGCCACTCAAACGTGACTCTCTCCCATGCTTTGCTCAATGGCAGGACAGCAGAAACTGGAGCAGATTCTGATCTGCCAACATCTCTCTAGGGTACCCAAACACACTGGTTAACTGCAACCAAAGGAAAAGAGCACTTTGTGGTAATCATTTCACACTTCCATCTCATTTGGGACATTGTGATTCCCCACCAGGAAGATGGGAAAAGGATCATCCACAGTAATCAACAGGGAGCCCAAAGCCCCAGTCCTGGAGGGTGCCAGGGAGAGGCAGGGTGAGAGAATTTCCTTCCCTGGAGGGGAATAAAAGCTCTTGCAGCTTCCTCAGGGGCCCAGCACCTACATAGCTTGATATGAGAAGGGCTTCTGGAGCTCTCACACCTATAATCCCAGTCCCTGCTCACCCCTATCCTTTAAAACTATGAACCAGTTGCTTGAGGGCATATGGGTTTATTCTACAATTTCACTCTCTCTATCACTATTGCATCAGCACAGATGAACCAGCCAGGGGGTATCTGCAAAGGAATGGCAATAGCTCAGGGCACATTCAGGTTTCACACTTGGCAATCCTTCAAATAATCTCACATAAACTTTTTGCTAACAGACCTGAGAATTGTATATGCACCTTTTCAACATCTTCCTTTAAAACCCAAGTGACAATTTAGGATTAAAATGTCCCTAAGAAACAAATGAAAAAGGTCACTTGGATTAGAGGAACTATTGGCTAATGAGGAAATTGAATTGAGCATTGATAAAAGCAGTCACCCAAAAATTCCACAGGAAAATACATTCTGTTTTCATTGTTGAAGTTATAGAGCAATCTATATATCCTGGGCTGCAAGAGATCCCTAATATTTATACAGCTGCTGATTCCTTTGGGGCTCCATATGAAATATTTCTCTTTTTAACACTTTGTCTCAGGGCATCAAGAATTCCCAAGATCCAGTGCCAATTTGCAAAAAGAATACAAATGGTTTATACAAAAACTGGGAGTATTTTAAATTCCATCAAACCTTGACTGTGAAAATATTGCTGCAACACCATTTTCTTGTTACAGAACTACAATTAAATGCTTCATTTTAATTAAGCATGTTTTGACAAAGCAGAAAGGAATGAACTCTTATTTTTCTCGATTAGTTTAGCTAACAGATGTCTTACTTTCCTCATTTCCCCTTTTCAGAGCTTTACTGTTTAAATTATAACTTTGCTACTACTTTTACACATAGTAATTGACCCATGCACCAAAATTACACTGTACACTACTCATGATTCTTAGTCTATATTTGCCATCTCCCTTTCTGAGTTTATTATGCAGCACTGAAACAAACCCTGCTTTTAAATATATGTCCAGAGATTCTACTGATATAAATGTAGGTTGCTATCACTTTATTTATATCTGGAGATTATGTATCTCTGATGTATTGAGAGGGCTTCACGTCTCTCCTAAATTTGCCAGTCAATAGAACTGGAAAAAATAACTAAAGACACACAGTCAATAACAGGACCTGTAAGACTGTGTGCTGCTTATATTGCTGCATTTTTTTGGAAACTCAGCTGTTGTGAGCATTCTGCAAGCTCAGTTCCCAGTATGGCAGGGGAACTGGGGGAACAGGGATGTTATGGTGGAGTATTCTGCTAATTTCCAAATGGAGTTTGGTTTTAAGTAGTCTCACTTTTCAAGAACATTCATATGAATCTAGGATGTTGGCAGGCATTTTCTCTCATAGGAACAGTTGAAGGAATTAACACATCTGTTCAAATTGAACATTCATGGAAGACAAAAATATTTCTGCCAAAGAGAAGGATGAATAAAAAGCCCAAGTTCATTCAAAAGTCATAGAGTTAAAAAGCAGATTAATAGTTCCAAACCCCATCTACAGACTGGAATTTCTTGGCACCAACCAATAAATTTTATCGCTCACAAGAAGATTAATTTTGAAACCATCATCTGCTACTACTGCCTGCTCACAGACTTCTTGTAAGGAAGAAAGAGGTTTAAATCTTTTTATTAACACTGCACACATATATGAGGTGAATAAAGTTTTATCAATAATATTAAACTTATATCCATGAACTGC
This sequence comes from Oenanthe melanoleuca, assembly GCF_029582105.1. Taxonomy (NCBI): domain Eukaryota; kingdom Metazoa; phylum Chordata; class Aves; order Passeriformes; family Muscicapidae; genus Oenanthe; species Oenanthe melanoleuca. The sequence goes on along the minus strand of NC_079348.1, from coordinate 10,374,033 downwards.
CATGTCCTGGAGAAACACATGGGACTGTCACTATCTGTGACTGCAGCAAAGATCTGTGTGGCAGACAAGAGACAAGAAAAGGAAAAATGATCAAGGCTCTGCACGCATTCATTTTCCCTGAAGTCCTATGATGAGAAACAAAATATATAATGTTTGCTAGGAAATAATTTTCTTCCTAGACATTTCATGAAATACTGATCTTTTAAATCATGGACAAAATTCTTGAACTGAATGCACAAGCCCCTTGTTTGAATTATAGTGGAGAGATCTACTGTAATTCTGGAGCGACCAATTCATTCTTGTCTCTCCCTGAACTGTAGCACATGGCAACAGAACTTCAGTCTTCTGCTTTTATTTTTTCTATATGCCTTAATAAAACTGGCAACTTCATTAAGTCAGCAAAGTGATATTTCAGAAACATTATATACTGACATAATTTAAAGATTTACTTGCTTGCCTGAGAAGGCTGGTGTTGAGAGCAGCTGTTGGTTATTGTTCTGGAGATTTTTAAGGAACTGTGGGAAACATTACTAAAATAGTAGAGAACAGTAAAACTGATAGCAGCAATTACAACTCGTTTGGAGTGACAGAACACCAATATTTGAACCCTTTCCTTTCCTCTTTGACCAGATGGGAACCTGGCATTCTGACCTGTGATCCTACAAAGATACCAAAAGATACCAAAGACAGCAGTCATTCCAAGACTGTCCCTGTGACCATCAGCTCCTGCAGAGCAGGGACAGCTGTGTGCCCACCCTCAGCAGCACAGCCAGGGGTGATGCTGGGCAGTGTCACAGGGGTTGGGCTCTCAGGCTCTCCCTCCCTGCCCATCCTGGCTGCCTTTGGCTCTCTGCTCTGCTGCCACACTGACACATGCCAGGGACTGCACAGCCTGTGCCATCCTGGGCCACAGGAACACATAGCCAAGGCTACAAGGACACTGGGAATCTTGCAAGAACAAGGAGCCTGTAAGTGGCATCATTAAGGGCCCCTGTTGAGGCTGAAGAGAAGCTCCTGGACAGTGTGCTTGCATGGCAGAACCCCAGCACATCAACTTAGCAAGGCAGTGCTGTGCATGGCTACCTGCCCTCCAATTTAGCAATTCTTTCCTCTTTCATTGTATGAGATAGGCACAAATGGTCTCAAAAGTAGAAAAGCCATGAACTTCAGTCTTTGCTGGATACTTTGGACTTAGTTTCTGTACCTTTTTATGAAGACAAAGCTTTTGAACATCTATTACATACACATCAATGTCAAAATATAATTTTCCTCTCATTTGCTGAATCATTTGAGTTTATGAACACCCACCCCTCCTAACTCCAGTACATGCTGTGCCATGTATTTCTGGGTGACACTCTGATGACATGGCATCCACAAATTCATTAGCAACATTTCAAGGGATGAGAAAATTATAAGGAGGTCTTAAAGCACCTAGGGGTAAATAACACATTATCATCATGTCAGCAAATCTGGTGAACCTGCTGGTAGAGTGCAGAATGCTTCCTGAATGGGACAACATTGCACGCTGAGGGTCAGGGATGGCTGCTCAGAGAGAGGGGAGTTTTTTCTGATTTTTCCATCACATGGGGACATCCCAGTATCTCTAACGGGAAACACTTTTCTGCACTGGCAGTACAGCATTGAGAGAAGAGCTTTTAAATTAAAAAAAAAAAAAAAAAAAATTTTAGGTATTAATTATTCGAAATTCCCATATATTTCCATATTTCCCATAAATTATACCAAATTATTTTTAAAATTCCAAGGAACCTCAGAATTGTGGAGGAGGCAAAACCTATGTATGACAAGAAGAATGTTCTGAAATAGTTCATTGCTTTTCTGGACTTCTAACTTGCTTAATTTAATCAGAAAAGGCATGGATTCCCTGACTTATCTCTATGTGCTTCAGGCAAAGTTTGAAGACCCAAAAAATAGAAAAAAAGGTGGCAAATCAAATAAATGATCAGCAGACCACACAAGAGCAGATGGTATTTTGTGATTCAAGTATTCTTCTATTTTTATTTTGCTTTTTGTGGAAATGAAATCCTACTTAGCAGTCAGAATAGAAAAATGACAGAACTGAGGAAGTTATTAGCCAAAAGCTGCAGAACAAGAGCTGACATTTCCACCCTGTGGCAAAGAGCCAGCCAGGAGGGGAAGGTGAGGGTGCAATGTCAGACCTGAGCCCCACTGCTGTGCCAGGTGCAAGGCAAGTCCTGCCAAAACCCAGGGCCCAGGAAAACACTCTGCTCTTTCTCACCACCAGGAGAAACACATCTTCAAATCTTCTTTTTTTAATCCCCAAGAGAGAATGCCATTTATCTGTCTCTTCTAAGACTATTATCTTAAAATAGAGGGATATTTAACAATCTTTGTGCTCTTTCAAAGGTTGTGTGACAGCACAATTTAATGAAAACAAAACTATTATCATTTTCTTTTTCTTTTTATCTTTCCTCTAGCCATGCTTGCTTTGATATACCAGGCAATCAATCAAAGGCTGGTCCTAAAAAACAGTTAAAATGAAAAAACAGACAAGGCTGAGATGCTGCCTTTTTGGCTTGTTTTTAGTACAAATTTCCATCATTTTCTGTCCTTTGAGAGAAACCTTCTGTGAAGTTGTCCCCTGGGCTATACTGTATTTAATTATTTCTTCTTAATGTCAATATTTACTTTCATTTTCAAACAACTGGGCACAGACCTGACAAAAGCATACCCTTCAAGTATCTTGTGCATATCCATCACACTAATTCTGTAAATGGATTTTTTATTTATTAGTATATTACTAATATCCCACAAAATTTTCGAGCATTTTATATTGCTGAGGCATTCTTTTTAACCAAACACTAATTGATTTCTATCACAAAATAAAGGTAATTTTCAGTTAATGCAGCTGCTTTTGAATAGGCAACTCAAATTTTGAAAACACACTGATATTTTCATGCTTTGGGTGTTAGGTTTGTTAGTAAAGTTTGCACTTGCACTCAGAAGGAAATCATCCAGTTTTAGTCCATTATCTTGCTCAGAGTTTTTATCACAAAGTACAAATTTGTAGGAGGATTATGGAGAATGGACACTGACCTCTTTTGAGCTGAATACCTACCTTTTTATCACTCAGCCCAGTCACTTGGTCAACAAATTCCTCTTGAATCATAAAGGCAGCTAAGTTGGCAGTGTAACTGGCCAGGAAGATGACAGCAAAGAAAGCCCAGACTGACACCATGATTTTACTCGTGGTCCCCTTGGGGTTTTGCACAGGCACAGAGTTGTTGAAGACCAAGCCCCACAGTAACCACACTGCCTTCCCAATGGTAAAGGATGGGCCATGGGGATCTGCAATTGCAAAGAGCAATTAGTTCAGCTGCAGTTAAATTAAACCTTGCCAATACACCATGCAGGGACAACCCATTAGTCCCAGAGACATGGCTAGAAAATATTTCAGTATATATTCACTGTACTCCCAATGTAATCATAGGATTTACCACAGCTACCCTCCATTGCAATGACAACTATTTCCACATTTTAAAAACATAATTCAACATTTTTCTATGAGACATATGGTTCCAAATTTTTAAGGTGAAGATGGAAAGCACAGGTTTGGAGGAGAAGCAGGGTGGTATGTCTCCTGCAAGAAGAAATGTGCCACAGTGTTGCCCCATCAGTCTTCTGTGCCAGCAGACATGTGAAATGGAAAACTGGAGGTTTAAGCCTTAATGACTCAATTCTAGTACTTTTCTTACCCAAATTATTTTTATCATCTCCAGTCATCCAACATTATGCTTTTTGAACATTATGTAAGCATTTTTAAGATCAAAGTGTGTGAATGTGTCACCTACTTTTAAGCACCTTTGTACTCAGAGCATGAATCAGAAAGACAGAACAAAGGAGCTACCTGCACAGACACAGAATTTAGAGCAAGCCAGGCTCTGGCTGCCTCACATGTTCAGAGTCAGTTCTGTGGCTCCAAATGTCTTGACATTACAGGTAAAATTCTGTCCCAGCTAAGCCATTCTGTAATTTTTGTTATTTCTATTTTTGGTAATCTTTTAATTCATCCCAAAGCTGGAGCTGGCCAGCAGACTCACACAGGGGCAGAAGTGGATTAGCAATGTCATTATCTGCCCCAAAGGGCTCATCTGTGGAGCCCTGTGAGAATCAAAGGGAGTTTTTCTCACCCAGCTCTAGGTAAGCACAATGCAATCACACATTGCTCATCATCCAGACTCCCTGTACCCTCAGTGGAGAGAAACAGGCCTCCCCTGACTGTGACTCATTTGGCCTACTTATAATTATCATTTTTTCAGTTCAATTGCAATTTAGTCAATAAGCTCTGATGCAGAAATCTGTAATTTTACCTCTTTCCCTGCCCTGTTCCTTTATCCAAGGGGATGCACATTACAAATATAGATTTAGTTATTCATTTAACTATAATTTATTTTAATAATAATTCAATGGTTCCTAAAATAATAGAATCCTAACTGGGTATACTCAGTGCATGTTCTCATTTCAGTAGAAATGCTCTCTAGTGCAGTGCAAGTATTTCACAATGCAGTCAAGCTCTACATCTTAGATAATGCTCCTATTCTGCAGCAGCACTAGGAAAATAGAGTGCAGTAAAATAAACACAATGGAGCTGACTTTTGGTTTATGAAACTACCTTCTAGACACATTAAGGACTGAGCTGATACAGGGATTATGTGTGTTTTTCTGAGCAACAGTGTTACAGAAATCATATGCTGAGGGAGCAATCCAAAGTTCTGTTTTTGCCACTGGAGATTGTATTGCCACTGAGCTTCATCCTGAAAAAAAATGCCTAAGGGAATGACAGAAGATAAGTAATTTAAAAAAAAATATATGTTCCATGTTTGAAATTGATGGCAGCTGGATTTGTGCAAGTCTAAGTTGGGATGGTCTAGTGCCATAACATGTATTTGTAGCTGTAAGTACACTAAATAATCAATTCTGGCACATGAGGTTGCCCAGAAAAAAACAGCCAAGTCCCTGGATCCCCAGTGTTTATATTCACCTTTGATTTCCTCTCTTTTAACACAGTGTTTATTTCAGACAGACGTTACACATTTATCATCTTATTAAAATGATAACATCATCTGAACATTACAATAATCCACTTTTTCAGGGATTTCAGCCATTGTCTAGAAGAAATCATTTGCTTTTAATAGTGCCCAGAACTGTGTTCACCAAGCTGGAAGATCTCTTGTTATGAAACAAGGCAAGAATGATTTAGAAATTTTTAAAAAGGCTGCACTCTCAAATGTCAGTTAGGAAATGGGAGGATGAGGGCATCGTGAGACATGGAATCCTCACTCTTGATCACAGTGCAGCTTTCACTGAGAAAGAGTTAATACAGAGCTTTCTGTCCTGAAAATGAAGCTTCTATAACTGAGGGTGCTACACAGAAAGGAGCAATGCCCTTCTGCCAGGGCCTCGTTTCAAGGCTAAGAGCTCACCTGACTTTTTACAGGGCCTATACAAAACTATGACAATGTAACTGCTGTTTTTCAAACTGTCCAGCAGACCAGTTTAAGTAACTTTTTCTGAACTAGCCATGAATTTGCAACAGGAGTAGAACATATTTCACTGCTTTTTGGAGCTGACACTTTACAACTGATGCTGTGTGCTAACCAAACACTGAATAAAATTCTGATACCACTTACCTGCTCCCTGACTTTATTCCATTGAATTAGAATTATAAACATGAGCATATAAGCCTTCAAAAAATCATACTTTAAATGAAGAACATACACAGTCATAGCTAATTCCACTGTTTTATTCCTATGTTATGTTTATTTGAAAAGATGGAGAGCCAGAGATGGAAAATTATTTTTTTTATAGACATGGAGTTGAGTAAAATGCAAATCTTACCTCTCCCTTGTGCTAAGTTCCTGTTGTATCCTACAGGACTAAAGTACTCAAATATAAAGACAGCCATGGCAGACACGATGAGAAGCATCACAAACATCATCACCCAGACAGAAGCACTAAAAGGCTCTGCAGCAAAACAGGAGAAACACAGTTCATTAAACCAGTCACAGCACAAGAATTCTAATGTCCTCGCCTAGGCAAGCCCAGCAGCTTCTTCTACAACAGCTTTTCCCAACAAAAATGCTAGCAAATAGCTAAACAATTTATAATGAACTGCTGTTAGTGTATATAGACCAAATCCATAAAGTCAAAAGCTTAAATGTAAGTTGCAATTAAAAGCAAAAGGCTGCACACTTTTCTTTGACTCTGAGTGGCACATAATTGGTTTAACTGGCTGCTTATTCAGTCCACAATCAGGCTGCTGTGCCTATTCATCCCCTCTATTGTATAAATCTATCAACAGAATGGTCCAACCACTATGACTGTTTCTGCAAAGCAAAAGCAATTAAGCATATGTTTAATACATTTGGTAATTCAGGGAAGTAGACTTCTCTCTAGTTTTCTATCCAGCAAAAAGTGTTAGAGGAGAAAAGATAAATACTTGCATTCAAACTACACACTTTTGTTTCAGGATTCTTTTCTCTCTGTGTTTACTTTCATCTACTCACAATGAAGATGTTTTTATCAATTGCAAACTTTTGAATGTGTCATTCTCATCTGGGAGCAAATTACTGAAATCAAAAGGGTTTATGGAAAATTGGATGTCAGTTTGAAAGACAGAAGAACCATAATTAAGTATAAGAAGTAGGCTGGAGCATAAAACTAAAAGCAGTTTCAAGTACAAGACTATGCACCAACTTTTTGAAAGGACTCAATATCAATATCAAATATCATCTTTCCCAACCAGAGATTCTCTTTCAAGAGTCCCTGTGGTAGGTGCCTTGCTACTAGGATATCTCTAGGAAAGATTAGCATGGCAAAGTAATATCTCTTTATCAGGCCAACTTATTTGGGGCACTTTACATCATAATTGTGCAAATAAAGCAAGTGTGAGCATGCTCTGAAGTGTGAGAAAACAAATCTTGGTGTACTATTTCTAATTAGAACAGAATCAAGACACACTTGAAATTACAGAAAATTAGCATGTTCAAAAGCTTTGCCTGTTTTTGAAAGCTCAGGAAGTTCCTCTCTCATAGCTTTTTTATTCTTTGAATTTAACATTAGAATCCCTGAAACTTCTTCCCTTGTTGCAAGAAAGGACCATGACTGAGATCTGAGGTGTGCTGAACCCAACAGCCCAATCTGAGCCTTGCTCAAGTTTAGAATGAAATGTAATTATTTGTGTAGTAATAGAAAACTCATGAGATCTTTTGTCTTTGCTATGATTTCTTCAGAAATCTGGAACCTAGACAAGACCAAATAACAAATAGCTCCACTGATGATTCTGGATGCTAACTAAAAAGGCAAAGCAGGGACATTTTAAACCCAACTGTTTTCCTCTTGCAAAGGAGCAGCATTTTTTCAATTAATTATTTTATTATTAAGACAAGGTATGAAGTTCTTTCAAGTACTATAATTATTTGTTTGGGAGAGAACGGTAAGTTAGGAAAAGAACAGAATTTGTACAGAAGGCAGAGAAAGATCTTCTATGTAGATGCAGCCAGGGAAGGGACATTATGTAGCCAAACACACTCTAAATAAAATATTTTCTGAATTCAGTTAGTAACTGGATTAAATTGGAATTCATGTAGAACTACTATAAAATTTTGACAGCATTCTCACAGAAGAAAGGAAGGTTGATAAAACCCTTATCAAAAGCAACAGTGTAGAAACAGCAATGGTAATTTCTCAAAATCTAAAGAAGGCAAAGGGCAAATCAAACCAATGTACAAAAGTGAGCTACAAACAAGAGTTTAAGCAGAATTCTCTTTAATAATTTAAAGAGTCTGGTAATGAGGTGGAGAACTAATAGAAGCAATAGGAAAACAAAAAGCTATTTGGAATAGCAAGCAGTAAGACTGAACGAATACAAAATCAACTGAATAACAAAGTCGATCTTCCTGTCATATCAGAGATCCAATTACACATTCAGCACTGTACTTTGATTCTCAAAGGACAGAAAGGGAACTTCCCTCAGGCAAGCAGCAGGTTTTAAAGGAATTTTCAGTAAAGCTGTAATATGGCAGAAAAAAAAAACTAATATATGACTTGTTTGTGTATATTTCAAATGACTGACAATGGAGAACATCAAGCAAGGAAAAAGATGTCTTTGAGTCCTACCTCCCACCACCAAAATCAATACTTAAGGACTACATTAAATATATAAAGAGGGGCATAGATTTTCTATTCCATCGATGCCTCCAGAAAAGAAAACTGACCTCATCTATGAACCCTCTCTCAGAAATATAGAAATGGAGATTTAAGATTTCCCCTTTTTTATTTGGTTGTTTAAATGAAGTTGAACAAAACTCAACAGAATAATTTTTAAAAGTATTTTTAGATCTAGTATATATGATTTCTATTACAATGTGAAAATGTTTTAATGTGGATAAAAATCTCGTTTGAAGGAGACACACAAGAATCAGAACGTGGCAGACAATGAGGAAGAGGCTGCCACAGCCCATCAGTTACTCACATCTATTGGACACAACAAGGGACTGGAAAAATCTATTCACACAAAATCCTGTACTTGTCCACATTCATAGAAACAATTCACAAACTCAGATATTTCAGGAACTATAATCAAGTGCTATTCTTTTAAAATAACATTGTATTTGGCAGATTTTAAAAAAATCTTTTAAAAGATTTACATAAGATGACTCTGTTCACAGACATTTACTTAATTGAAACAAAAATCAGTCTGTGAATAAATTCAGTTATCTGCTTGATAGTATTTTGCAAGGCAAAGCATTTTAATACTACGCACACCTCATCAAAATACACAGTCAATTCCAGTAAACTGGCAGCTTCATCTATGCCTGAAAAAAACAGAGCACACTTCTGAGAGCACAGACTTGATTTATTGGTGCAGTAAATCAGATTTCTCAAAAGTAGAGCTATTTTAGAGAGCTTTATGAGAAGGGGTTATTTTTTGTTTCTTTTGAATTATATACACATCCAACTAAACCAATAACATTAAATGCATTTTAGACATCTAATAACTGTTGCTTGTGAAAAAATGCAAAAGCAGCTGCTCTTTTGATGGTAGCTGTAAACAGGTTTTTAAAAGATAAGTAAAAAATCAACTGCACTTTCACTTTAGAAAACACCCCAGTTCTTATTTCCAATGGTCATTCCAACATGCTGCAACTGCAATTCAAAAAATAAACTTTACAACACAGTAACTCAAAGAAATTAAAAGATACTCTCTGAGTATTTTCGTTACAAGTACAATTTCTTGCAATTTCACTTTAAAGTCTTTCATTCATATCAAACATCAACAAAATCTACTTAGCTATCACCACATTTGGGAAATTATTTGATTACTCACTGTGTCATATTTACTTGCATCATCTCTGTAATGGATTTTTATGGAACAGATATGAAAAAGAAACTGTGATTAAATGATAATTCTTGTGCAAGAAAATTCAATTATTTACCTTCTTGGATCTGATACTACACCACTAATCTGTCCCTCAAAGTCTGTGAGCAGCTTCAGGGGGAGTGAAGAACTTTGCAATTCAGAACTGGCATCACTGCTGACCCAATGGACTTGAACATTCTAAACTGTGCCCTAAGATATCTGGAATATACTGATTTTTTATTTTTCCACTTAATGGTTTTATTGTCACCATCCCAGTACAAGGTATCTTTAAAAATAGTGGGCCCAAATGCATTATGAAAAACGTAACAGCATACTGGGCACTTTTAAACCATCTCATGGCTCATTCTCTTTTCAGCTCCAGGTAAACTCAGGCCAAACACCAAAAGAAACTATAAATACTAAAAGAGGAGAGGAAAATAATGAAACATGCAAGATGGAAAAAATGCACAACTGAAACAACAAGCATGCAAGATAAGAAGCCCAGAGTCTTTGTTTCTTTATATCCCACCTCCTCTCTGCCCAGCATTTCATTTCTTTGCTGTATCTCCACTGTGTAGATGCATCAATGGGGAGAACACTCAGCTCTCCAGTGCAGTAGGGTGGTGTTCAGAAGCCAGAGGCAGCTGTTACCAAACTAGCTTTAAATTATATCTAAAGATAAGGAAGCTGCCCTTCAACTCTACGATGGGTTTTTCAATTATTTTGTGAGCATTAAAAAGATATTAAACTAATTATGATGGGCTAAACAAGCGTAAGTTAGTTTGTAAGGAAGCAGGGTTGAGGATGTAATTTTCCTAACTCAGATTTTAGGGGGTTCTTTTTTGTATTGAAATCACTGTTAATGACCGTGTCAATCAGCACATCAACACAGCACAAACTTGTTAACGCCAAATTCAAAACTTATCAGAAATGTGTTCATGTACTGCAAGTCTTAACGCACAAGTAAATCTCCCCAACTCTCCAGAAGTGCAGTGAGGTTATCTGGAGGGCTGGCTCATACCTAGGAAAGCAGATGGTGACACGGTGCCGTTGCTCCGGGACACCATGACGCTGATCCCGGTCTCCACGAAGGGCACCGAGAAGTCGACGACCTCGGAGCGCTCCTCGTTGATGGTGAGGGAGCCCACAGCCATGACTGCCCGCTGGTACACCACCTGATGCCAGGGAGAGCACAGCACAGCTGTCAGCACACAGCACCTCCTTCCTCCAGAGAGCTCCTGCTCAGGAACTCTTTCACCTAAAACAGAACTTACTTCACCAATCATTCCGTTCCACACGTTATTGACTTTTTTGCCATGCTTCCCATTCGTCACCAAGTACAGGTCATATGTGAACTTGACAGTTTTAGACAACTTCTTCAAGATATCGATGCAGAATCCTTTGCAGCACTTCTTTACGTTAGTTCCCTCATTAGTTTTGTTGCTGTCAACAGAGAAGACATACATAAATATTCCTGCTGGGAAAAACAGAGGCAGCTCAACAGCAAGATGCAACACACTGTGAAACAACATTTTGCCAGTCTTGTGAATGACCATGCTTTTCTGAATCAAGGGAAAAATAACCCACAGGATGCTTTTATAGCTATATGGTGTTTGCAGCTCCTGCTAATCACAACAGAGTTGCTTGGTGAGAGACAGAGATAACGTTACCTCACATGACATCCTTCTACTCCAGGATCCAGCCTCATGCACTGCACTGCTCCATCAAGACATACAGCCTGCTCTTACTAATCTCTCTCTTAGGATTAGATTAAATTTTTATTACTTTTACTCTCAAGACATCAGACTACATGTCATTTAGTAATTAAAGAACATGTAAGCTATAAAAAGACACAGCAGTTCACCATTCTGGAAATGGATGCATCTTCTCAAAGTGCAGCTTTCCCTGCACTTGGAGAAGGTGAACTTCAGGCTGCCTTTAAGTGCAAGGATGCAAGTTTTATCTTCCATCTTTTTTTTCTGAAATGTTAATTTTGTGACCTCTAGAACCTTTTAGTATAAGCATCTTCAGAAGGCAAAGCAATATCTTACAGCTTTTGGAAGAATTCAAAATTAAAATAAAACTAGTTTGGAATTTAACTAAGTACAGTTATGTGAAAAAAATAAATTTCTCTGGAGTTCAGGAAGCATGTGCACAACCATTTATCAGCCTGTGGAAATCTTCAGAAGCATGCATCATATTCCCTCACACCTGCACAGTTAAAATTCTGTTATATTCAGTTTATAAATACACAGAATAAGGCATAAAGCAGGTGAAACACGACTGACAAATGTACAATGGAAACTCTTCCACTAATTTATTCTAATGACTGCTCCAAAGTTATAGAGCACTGAAAGAAGGGGACTTTTCTCTTGATGGTAAGTCACAATGGTATTTTATGCTGGAGTAGTTTATTCTATACCAAATTTCAGCATAAACTTGCATTTTCATTAGAAGACATTCTCAGATTTTTACAGATGAATGAAAGCAGGCTTATCTCAACATAGCTGGAAACAATTCAAAGAGGACTCATTAAAACAGCCCCATTTTGGAACACAGTCTTCTTCCATGTGACTGAAAAGGGCTGATTCTCATTGACTTTGAATTTACTATGAACTTACTATCTTGTTAATAACTCAGTGTGACTTAGACTACTATAACCAGGATCTCTCAACTTTTTAAATAGGAGCATGTGCAAAGAGCATACCATGTGGGAAAGAGAAAAAGAAAGAGGGAGCAAAATACTGAAGGAATGGCAAAGATATGGGGGAAGGAAGGAAGGATTCCAGGAAGGAAGGATTCCAGGAAGGAAGGAAGGATTCCAGGAAGGAAGGATTCCAGGAAGGAAGGAAGGATTCCAGGAAGGAAGGAAGGAAGGAAGGAAGGAAGGATTCCAGGAAGGAAGGAAGGAAGGAAGGAAGGAAGGAAGGAAGGAAGGAGGGAAGGAAGGAAGGAGGGAAGGAAGGAAGGAAGGAAGGAAGGAAGGAAGGAAGGAAGGAAGGAAGGAAGGAAGGAAGGAAGGAAGGAAGGAAGGAAGGAAGGAAGGAAGGAAGGAAGGAAGGAAGGAAGGAAGGAAGGAAGGAAGGAAGGAAGGAAGGAAGGAAGGAAGGAAGGAAGGAAGGAAGGAAGGAAAAGGGAACGCTGTGTATTTACTCACTTAAGTTTGACGAATTTCCGGCAGGGCACGGTGTTTTTCTGGCAGCTTTCCATGAGAGGATCCACATCCTCAACAATGACAAAGGGAGCCTCCTCCAAGGTGACAATGCTCAGGTGGTTGTCGTCGGGGTCGCTGTCGGCGAAGGAGCTGTACCTTGGCCACACCGAGTACTTCAGGCTCAGGGAGTTGTTCTCCCACTTCCCCACCTGGAAGACCAAGATCCACAGGCTGCTGAGAGCTGCTTGCTGGTCTTTGACAAAGGGGAGCCAGGATTAAAGGGGCTGGGACACAGGTAAAGGGAGTTACATTGCCAGGACAATGGGTATGGGGTTTTGTTGTTAAAATTACTTTAAAATGTATTAGTAATTGTGTGAAATGAGAAAATGCACAGTGGTAAAGACAAATAAGGTACCATTATTTTAATAGGCAACTGTTTTATACAGACTGGATGTCATCAGTTAATAAGATCTATCACCTGGTGTTACATGCACTGAAATTTGACATTCAGCATTTCTATTTCAGCCAGAACAGCAACCAGATACTCTACTTGTAATCAGGGCCCATTTGAAGTAATAAAAAATTATTTTAAAAAAATCAATCAAACAAACAAACCCCGCAAACCCCAAGCAAAAACCCTAATGTACACTCACACCTACACATCTGACCAATAAACAAAATATCCTAATGTCATTTCTGTATCTTCCCAAAGAGAAGACTCTTCTGTTCTTATACACTGAAAAGCCATTGCAAAAGCCTTTACCCAGGCTTCCACTGGAGCCAGGCCAAACCACATTTTTAGTAAGAATTTCCATTAGTTATTCAAAATAACTATTTTATTCTGCCAACTTCTGGTGCATTTAAGAAAGCAAATCCCATGCACATGAAAATTGCCAGCTTATTTACTATTATAAAATATCCCTTCTAAATTAACCCACATTTCTTTCCTTTCCAGATCACCAGAAGGAGGTTTATGATTTAAATATTTTTGAGTCTAGTGTTTTCCTCCTCAGATTGTTTAACTACTTTCTATCCAGAAATCTAATTACATGTTTTATCTGATGACAGATAATATAAATGAGCTAGCAATCCACATAATTTATAATCTAATGCATTTTAATCATTCTTGAGTTGCTTAAGCTAAACAAATGACAACATAATCATAAGACTGTTAAAATATTTCTTTTGCAAGGGAAACGGTGGGAATTAACAGTACAATATGAGACTCAGGTCCTTAAAAAATAATTTTTGAATTCTGTCCTCTAAAAACTTGAAAGTTAATCATAAAAATTCCCAAAGAACACAATTTATATCCATTCCTGTTTAGGGAAGCCTATAAGCACATGACCTTTGCAGTTTCCTTTCCATCCTATTTATAAGTCAAGATGTTTTACTGAACTTTAATGTAGGAGGCAGAAATGTCAAATCTCTACTCACTTAAATTAGGAAGTTCAAAATATCTCAAGAGAAGTAGGAATTCTCACTTAAAATGAATGTGAATGATATATATGATTACTGTGTATGTACATTTCTAGTATGAAATTTAACAAAACACAGTGGACGAAGCCTTTAGGAGAATAGCTGGTTCAGACACTGGGAAACAATCTCTAGTTCCTATAAATAAAGCAGTTTAATTGTCAAGGTGTGGTGGCAGTGACAGCAGCGTGTGCTGGCTTACGTGAGCTCACACGGTGTCACAGCCCTGGGTACAACATGGAAGTGGCCATCTGGAATGGGGAGGATTCCAGCCAGCCCAGGACCTCAGACCAACAGCAAATGTGCCAAGGAATAGGAGCGATTTCAGAAGTGGAAAATGTGCCAAGCATCCAGAAGGAAATGTGATGGCATTTGTGTGGTCAGGAGAGCAGCAGGGGCAGCTCTGCCTTCCCAAACCACTTGGTGCAGGATGCTGGGAGGAGGCAGATCCTGATCCCGAGGCACATCCCTCTGCCACCACCCCTTGTCCCAAGGCACATCCCTCTGCCACCACCCCTTGTCCCAAGGCACATCCCTCTGCCACCACCCCTTGTCCCAAGGCACATCCCTCTGCCACCACCCCTGACCCCAAGGCACATCCCTCTGCCACCACCCCTGACCCCAAGGCACATCCCTCTGCCACCACCCCTTGTCCCAAGGCACATCCCTCTGCCACCACCCCTTGTCCCAAGGCACATCCCTCTGCCAGCCACCCCCAGCACCTGCACCACAGGAACCACCCCACTGAGGTCACCTGGTCCTATCAAGAACACAGCAATAGCTTTGGTGTTATTAAAACAAGATCAACACCAAAGTTGATGATATTCTGATACCATCAATTCTGATATTCTTTCTACTTCAATGGGAGCAACTCCATTTTGCTGTTTTGAGGAGGATATAACCAGACACATCTAAATACCTGGATCTGGATAAATGCTAATTTCTTTAGAAAGCTGCATCTATGAAACTGCTGTGCTGAGGTAATAAACACACTAGTATGTATTTGTAAACCAAATATTTTTGGAAAATAAAATTCAAGCTGAGGGTAACATACTAAAAATGCAGACATGTTCTGTTACAGAACTGTCAAAAAGTGCATGCATATACATTTGCTGTACAAATGCCACAAAATATCCAGAGACTTACGAAAATTTTCTTTCATTCCTATTTATACTGGTAATAAATATGGGTTTGATCCCAGAGAAATACAGAAGATGGCCTTCATTTTAAAAAAGTGCACAGAAACATTTTTGGGACAGATTGTGTCCCAAACCATAGAAATCCTCATTTCTATCCAAAAGAATGGAAATTACATTAAAAATATGGTTTCAGCAGTGCATCAAACTGTTGGTTCACTATTGATGCAAAACTCCTCTTCAAGACATGCAATGGTACATATAACCATTGTATTTCTTTTGAACTTGCACATTCTTTCCTATTTTCTCCCACTTCACATGCAGTCTGGAATATTCCCTTTGTTTAATCTCTACAGGATGCAGGAAGGGAAGGGAAAATAGCTGAGAGCATGGAAGAGCTTGTTTGAAGTCAGACTGAGTTTGCAGTCTCAGGATTCTCATCTCGTCTGCTGCCTAAAGCACCCCATATCTGACTCTGGCACATGTGCTCTGACCCCCTCACCCAAGCCTCCTTATCTTTGGAAGATTGCAGCCAAGGAGAGTGGTAATGAAGAATTTGGTGTGTTTCTGTGTGTCAGCCAAGGGCAGACAGAGACCTGCACAGTTACACATTGCTCCCTCCCGCTGCATCCTGAAGAAGTCCCCAGACAATGTAAGGATGACTGACACAATCCTGCTCACACACCCTGACAGAGGCCATTGAACCAGAGAAAAAGAGCAAGGCCAGATCCTGAGCAGAGCTTCCCTGTGTGCCAGTGCTGGCACAGAAAGAGTGTCACACCAAAAACAAACAAATACCTCGGTCCTGTCACCCTCCTCCCAGCAGATGCGAGCTGTACACAGCACACACTCATCATCCCTTTGTAAGAAAAAATGTTACATGACAACATGGATACTAAATGCACTCCCAGGACTACCCGGCCAAACCTTTCAAAAGAGAAAAATTTTCAGGGATGTTCCTTTTACATTTAACACACATACATTGCAAAACATACTTTTTGAGCTGTCCCAGTTAAGAAAACAGTGCTGAGCAAATACAAAATCTAGCCCATCTTGCTTTATTGAAAAACTATTTACTACTTGGTTTTCATTACACTTTTCCACTTAGAAGGAAGAGCTACTATGGCAAGCTTTAAATCAATACCTAAAAAGATAAAATAGAGTTTGTCAGGTCAGCAATAACAGCTGCAGAACAAAGCTCAAGAGCAAAACCCTTCCTCCAGACACAGCATCTGCTGTGCACCTTCTGCTGCAAACCTTTGTCACTTTTATGTTTCTGAAGGTCTGCATTTCCCAATGGGACTCTAAATTTAAATGACAAAATGCAATGTGAGCAGCTCCATATCTTATTAACAAGAACTGATTTACAGTCCTGAATGGTTTGAAGACATACATTTAAAGACTTTGAAGTTTCCAAAATTTGCTGCAAAATCTCAAATGGGGAATGCAAATGTTCTGCTCTTCCCCCATGGCTGCTGCTGACGCCATCACGAATGCATCAGTCCTGTGACCAGCAGGGCTCCAAGGAAAACACAGCACCCAGAGAGATTATAAACAAACAGGGAGAAAGAAAAGCTACCATCTCCTGCAGCCTCATTTTCCAATATGGAATTATTAATTAGCACTCACCAAATCCTCAGTGGCTGCTACAGTTTTGGTTCTGGGCAATGTCCCAGATAGCTCTGTGCAGTGCCAGAGGTCAGACTCATGCCAGAGAAGCCATTTTATGAGTTGATTATGTCATTGATAGCCTCTTTCTCCACCTCCCATGAGGGAAGATTTTTTGGTCACCTCTGCAGAGTGAAGCTCCCCAGAGTGCCCAGACAGACATGCCTTTACCTCCAGAGAGGGAGAGCTGCCCTGAAAGCCTTCGTGCTCTCTAATAAATCACACCACCTCTGACTTCCATGGGAGCTGTGATTCCTTTACAGCAATAAAGAGGTGGGATCCTCCTTGGGAATACAGGATTTGAGAAATGCTGCATAATAGTTGGTGCAATTCAAACAAGTCAGCAGAGTAAAAGTCAAAAGAAAGGCCTTTAGGCTAGGCAAAAGCTCACTGATACAGAAACAATATGCAATTTTCAGCTGACTGTAAGTGTCAGGATAGGCATATTTATAGGAAGACTAAATACACAAAACAACAAGGATGGAATACAGGGTATGACAGCCCAGCAGATGTTAAAGAGCACGCTGCTGCTGCTGCTGTGGGCAAAAAGAATATATCACGTTACAACACACAGCTACTGACAAAAGATACCCAGCAAATAGATGATTAGCTCAGGCAGTTTCATCTGTTCTAGTTAAAATATCTGCATCTCCTCACAAGTGTTAGGGAATGTCTATCATGAGACACGAGGATCCCTCAGCTGTCATGACCCTTGCTCAAATCAATCGAGATTTCACAAGGAATTACCATGGAGCACCTCACTGAATTTTTTATCCCCACTGTTCTCTGACACAAAGCACTGTCAGAAATCTGCCTGAGCGTTGGGTGTCTCAGCTCCTGCCCAGTGAAGGCAGCCCCACAGTCAGGTACAGGAGCTGTCTCTCCTGGCTAATGATGGTGGATGTGGGGAGCCAGATGGAGCTCTCCATGAAGACCTTGGTTCATTTATTCCAGGCAGGAATCACGCACCCGCTGCCCACTCCTTCCTACTCAGATACAAATGTGTACAACCCCACACAGAGCTTGTAAACCAGGCATATGCTACTTCATCATGGAAAAATCAGGTTCTGCATCAAATCCTGCAAAAGTAGAAAGTTAAAGATGACAGGCTCTGTTTAGAATGAACCTGGGTGTAATAGTTCTTGCACTGGTGTATTCACCCAGAATTCTAGACCACCATGATAATTTTATCTGTATCTACTTGGAGCATCAGTAAAAATTGTTTTTACCCTGGAACTTATCTTTACATATGGAACACATTCATCTTTAACTACAGTCTTCCCCACCTCACTTAAAATGTGTGACATGCACTGCTAATTAAACTGCCTACTTTTGTCACTGACAATCATAGTCCAGTATATGATTTTAGTATTGTATTGATTTGGTTTATTTCCAAATTAAAAACTATATTAAAAAGAAAAAATAAGAAAAAAACCAGACTAGCAGACAGCGAAGTTGGTGGCTCAGTGAAGTTGATGGACCAGGTGAGACAAGCAGGTCTCACCTCTCAGGTAACACAAACAGGGCAGCTGCAGCTGGGGCTGCTGAACCTCTGAGGGTTACTGAGCACTAGTACAGTGATCCTGCTCTGCTGATATTTGGGCAACACTGTTAACTCTGGTAAATTTATCAAGTTTCACTTTAACAAGAACATTAAGCTTGTCTTCTTAAAAATCTCTTGCCTGAGAACAGCATCCCCTTTGCCTGTCAAGATCAGCAGCAAGAATATGAGTGTTGGTGTCAGAAGTTTGAGTAGCTGCTTTAGGATCTGTCAAAATATCTTGCTGGATGCCTGTGAAACATGCCCAAAAAATCATTTGCAGTCTTCAAACTATTATCATCCAAATAACTTTCTTCAGCATCTGATACAGGACAAACCCCTCAGTGAACCCCATTTACATGTGAAGTTATCACCTCAAAGTTTCAATACTGAGTCACTTGTAAAGAAAAAATAACATTTTCCAAGAGGTGAGATATATGCTCCTCAGCTATGGTTAAATGGCTTCTCTATTACTGCAAGCTTTCAGTGAAGTATGTCAATTCTGAAACCAAGGAAAAAATGTATTTGAATAAAATCAGATTAAAAGCAAAGAAAAATTTGTTTTAATAATAAATCTTGAATTTTCAGGAGAATACCAGGTAAAAAAATCTTCACATGAACCACAATTACTCTTTCTACATAAATAATAAAGTAGCTCCTTGCAGTATGCACATTAGTTACACTATAAGGATTAACAGGCTGTTGCATTGTCATTTTTTCACATGAGTAAATTATTTAATTAGATATTTAGACTTGATTTTTTCCATATAGGATTGAGGATAGTCAATAAAACTTCAGTAAAACCATTCTGTGATAATCCCTGTAAGAGAAAGGAGAAGCATGTGCCTGTCTGGAAACTCGGAGCAACAAATGTTAGATCTCAGATGAGTAACTCTGACAGTTTTGAAATGGAGCAAAACAGCTCAAGGAGAAAGGAACAAGAGGAAAGGAATTGCCTAAGAGATATGAGGTAAAACGTGCAACTTGGAGAGAACATTGAGACAACACTAGAGAGCTGTTCAGACAAACCAAGTGGAAGGAAAGGG
Source organism: Oenanthe melanoleuca (assembly GCF_029582105.1). Lineage (NCBI taxonomy): Eukaryota > Metazoa > Chordata > Aves > Passeriformes > Muscicapidae > Oenanthe > Oenanthe melanoleuca. The sequence goes on along the minus strand of NC_079348.1, from coordinate 10,354,613 downwards.
CCCTCTCAATCCTCTCAATGCTCATGGTGACACTGCTGGAAGGATGTGGCTGTGCCCAGACAGCCCAGAGCCACGGCCAGCTGGCCAGGATGAGCCACCAGTCGGTTTGTGTCCCTCAGCAGCCTGTGGCCAGCAGAGTGAGTCTGTGACAGATTCCACTGCTCCCCTCTGCCATCACTGACCCGGGCCCCTGCCCACAGCCCAGAGCTGGAGCACACTCCAGCACACCCAGCCATTCTTCTCCTTCCTGACAGCCCCTGATACCTGACCATGAGCAGGAAGGGATTTACCAGCTGGAAAACCGTGCAGAGACAAACTAGGGATCAGCCTCCTGCCCTACAACCATGGGCAAGCACAGCACAACCTGCCCCAAACCCTCAAACTCTGACAGGGAGTCACTGGAAGGCTAAAACAGGCTGGAGTTGTTTCTTGGAAATAATGTTGGTTCCAATATCCAGTATTTCTTTGCTGCTGTTAGCTCATTTTTCAAAAACATCAAACACATCTCTCCTTGTCCTTTGAATGGTCTCTTTAGAGAAGTTTCAAGGTACAAAATGTATGAAATTATTTTAACATAAGCGTTGTTGGCTGCCTTTTTGAGCATTTCTTCCTTTGGCACCTCATACTAATAATATTCCCCAAGCAGTATAATATTTTTTCCAGAACATTATATATGATATGCAGACTGTTGAAGAATTTTAAAATAGGGTACAAAATTTTCATAACAGTGAGCAAATGATTCCTCCAAAGATTCAGATTGACACATTTGGAGAGGATTAAATTTATCCAGAGAATTAAATTTGCATCAAATGAACATAAAGAAATACACAGCATAATCTAGAACTACTCTCTGTGTTTCTGCATGACTAGCATATTTATTGAGATGTCCTTCAGTAATTCTGATTTTGTCATTATTATTCATCATCATGAAGAGTCTTGTATTCTTATAAACTGGAGTTTTAAGTTGATTTGATGGGTTTTTAAAACTATAACAAAAATAATTCATAAATTTCAGCAGCAATTTAGATAATGCAGGATCACGTTTCATGAATTTTAAATAAAACTGGTGGATGATATAGATGTGTGTTTTCCTACAGTCTTATATTAAAAACAGTTTCTTAAAACAAGTTTGTAAAACAGGGCCTCAGCCTGCAAAGCTCAGAGCCAAAACAATCACAGGCTGAGACTGGAGTTTTAAAGAAAAGATGCCTGTGATAAACTTTTTCATTTATTACTTGCACTTATGATTAACATTGACATTAAGGTATTTTTACTTCTAGTCTATATAGAAGTGTATGGAGATCACTTGTCTACCTGGACTAGTTAAGATTCTGAATTTTTTAGGCAAGCATTGACACAATTTTTCTCCAATTCAGCTGGAACTATACAGTTTGTGATTTTTTGTTGGTTTTTTTAAGTGTGCTTTTACTATAAAATCTGTCAAAAACCACAAAGCCAAGCAAATAAAAGGACTGGAATTGTCAAGATATAAAAATCCATCCAAATTCAAGTAGCTGAGGACCAAGCTTTGGGACACCTTTCAGTTATCCATTTTACTTTACTCAATTTGAAGAACTGGAAATGCAAGGTGCGTTTCATAGAAAGCTGAAATCCCCGTGGCTTTTCTTCCCTGATGTGTTAAATCTCCTCAGATGCACCAGGCTGGTGCAGAGCTGTCTCTCCTGAGGTGCAGCACTGACACTGGCATCCTCCAGCCCTGTCCAGCACCCTGAGCCCAGGGCAGCGCTCACCTTCTCCCACTGCCGCTCGTTGTTCAGCACGATCACCACCAGCCTGGGGTGTGCCTGGTAACCATCTGCTGTGAAGGACAAATCTCTGCCTTCCCACGTCACATTCATCATAAACCTGGAAGGCAAGGAAGAAAAGTTCATTGAAAAATTGATGGGCTGTCCAGCAGTTAATGAGCAGCAAGTGCAGCCACCAGAACCACGGATTAAATCCATGCACAAGCCCTGCCAGTGCTGTGGGGAGCCTGTGCTTGCAGCACACAGAGTTTGGGCATTTTGAGGCAGTTCATAGCTCAAGACAAAGCAAAATATTGTTGATGTATGAATTATAATTGCAGACATCATTTATAACAGCTTCCACATTATATATGATTAATCTCTCCCCTCCCTGAATAACCTTTCTGGCACTTTGCACAACCTCACCAGCTTTTTAGGAGCATTTTAAACAAACTCATATCATCTCTGTGTGTAACACTGTACTGTTGTGTCACTGAGTAATACTCAGAGCAAAGTGCATCTGATCTGTCTTCCCCTGTTCAGACCTCCAGGACTCCTGTCAGCTCTTCCCAAAGCTGTAGCTACACACAGTGTTGTTGTGACTCAAGGATAAATTTCACTAATGCCAAAACCAGACATTAAAGCTTTGAAGGTGTTGATAAATATTCAATTCATTAATTTAAAAAGAAAAAGTATTTATGTTTTTATTCTTTTGTATTTCCTTGATTTTCAACAGTTTTCAAAAGACATATGAATTAATTAGTATTTTGAATAGGAAAAAAAAAAATAGAGGGACAAAAACTAAAATATAAAAGAATGAAAAATTTTTTAAAAGTTTGTTGAAAAAATCCAGACTCCACACTGTTAGTGTAAAGCTGACAGGGCTATCCCACAGTAAGAGGCAGAACTGCAATTCAAAATCCTGGGAACAAGACACTACACTCACCAGCCCATCTCTGTGGTCCAATGCTATTCACATTTAATTGCTCTGAATTCTCAGTGTATTTAATTGAAAGAAATTCAGCCCAAGACTGATGCAGACAGAAGTGCAGATGTCCATCCCATAGAGAGATGTGTTCTGAAGGGCAGAAATTTACTATTCTTCATACATTACCTGTAGTGTTTTATCCACAAGAAACTGATACTGTTTTACATGTTTGTATGGGTTTGGAGGGGTTTTTTGGTTAGTTGGTTGGTTGTTAAGGCTGGCTTTTTTGGCAGTAGTAGCAGCATGATCTCCTGAGGAATGTGACATAGACAAAATTCCTCAGCTCTAGATTGAAAGGAGACGGCTTTGTATTGACATAGCTGCCTGAAAATACCAGTAGCAGAAGCACATTAAATAAACATATATAGACCCAAAAGAAATAATGGCATTATATCATAACTGTTAATAAATAAATGTGCACTACCCTGAACAGCCACATTAACATCATTCAGCACCAGTCTGACAGCAATTTGTAAATTCACCCATTGTAATAACTCATGTTTCATGACAGACTTCCAGGGTGAAAATTTTCCCCTTGACAGAAGTTTGCTGTTCAGCTGAACTAATTTCCCATATATTCCATTTTTCAACAGTGGAAGATCTTGGCTGGGAACAAGAAGCTTCTTTGCCACCTTGAGAGGCAGCAAACCACCAAATAGGATTTATTTGTGCACACATGTCAGGAACCAGCAAAATACTCACTCAGTGTTGAAAACCACTGGGAGTGAAACGCCCAGGAAGTGAGCACAAGAGGAAATCAAGAATGTGCTGTGGAAACAGCCAGTACTTGCACTTCTGCACTCTCTCCCAATTCACACCCATGAGGTAACACCCCTCAAAAATGAATACATCACCTGACAAGGCCAGACAGAAACCACCTCATTTCAGGGAATCTTCTCCGTGTCCCCTCCTAAGGGCTGGACCTAAACACACACCCTGTACCTCATCAGGCTTTTGTGCTCCCTTGGGTTTTTAACCACACAGAAAATGGTAGTTGGGCTGGAGTGGAACTCTTCCTTCATGGAGTTCAGTAGAACCATCACCCCTGATTTCAAACACTACTCATCACGTTTTGGGATTAAGGTGCAAATGTCCTAGCCTGGACTCTAGCCAAGGGCCATCACAAAGTGCAGTGCTGAAGCTCAAGTGTTCCAAAAAAAACAATGAACCACAACTCTAACGTGAAAATTTGAACTCAGTGTATATTTTTCAATCATGTGAATTTACCAGCTATCAAGTAAACACATTTTGCAAGTTAAAAAAAAAAAAAAAAAAAAAAAAAATTCCCTAATCTGCAAAGTCTCTTAAAACTGTATTCTCTGATCCTGATACAGTTATCCATCAGTGACGCACTCTGAGCTACCCCAGATTCTCACACTGCAGCAATAAAAAAGAACTTCAAAGAGATTCTTGTTTCCCCAAGCACATTCTTCTGTACAAAATTCATCAGCTGCCCTTGTTCTCCAGAATTCAATGCCTACAACCTACACTCCCTTTTGAATTATCATTTTTCCTCTGCAAAGGACAGAAGTCCTGCTCTGATTCCACTGGCCATGATCCCAAATTGCTTGTCCTACAAAAAATAACCAACTGCTTGTCTGTTCCTGCTTAGGAATAATGCTCTGAAGGATTTATATTATGTTATTCTCATAGAGTTTTAAGATTATGCAAGGTTAATTCTGTGCAAGAGGTCTTCGGCTCCTGAATTGGATAAAATATATTTCTGAATTAGCTTTGGAAATGCAAATTCCTGCTCGTAACTAAATGAGGTGTTTAGTTATTTGAACTTGTTACTTTTAGGGGGTAATTAGCAACACACCTTGGATTTGCAGTTAATCTGTTTTCATTCCTCATTAATGCCACAGCCTTTGCAAAGACACGATAGCACAAGGCCTTGTGATGGTATTATGACACTAAAATCTTAATTAACTTTTGCAAACTGAAATTTGTAAGGTTCCCCAGGTGATACATACATCAAAATGGCACCTGTTTTCTGACAGAAGTTAAGCTAGTCTCACATAGAATCTGAAACAGGTTTTTTATCATGCAAAGAACCAAAGCTTAACTACGTAGTTAAAAACACTTTTAAACTTTTACTCAATTCTTTTTTCTTGTCACCATCCCCAACAAAATTGAGAAGTGTTGGAACATCACAGCAGAACACTTCTGCTGTCGTATTCACAGCAAGCCTTTGAAGCACCCAGGTTACAAACTTCCCTCAAGGTTTCCAACTTTATTTTTATAAATCAGAAAGATCAAGTAGTTCACACAGAGCTTCAGATTAATGCCAGAACTTGTCCCTGTCAAAATTCTAACTTTATCCAGGAAGCCAGAACATATTGAAAAAGCTGGGTTTTCTTACCATGGAACTACAGTATCACAACTTCATTGACTCTAATCCCATTAACAAATGGCTGAGGACTTGGCCAAAGGGATCAGAGCTCAGTTTTCAGAGCCCCATTTGCTTGGATTTATTGCTGACACACGGGCACCTTTCTGGCCAGACTCCTCACAGGAGACATGGACTTCCTTGCCCATGAGGTGTTTGTTAAGGATTTCCTGGATGAAAACAGTTGAAATCCTGGACCAGAATCTTTGAGGTTTTCTACTTCTATGCAAATGTGTTTGCAGGCATTTCTTTTGAGGTTTACCATATATATGTCTATGCAAGATACACAAGTGTTCTAACAGATCCAAGGATTTGTGAGCAAATCCAAAAAGGCTTCTGTGTTGGGCATAACTTTAAGGGAAAAAACCACAAAAACCTTATGCAAATTATTAAGGTCACTTTGTTCCAAACAAAGATCAGCCCTAGCCCTGGTTTCAAAACCTTCTCAGGGTGATGTGAGAAAGCCAACAAGGACAGAATGGAAGCACAGCAGAGCAATCCTGTGGCACAGGAGCAGGTGTGATGCCACCTGTGGACACAATGCACCCTCCACACGCTCCTTCTGGGATGCCAGGGAGGAGTGTCCCCACAACAATCCATCTCAGCATGGACACTCTCCTGCCCACCCACCTGTGTCCCACAAGAGCCTCCAGGACTGGCTGGGCTCAGCAGCACCATCAGCTCTGCAGTAACAGGCTTGTTTATAATTAGTGTAAAATTCACCTAAAATGCAGCTCTCCAACACACCAGCAGCTGGGAGAAATAGCATGGGTAAGGCAGAGGCATTAATGAAAATGTGTCACTTCTAAGCTACCTTTAGGGAGAGAACTTAGTCCCCAGACCTGTAAAACAAAGCACAGGGCCTGACAGGGAGCTGTCAGGAGCTGCAGGGAGTAGAAAGACCAGGGGAGTCCTCTCTGCCATGAGCTCACATCTACATTTCCTGCCCTCAGATGAGATAATCAAACTTGATAAACTCCCCAGGTGCCATCATCAGGGACTATCATTTTTTATTTAGTGTCTTCTTCACCATGGGGCAGCATTTCAAATCTGACAACTGCAGGCAATGAAGAGAAGCAGCAGAGACTTGGGGAAATACATATTGCATAAGAGAAACTCTCCCTCTTCTCTCTCAAAGAAGGAATTTCCAAAGTGAAATTTAAAGCAGATCAAATGCCTCAAAACCAACATATTTCTCTTTCCTGCAAACACTGTAAACCTAACCCTTTTAATAGACAGCCAGCCTATCTCTGCTTGGCACTCACTCAGCCTCATACCTAAAAAAGCAGGAGTGAATCCAAATTTTTTCTTCTCTATCTTGTTGAGGCTCTGAACTGCTGAACTTCCTGACTATGATTCAACCATGACATTTGAATGATACTTATCAGAATACACCCCAAGACACATTATTTATCATTAAGAAACACATGTCCTCTTTAAAATCAAATAAAAATGCTTAATATAGACTATATATAATGTGTGCTCTGAAGTACATATAGAAATAGGTCTGCAATAGAACACTGTTCAACAAGGTACTGATGCTTTTTTTAAGTTCTATATCTTGGGCTATGTAGGACTTTTTTTTTTTTTCTAAATTCAAATCCTTTGCAGTGATGCAGAGTCACTCCTTCCTCTTTGTGCCTCCTCCTCCTCCTCCTCCTCCCAGCCCTCTCTCCACCACAAGGGTTCCTTGCATTGGAGCTGTGTCTCCCTAGGCTTGGAGCCAGCCTGGATGAGTAAAACTTTGGGAGTGATCTGCTCAGTGACTGTGCAAAAGGAAGGCATGCCAGCTTCTGGGACCTCCTGCCAGCTGCTCCTTAAAGCATTCACTGCCACTGGCTCTGGAAAAGTCACCTAGCCCCAGTTCTGCAGACAAAAAACTCTTGGGGAACCCTTCTGAAAGAGGGGCAAAGGGAGGGAGCAAAGTTAGAAAGGGCTCAACTCCCTGGGATGCACCACAGATGAGTGTAACTCAACACCAGAATGTTTAGCACATTAATGCTATTATTAGTATCAACATTTCAAAAAAAGCCCTAATTTGATCACAAATTGCTGCACCATCTCAGAAACATCCCAAACCCTTCCCCATGATGTGTGCCTGGCACATACAAGGGGAATGGTGCCTGCAGCAGCTCCATCTCCCAGAACATTCACTGATATGTTGATTGTTGAGCCCTGCTCTCAGCCCCTAATGCAGGCTCCACTCAACTGCCAGAGGCCATGCTTGTTCTCTTGTTTGAAATTATTTTAATTATCACAATAACAGGGTAATGCTCTAATCCAGTAACTGGTTGGTACTTTTCTGCCTCCTAAATTGACCTATCCTAGGAGACAGTCCTAATACAAGTCTTCAATAATTTCTTGAATCACTTTGTCAGCAAACCAGCACCATGTTGTGCAGACTGTTCCCCTACACAACCCCTGCTTTGTTGCCTGTGAAGTTTAATTTTACTTTGGACTCATATCTAATTAGTTAAATATTTATATGCCTTCAATCATCCAAAAAAGAAGATGATACCTATTGTTCCCAAGTCTTCTGACTTAAATGAACAAATCCTCTAAAAATTGGCTGTTGATCTGTGTGCAGTAAAAGATTAGACAGATTTGCTGGATTATTCATCACACCATTGTGTCCCTTTAATCCCAGATTTCACTCAAAGGAGGCAAATTTATCTGTCATGCAAAAAGCTGGAAGCAAAATATTGAACTTAGTGAATGACTATCGGGACAAGGGGGACAGCAAACCCTGTCTCTCTGAAAAATGTGCTGTGCTGAAGGATAGCAGCACAACAGCAAGGACAGCTAAGCTCTTGTCCCTGGCCCTATGTCTGTCCCTGGCTCCTGCTCCTGGTTCACTGATGACAAATAAAGGAAATTGTGCTTGGGAAGGGTAGGAGACTTTCTGGACCTACACCTTCACTGCAGAAGGATGGGTCTCTAAATTCTGCCTAGAGGTTTTCAGAACATAATCTCACTAAATGTCAGCACCACATGGCAAACAGCTGACTACCTATGGACAGACACATCTTTCTGCTTTTCAGGATAAAGGCAACAGCTTTACCATCCTCACCCATCCCGTACGGATCAGTGTGGTTGGAAGTGTTGCAGTGAAATGTTTTTCCCAGGGTCATGACTTTCATACACACCAGGAGTACTCTTGTAAACAAAGCAGCACCATTTCAATGCACAAAGCAGCAGCATCGTCCATGAGTGGCAGGGTTGTTGTGTTTTGCTGTTTGTTTGCTTCTGTGTTTTCCTTATTTCAGAAAAAACAAGTTTGTTCAACTGACTTGGCATTAATGAGGTGCTAATTCCATTTATCCTGCTCTGCTAGTATTTCACACAATAGTGGTTTTCTGCCTTGGGAGGTCTGGGTCTTACACAGATAGAAAAAGATGATCTGAATCAATACAGATACAAATATACATATGTATCTGTGTTTTTAATGCATTGAAAATGAGCCCCACGTTTTATTATAAATCCTTTATTCATAGGGGAAAAATTGGCTTTCCCATGTGTACCAGAAATGAACATTGATCAAATCATTCCAAAAACTAAAGCAAATCAGATTTTCTTCTGGGTCTAGGAAGCCAATAAAAGCATCTTAGAATTGCAGCGATGGGGGAAAGATAAATTGTGTGCTTCAAAACAAATATATCTTCAAACCACTTTAATACTCAAAGGATTTGAGAAAGAGGTAGGAGGAGCTTTTACTTCATGGCTTTCTTTACATAGAATTTCTTCACAAAAAGATAAAACTGCTATTTAGATGTGGGAAGTCATACATAAAGCATCACAAACTTCCATTTACAAGCAAATTAACTATTATAGTATAGCCTCAATACTATACTGGGTCTAAAGCTGAATTAGACTGTCATTACAATAGATGGAGCCTAAAAATCCTGGGGTTTTTCTCTATTTTGAGCTTTGTTTTGCTCAGGCCTCCCCTTACACCCTCTTCCCTGACTTCCACTGAGTTCTCTGCTTCTGAGCTTGCAGCAGAGTCCTCTTGTTCAACCCTCCTTCTCCAGCACTGATTCCCAGATGGACAGGGGGGCAGAGCACAGCAGATCCCTATGAGCTGTTTACAGTTACTTTAGCCCTTTCCACTGGGAACATGCTCCAAAATCCTTTCCTCAGGTTAGTTTCTTGGTACTACACATTTATCTCATAGTTCACAATATGAAACTGCACTATCTGGGATCTGAAACTGTCAAGATTCCACTTCCCAATAAAACCCCAATTTAGGCATTGATTTGTCATGTAAAGTAGAAAAGTACAATTTAGTGATGAGGATGAGAAAGTGCAATGAATTTATGTGATTCACCTTGGCATGGAGAGACTGGTCAGCTTCCTGAGATTACTCAGTAAATGCTTGTACATATACTTGCCTTGCTAGCAGATTGTATGTGACAGGAATAGTCTTGGGGAGTTACTACAAAAGAAAGACTACTTAAAGTTTATTCATTTTAGTATAATTCAGACATTTCTAAATTAAAAACAGCCTGCTTCTTGTTCTTGTGGTGTTGAAGAAGCTCAAAGGATCTCCAGTATAGAAAAGGTATTTTTACTTCATAGCTCAGTGTTTCACATCAGGAAGTGACTTTTTTAACCACAGTCCACTGCAGCTTCTCCTGTTAATTATTCCTGGGTGCATCATGCACTGCACACTGCAGAATCTTCTGGTGAAGTCTAATCTCACTGTCCCAGCACTCCCAAGCCTTGTTCTTGTACTCATGCAGGTTTAATGAGAAAATAAGGATTTTTTTAAAGAAATACAGCTTATGCTGAGTAGTGAATATTTAATTCTAGTTTACTCTAGTGTATTAGCCCAACAGTAGGGTAGGAGCCTTTTTCAAAACACAGTCAAGTTTTTATGCCCCTTCCAAGAGTATTTTAAACGCCAACACTTATGACATTTATTAAGAACACAACTTTCACAGCAACTGTAGTTCAGTCATTAATAGTGGACTGCTTTGTTTGTAGGTCAGGTGCCACTGTTCAGGCCCAGAATTTGGTTACCAGGGTGCCTCCCCTGGCAGCACTGCATTAAGAGCCAGCACAGGGATGCCATGCAGGGTCCAGGTGGGACAGTCCCCCCAGCAGTGCCTCCCACTGCCCTGCCCTGACACCAGGGACACACCACAGCTTTCCCAGAGCCCTGCTGAGACACTCCCAGGGCAAATGGGGCAGCAGGAGAGAATCGTGGGGTTCCTGCAATGTCTCCAGGAAATTTGTAGCTATAGCGGCAGAGGCTCAAAAATAGAAAAGGGAGCACAAAAAAAACCCCTGCAAGTGTCATACTAAAGGCAAGTTCTCACTAAGGAAATGTTATAATCCATTTACTTGTTTGCATCTGGCTTTTAAGAAAGCTTCTGAAGAATGCTGTGTGCAAAGATGCTGTTTTCATGGAAAACAACTGTCCCAGGACATCACATGGTAATCAACTCCTAATCTAAATATGCACATACATCTCAAGTTTAAAACTATTCCAAAATCTCCTTTTTAAAATCATCACCAACTTTCCTTCCTGTTCTAATTCTATCCTGCTTTTCTGTAGAAAGAGCTTCATCTGCACTATTTGTTCAGAACAAATGTCATAAATACTGCTCAGTAGCTTCCATATTGTCAAGAGCTATTAAAAAATATGCAAGATACCCTACTTTCTCTCACAGACCAGATAAAGAAATATATTACCATGTAACATTTTGGATAGACCTAATCTGGAGTATCATGTCTAAAAGAAATAATTAAAAGGAAAATAATAATAAGAAGAAAAGAATCCTGTTTTAAACCTTGGCAGTTCCCATCTGACAAACTGTTTAGAGCAAACATCTATATCAGCTGGGATTAATGCTGATTAAGTTTTACAGTTATTCTATTAGAGGTGACAAAAATATACCCTTACAAGTAAAGGGGACAGATTTCAGCTCTTATGTGATAAAAGCTGCTTTACTAATCTAATACTTCTATAATTTCCAGGGACAGTGCTTTAATGCTGCACATTGCTTGTCTTCTAAAATATTACCAGGTTCCTGCTGATGCAAGGGATACAGGCACAGCCTCCAGAGCATTTTGGCAATTTTACCTCATAGTTAAAGTATACAACAGTCCAATTTTGTTAACTCAGCTTTATCCCCTCTAAGACCAATTTCTGTCATCTTCTACACTAGATTCAGAGCAGTGCTTATTCTCCACAGCATGCACCATCTCCAGGAGCACAGCTATCCGTGCAGCAAGTCCTCTTGCACATTTTCCTGGAACATCTGCTTAGAAAGGGCTCAATGGGATTAGCAAAAAACAACATTCTCCTTCAAGAAACACACAGTGTCAGTAGAAAACTGTCAAGGCTACACAGGTTAAAATAACCCAAAGCAATCATCCTTACTTGTGCAGGGTTTGAGAGGGCCGGTCATTTTTCTCCAGCTGCCCGTAGCAGCTGGTTCTTGCTTCAGGAATGAAGGAGTACTTCTCCAGCATGGCTGATGCAGCAGTGGCAATAACCCCCAGGCCATCCCGCACCCGAGCTTCTAAACTGTAGTCCCACTCATCATAGGCTGCTGAAATGAGTCCTGAAGGAAACTCCTTGGGAGTGATTTCTGTGTTACCGCTAACCAGGCTGGGAACTATCCAAAAGAAATCATAGCCAGTAAGGCCCAGGGACCGAGCCTCATCCAGGATGTAGACAGCTTCATCCTTGGAGCAATACAGCAGGATGACAGATGAATGGATTTTCTTCAGCTGAATTTGGGTCTTGGCATCTCCAAAGGCAGTATCGAGTATGATGACGTTCTGCATGTCCCAGCCCACAAAACTGTTTTCCACAGTGGTCTTAATGACATTGATGAAATCTCGATATCCAGGGAAAGTGGTGGTCACCAGAGAGAACACGTGCCAGTCATAATCCTGCATGATCTTCAGCATGATAATGGCTTCTTGCTGGATGGAAGCCCCAAACTGGAAGAACGTGGACATGACATCCTAGAACACCAAACACAGCAAAAGATTAGTAACTTGGTACAACTCCAAAGGGAACAGAATCTCTAATTCTTCTGCTTTCTGTTCTACCAGAGTTGCCAAACTTCCATTGCATTCCAGTAACTTTCTGTGGTTTATAATTTTCAGATAACCAGTAAACAACTGATTATAGGTACTTACAGCTAATTGGTATATTTGCCAAAAAGTAGCAAACCAGTATTTACATAGGAAATTTCCAAGTGCTGGATCTCTTGAAGACAACAACCCAAATCAGTAGCTCCTGAGGAAGCTCCCTGGGGACAGCCACCCACAGTCAAACAACTCTCCAGCAGGAAGTTTTACATTCCTGTAAATGTATGAATGCAACCCAAGAAACTCACACCAATTTGTAGTTACAATGGATATAAACTGCAATGCACATGCTGTATAGATGCTGGAGGAGCTCTGTACTTCCAGACATAATGTCTGAGGGGGACTCCATTTCCAAGGTTCACTAGACTTGGTGGAAGGTTTAGACTCTGCAGAAGTAGATTTTCTGTCCCCAGAGACTGAGTTCAGTACTGGTCCTGCTCCATTCAGAGCACACGGCCCATTGATGCCTGATAGAGAATTAACAGGATGGGACTCCAAGGACAGCCAGCAATCTGTCAGTGTCCTCATTAAAGGACTTAAATGAAAATAACTTCAAACAATGGCCTCAGAGTCTGGAATTGCCTGTAATGTTGTCCAACACAGATTTGTTTCTAATATTTGTCTTATGATTTACAGAATTCATAAATTTTATACAGCATAACGGCAGATGCTGCTTATTTTAACAATCAGAAAGGCAGAACAATTAATTTTTTTTACAATAAATTTCCAAACACTTTCAGTGATCTATTTTTACTAAGTTGCTGTGAGGTCTAAATCTATTTTTTAACTTTACATTCTGCACTTACATACAATAATTAGAATGCCAAAACTATACATGAGAAGCCATATAATTCTTTTTTTTTACTTCAGTAGTTATTCTTGACCAGTAGAGGCAACTTATTTGCATCATTTTCAGACACAGAAAGCATGAACTCCTGGTGAAACAAAAGCTTATAATTTAGAAATAAGATATGAATCATTCAAGATTTCTTATGCAGGCTTCTGAAGGAAGACACATACAGTGTTTTTAATTTAAATTTAAAGAGTTTTATGATCATGGTCACAAACTGCTATCCTATTTTACATTTGCAGGAACAGAAACAGATTAATTGATTTGGGTTTCATGGCAGGGTGATGTTAAACATACAAATATTAGTGAGAATGATAGCTCAGCTCTGCAAGCTCTGCAAATCTATTCCAGGAAAACAGTCTGTACTTTTTTTAATAGAAGATGAGGAGTGTTATTACTTTCCAAGTGTTAAGAAGCTGACACCAGGATTTTATATAGCTTGACAGCAATAAAAGTCTTACAACTTGTGTCAGACCCTGAAGACTGATATTGAAGGTATAAAATACACACTGCTGGTGGTAATGAAATCATCTGCCATGGCTTCTTTGGCACCTCAGTGATGACATTCTGAATGCCAGAGACAGATTTGAAATGTTTTGGGTTAATTACAAATGTTATAAAATATGTTTTGGAGAAGAATCGAATAAGGAATATTTGATTGCTGAATTCTTCTAGGGGCTATTTCCTGGTGACCTACACTAGATACTTAAAAAACAGCAAACAAGAATTTCATATGAGGACTCTCACAGCTAAAGGAACCCAGCATACAGAACAGCTGCTCAGAGTCAGCATTTAATTATTTAATTACTGATTTACTACTCCAAAGTAAAGTAGATATCTAGAGACAATGCTATGAATCCAACTTTGCTGCAGCTCCTAACTGAGCATAAAAAACACTGTAATGCAAAGCCAATCACTTCCACTCTCAACTCTTGTTTTCCATTTATTATTATGCTAAATTACAGTAAGATGTAAAATAATTTACAGTAGATTAAGTAGATTATATCCATCATATCCTTTCACTCTTCCCCATTTCTATATGTGTTTTATAGCAATGGAATAATTCTGGTCCTTTGTGCATCACAAAGAGCTTCTCCAGTGAGCCAACTGAAGTATTTGAGGGCAAACACAACCACATGGACATTTTCAAGTGTGACCTTTCTAACTAGTAAATACAGATTTTTAACCTAGAGCAGTCCTTGGCATCTTCCCTGGCAATTAAGAATAGTCTTGAGCACAATGCTCTGTGTCACCATTGCAGCAGGCTGACAACAAAAGAGAAGCAAAAAAGTAAATCCTTTCCTTTTGTAAATATTGTGTTAGAAAAACAGTTTATGAAAGGAGTTTTAGACATTTTTATAAAGGTCACACCCATATTACAAGAACCCGTTTCCTATAATTGTGAATGCAAAGTCTAGTCAAAATCAGGCAATCATGATCAATTTCTGATTAAAATGCTGAATAATCCTGTAATCCTGAAAAGAAGTTTGGTTCCAGGAAGAATGGAGACACAAACATCACAAGTGAGATTCTCATCTGAAGAAATTCCAGGTGATTGCACTGACTTCACTGGATGCTTTTATAGAGCTGAAGATCTGACTGTGTATTTACAATGCATTTGAAACAGATGGGAGATTACAAGGAAATTGCAGCCTTAGGAACTTCAGCAGATACTTAAATGACTATAAGGAGAATATTCAAGGACATATCTATTAAACTAGGGGAGGGAAGGGTGAAATTCAGTGCAGAAATAGCAAATAAATAAAAATTTAACAGATTCAACTATTGTATTCTGAAACATCTATAGAGCTTTTCATTTTGGGAGGTTTTAAGCTTCACATTCTTTTCAAAAAAGCATTGTTATTCCTCTGCTTTCTACAGACTTAAATTCCATATGTGTAATAAAATACTAAGTTCCAATTTTCTATATTCAAATGCAAACTAGAGTGATGTTTGTAAAAACCAAAACTATTCAGTTATTTTCATTTAACTGTCATCTTGTCACGTACTGAGACATCGATCTAAATCATTGCTGAAGTAGGAATACAGATGTAATATCAGAGGTGCTTTGAATGCACACCAGAATTCTTTTTTTCATTCCTCAACATCTCCAACTATTGAGATTACTAGTGAAGGTTGCAAGGAAGAAGTACAATTTATACAGGGCAAGAAAATTTTTACAGAGGAATTTTTCAGATAAATCTCAAAGCATGACAAGCCCAAGATGTTACACTTGGTATGAGTAAAAATTTAGTTGGAAGAAATAGTTTTTCTCTTCCAACTTCTCAGCTAGATTCTACCACATCCATGTGAACAAAAAACAGCAATGAAAAGAGAAGGTAAAGAGCAAATGAAAACTTTTAGTTTCTTTCTGTCTTGAACATGAGTGTCCAGTTTACAGCAAAGCATCTCCCCATATGCTTCACTCAGAAGGAAGTAATCCTTCAATCTGCTTCTTGCTTAACCTTATTCCTGAATTCTGTATGTGACAAAGTTCTGTCCTTGCAGGAGAAGGGCACTTCAACATTCCCACACTTGTGCACAATCAGCCCAGCTCTCCCTGCTGCTGCCCTTTCACAGATTAATATAGCAGAGCAAGTTGTTTTTAATTAGTGCACCAAGTCTATAAATCCGTTACTGTTGTCAGAATTGTACATTTTGCTTCCCAATTCCAGCAAATTACAGGAATATTTCTCTGGAAACCTCATCCTCAGCTCTTTTCATGACATCTCAGTTTCCCAGCTCTGGCTTTCCCAGAGCTCAGCAGGGGCCACTCCAGCTGCTGTAGCAGCTGAGGTGAGCCCTGCTGGTACTTTGTGCCTGCCAGGAAAAAGGCTGCAGGAGTGGTCAGTTGAGGAAAGAAATATTTGGTATCTAAATTAGTGTAGCTTTTGTTAAATGAAAATTAAACTCTAAACCAGAATAAAACTGGGGTTAACACTGAATCAAATCAATTTTCCAATCTGCAGACACAGTGAGGGACAGTCACTTCACTGGTAAAACAATATTATGACAAGAAGGAAAAACCAAAATGAAAGAGAGCTTAAAAAGCAATCCAGAGGATGATTTTATTCAAATAGCAACAATATTATCATGACAGGACTACAAGTAGGACTTCAAAGTTATCTTAATTGCTTCTTTCTTACTCTCTTTCACAGAGATAAGCAAAAAATAATTTTTCTCTGATTTTGCACCACTGTAAATCAGACATTCCATTCTCTTAAAGATTTATAGCATGTGGTGCCAGGTCTCCATACACAGTGCAAGCTGTTCCCTGTTTAATGAAATATAGTAGTTATTTGTAATTTCTATAAAGACTGGAAAAAATAGAAGTCAGGTTAGTCATGAATTCAACTGAATAATTTAGCATCACATAAAAAATATACTGAATAAAATTATTTCTGCTGATCTCAAAAGTAGGTAAAAATGCATCTTGCAGGGTGTTAACTTGGTACCATTTTTCTTGGATTATTTTGAGTGGTGCACTGATTCCCTGGTAGACATGAAGTGAATTGCATTTCTGTGCCATGAATATCCAGGCCCCAGCCACAGGGTTTTCCCTTGCCAAACTTTCAGTAAATGCAAGCACTGAAGTGGAAGAGCTGAAAGGAAAACCTTTCCTCCAAGACACCCTGCATATTTTTGAATTCTTAAGTTATTAAATTCCGCCTCTATTCATTAAGAGATACAGCATGTAATTCCCAACACAAACAGCTCACTGAGGTGCCCAGGGAGAAAACTCCTCCATTATCACCATGGGAGCAATTTGATGGAGATTACACAAAAATTTGTACTTTCATTCAAAGCATAGCAACATGTGAGGGTGGAAATAATTTACTCATTCTTACAAAAAGCAGAAAATACTTGTTTCCCAAGGACTTGACACTGCTCTGGCCTCACATATGGTGAAACCAGAGCCAGAAAAAGGGTGGAAATTTTCTTACTCTGTAATTTAACTGGTGCAAATGCACAAC
Organism: Oenanthe melanoleuca; assembly: GCF_029582105.1. Lineage (NCBI taxonomy): Eukaryota > Metazoa > Chordata > Aves > Passeriformes > Muscicapidae > Oenanthe > Oenanthe melanoleuca. Next base: position 10,337,557 of record NC_079348.1, on the reverse strand, counting down.
CGCAAAATGTATAAAGGTCAACTGAAAGGACAAACCAAGGCCTCTCTTTTTATTTTAAAAGTTTGCTCTAGGAGAGGATCATTGAAGTTAGAAAAGGGCAGTAGGAAGCACGGGAATACATTATGGCTTTCCAACATCTCACATGTCCCCTTTTATTATTTCACGGAATAAATATCAGAGAAACATGATTTCAAAAGGTTAGCACTGGCTTAATCAAGCATGTTCTCTCCCATTTCCAGAGGGAGTCTGCAGAAATTCATTTCACAAAGACTTCTGTATTTTTAGGTCATGGCTTCAACCTTAGAATTTTGCTAGGTAACAGGTTTTGTGTGATTTTTTTCCTTTTCAATATATCCATTTAATGTTATACTACTTATTTGGCTTATCTAGGCCTGTTACAAAAGCTTTAGGTTGTCACTTTTTTTTTGTTGTTGTTTTTGTTTTTGTTTTTGTTTTTTGTAGCAGAACAGCAAATAAACAAAGAGAAAGAAATGAGAGCAGGGTTTCCAGAGATGATTGGAAGTCACCTGGGTTTGATCCTTTACATTTTCAAATAATAGTGTCACATCTAATGAAAATAACTCAATATGTGATTGCAGTGATATAACCTAATTATGGACTAGTTTTGCACAGAGCTCACAAGCTTTTCCTGGGATGGAGCTCACTCAATATCTGGGTTTTTAACACATCTGGGTTTTCTTTCACAGACTGTTCAAACACTGGGAATTGTGGTGGCTCATTGTGAGCTCCTGGTCAACCAGGACAGACAGGTGAAAAATGCTTTGAAAGGCTGAAATGAGCCAGCAAGCCTGTGACCAGGCAATAAATCCATGAAAAGATTCACATGAATCAGCAGGGATTTTGGGGTGGTCATTTGATGGAAAGTTTATTAACAAGATGCCTCTTTTCTAGATAAATTTCAGTTTCCACAGCTACAGAAATGTTTTAGACTGTGAGCATTTCAATAAGGAAGGGCAAAATTGTGGGTCTACAAGACAGCAATATGGAGCTGCTTTGCTATTTGGATAAGTAACAGCTACTGTGCAGCTTTTGGGGGCAAAAAGAATCCCAATGTAAGAAATAGAGTACTGATGCCTCAAAGAATAAAAGGGAGAATAAAAAGTATTTTCAAAAAAAATCTATTTGTTTTGTACATTCAAATATTTCTGGAATATAAATCGTTGACTCTTTAACCCACGCTGGGTAATGTGGTTCCACACATCAGCATTATCCTAAAATACTTTACCTTTATGGGGTTTGTATGCAAGTTTCATTTCCTGTCAGTATTTCACCCAGAAAATAAATGTTGAAAAATGTGTTTGACCTAATATACTGGATAGCAAGGAGGACAGATTATAGCTGAGTATCATTTCCCTTATGCCCCTTGCCATGACTGCAGATAAATGCTTTGCAATTTTTTTAATTTAGATTTTTTTCATGGTTTGTATAAGCAGTGTCCTTCTGCTTTATTCATGTAATTAGTCATCACTAAACTGATGTAAGTAAATAGTCTCTTGAAGAGCCCAAGGAGACCTCATTTTCCATAGGAAAATTACTTTACAGGAGCCACGGAGCACATCTTTCACCTCAAGGAACACCTGAGTTCACATGGAGGGCTCCTGAGTCTGTCCTTTCAGTGAAACCACTTCAAGCAATTGTCATGAATGATGGGAGAGCAATCAGGAAAATTAAGGACTTTCCAAAGACAGGAAAAGCAATTGCTGTGAAGTTACTCCAGTAATACTGGTGATAGTAACTGGCTTTCTGCTGTGTGGGAACATCTGCCAACAATTCACATCTGAGACACCAAAACGAAATTTTGGTGACAGCATTAGGAAAAAAAAAATGGGCTCCTGTTCCAGCTCTTGCCATAGCAACATGACAAAGTTTACAGCACAGTGACAGTGACTTGTTACCTACTTGGCTGAGAAAAAAAAACAATGAAATTATGCAACCCAACCCCAAACCATGATTTTACTACAAAACTATCAAAATGCACTTGTTGGAAGCCTAGGTGCATTTTCGGACACAAAAAGCATTTTTCTTTCCTCATAAAAGGCTATTCACCAGATATCAGAAATAAAAAGCATTAAGAGAGCATCAGTGAGCTTGTGAATTAGCCCAGTCAAAGGCCAAGACTCAAGAAATCCAGCAGGGATACACACAGGCATTTTAAGAATGGAAAAGTCTAGGTAACTTACCTCTCCTATTCATCTCTTGAAATAAAATACCATAAAGAAATAAGATGTATGAAAGATACCAACCAAATAAGCCAGCCAGATCTCTGGAAAATAAGTACAAATCTTTGTATATAGACTGTCCATCCCCACATTTACTGACATCCCCACTCTGTCTCATATTCCACTGGGGCTTTACTTATCAATGTGCCCTTTGTTTCATATCAGTATTGAGACACTGCTTTTTACTACCACAACAACATACTGGGCTATGGGGAATACCTCACCTTCCTCCAGTTGCACTCTGTGGCTGTGGAGAATTACCTATCAAATCAATTAGTTCATTCACTTTGAACCACATCTGTTCCCATAAGGCCATCACAGGTGAGCTTCTCATGATTCATGGGCATTTTGGGGAACTTAAATGGATATAAAAGCAAATTTAGTTTACAGTGAGCTGTATTATTTCTTGGAGCAGGCAGCTAGGTCTAATTATTAATCTCAAAAACAATCCTGCTGATAATGGCTACATTTCCTGAAATAAGCCTTGTACATGGAGTTTAACCAGTTTCAAAATGAATCCCAGATAACCAAGTTTTGCTGCAATCAGAGGCAAAGGAAGATTCTAAAACTTCCAAGCAACTCCAAAAAGAAAGACCTGAAAAAATAGTGCTTTGTCTTTCTCTTTAAATAAAAAGTGAAGCTTGCCGATTCCTATTTTTTAGATTTTCAGTAAATAAAATTTTATTGTAATAGTTAAGACTTACATACTTTATTGCCCCAAAGAATTATATCATAAGTCTTTAAAAAGCACGGTGGTCACATTTTGTCTGATTAACAGCTTCTTACAGCACCAGCCTAGTTCATTTTATTTTCAGAATCAGTCACCCATATTGACTTCACTCATAGCCATAAGTTTAAACAGGCACATAGGTTACTGTGAGCCATCTACAGAATATAGAATCCAATTTACTTGACATCTTCTTGGGTATCTGCTAAATTAAAATATGTAGTGGAAATATTTTAGCTAAGTAAAATTTGATGTGTTTATATTACTATTGCTATGCAATCAAAAAGTATAAGTTGCCTGATCAGCTTATGGAAACTTTCAAGAACCAATACTATGCAATAATTCCTCCCTGGAACAAATTTTAATTCCAGGTATTTAGTATGCAATACACTAACCATTTTGCATAATTATATGACTTTAAAAAGTCATTTTCATACATACTGTATACCCCAACCTATAGGAAAAGTTGCTTCGAACAAGGATTTAGAGTAGTTGAGGACAAGTACAATTCTCTGTTCAAATCTCTTCTCGGGTACAAGTATAGCACAAGAAAATCCTGCAGTATCAAATCACTTACAGCTCACACATCAACAAAATTTACAAAAATTTACAGCTTTTGCCATTAGGAGCTTTTAAAATATCATCATCCGATCTTATTAATCCTGCAAACAGAATCAAAACCTTACATACCCACAATAACACTTAAATATACTACAGGCAAGAATTCAGCATTAAATCCAAAATCAGTAACAATTTAATCCTTCCAACAAGTATGTATTGCACATGTGCATAAATGTCATACACCACACAGAAAAATAAGCATAACTGAATATCAATAAAAATGCCTTAAGACATCATCTTCTTATCTGAAAACATTTGGCCTCAACTGAATGCTAAAACACTTCTCACTTGTGTTGAGGATGAGAAGCCAGAAAACCATTAACTAAGTCATTTCCATACATCTCCACATAGCAAGTAAAAACTAAGGTAACAAACAACCTCCTCCACCACCCCCTTTCACCAAATGGTGAGTATAAAACATTAGGCAAGTAAAAGAAATATAAAGCAAATTTAGTTTTCTACTCTGTGCTTGTAACTATGCGCTTTTCCTTGGTGAGCCAGAAGTCTTGGACCAGCACCTCTGTGAACCTGATTTGGCAGCACTGGATCAAAGAGAGACCCAACAGCCAGAGACAAGCTGGGGAGGGCAGACACACAGATGGGAAGGGAATTTTTTAAGAGGAAGGCTGAGCAGAGTTCAAGGGAGCCATTCCATGCAGCTTTCCATGGCAACAGAGATTTGTAGGATAAATTTAAGTATCAGAGGAAGATAAGAGATTGAAGACTCTTGATCTCCTCAGGAAGACAGGCACTTTGGTTCCCCAGGTAGTCTGGGTGCTGAGCAAGAAGAGGTGCAAACCTGACTCACTTGCCTTGGGAAAGCAAAGTGACAAAACCCTTGTAACTGACCCAAAGCACACATACTGCTTTTAAATTCTTGTTGGAGGAAGTGTTTCACAATGCTCAGAATGCTTCTCTGCTCTGAGGTACAATCAGCAGATCTGAAGAAGGGACTGTACTCAGGGGAAATTCCATTTATGCTTATCCTTTATATTCTCCTCTTCAGGCACCATCTTCAGCCTCTGGGCAAAACTGCAGCGGCTCTTGTGTTATGCTAATAGATATTACAGGCTTTCTCAGAGTGAGGGATCAGCCCATCAATCTAGAAATGGATTTCCTTTTCCACTGTGCATTTAAGAGGAGCAGGTCAGAAGCAAGTTCAGTTACCAAATTTCTGATATGTGATCTAAATCCGTGCTGATATATCACCCTGGCTCAAGAGGAGAGGGTGACTAAGTGCTTATCCTAGAATTAATCCTACTGATAAGGAGGGTAGCACAAAATACACCAAGAATGAATGGTATTTCACTGGTACTCACTGCAGAGCCTTTGAGCAATCACAAAACAAATCACATTTGTGTTAAAGCAAGGGCTCCAGTGCTCAGAGCTACTGCACCCACAGCAGAAGGAGCACAGGAAGGCTGTGGAATTCAGCTGCAGGCAGATCCAAGTTTCCCCCACCCTCTGCAATCCAGGTAAGGACACAAGCATGCATTGCATTCTGTCATGGAGGGTGAGGTAACATAATAGAAATGTGCAGACAAAAACTCTAATGCACCAACATGTTCTGACTCTACCCACACTGCTCCACACATTTGACTTGAATCTGCATTTTCTTCTTGGCATTTTATTTAAGGATGCACCAACTTATTTGGCTGCAAGAATATCACACATCAAGAGATTTGCCAAGCATTATTCCCATAAGCAAATAATACTCCAGGCAGAAAAGCTTTACAACATATATTCAAATTACTGAGACTTTACATGGGCAGTAAAACTATTTCTTCTGTGAAATAGCTTAGCTTGTTATTTTTCCTTAGTTATGCAGAGGCAAAATATCTTTAAGCATGGCTCTGATTTACAGTAAATATCAGAGGGAAAACATAACATCAAGAAAGGAAATGTTCAAAATACTATTTATCTCCTTACAAGGCACAGTAATTCTTTCTAGAAATTATTATAGATTTAACAGTCATACCACACACTGTAAATGCTGCAGTGCTACAGCAAACTGAATATCTCATTTCCAGCTATAAAAAAAAAAAGTTTGTACAACGTGTTTGTACAACGTGTTTGTACAAACTGAAGACTTCTTCCTTAACCTGCACAGTATCTTTGAGGAGAGAAACATCATAATCCTTGTTCTGAACACAAATAAGTACCAAAATTTATTATGTGGGTTGATGGTTTTTAGGCCAGAAATTTTTAGTTGCATTTGACAACACAAAGCATGCAGCATTTTCCTGGGTAGGTAGAACACCAAAAACATTAATTACTTCCATGGACTCCTACAAAAATATGAAATTATAATTTGAGTTTTTCTAACCTAAGTATGAAACAAAGAAGATTTTAAGTTAATCTTAGTATATGCTACAACATTTTTTTTTCAAGTATCCATTGTGCAATTAAATTGCAAATGCCATCACACCTAAGTTCACTGGAAGCTCAGCGTGCTCGAAAGTCTTCAGGGGTGGGTTTGCTTAAGCAGAAAGGAGCATCTGCACAAATATGAGAACTCATCCATGCCCATTTTATTTTTGCTACTCAGTGTGTCCTCAGAAAAGAGTTTCATGCTCAGTTAACTGAAATAGTTTCTCTACAAACACAAAGTGGGAGTTCTTGTTCATTTTCATTAACAGAACAAAGGCATTTAGATGCCAATCCTTTGTGTTCCTTTGAAAAAAAACCTTTTGTGTGGGACGACTAACAAACAAAACACCTGTTCTTACAAGTTGTTAAAAGCTTTCAGTTCCACACATAAAAGATGTGTACTTGTTACATTTCCAGGACCTTATATAATAAAATATGTTAAGGAAGTTGCAGTTGCAGTTCAGACCTCAGTGAAAGCGGGAGAAAGGAATGAGCTTCCCCTTAAACTGTTCCATCTCCATTTGCCTCTGTGTCCCCCAGTGCCATACTCTGGAATTGAGTAAAATTAAGTTTAAAATATAAAGACTTTTTTTTTTTTCTTTTTTTTTTTTTCAGGTCCTTTAGAAATAACTTGAAAGCAGCATCCCAGCCATTTCTGATACCTGATGTTCACAGCAGGTATATTTTTTCACTATTGTTAAATATGTCATTAAGTAATTTAGGATTGATCTTCACAATTACTTGCTGTGATGTACTACCAGAAGGAAAAAGATAAAAGCTATGACCTGATTCCTTGCAATATATTGCAATATCTTCCCCAAGAACTCCTGAAATCCAGGTGAAATGTGGAAGATCAGGTGAAGACTTCACTGCACAGCTCCCACTAGGCAGTTCTGACCTTCCTCTCAATGACTCATAATTCTCTGTATATAAGCAATGTGATTTCTAGCTTTCAGATAGCAATACTTTATGCTACATTAACAGGTAATTTTAAAAACCCAAATAACTAAGCTGTACCAAATCCCCACCTTTTCTCCAAGGAAGACAGTCTTCTGGAGCAAGCAGGGATTGTTCTGTGTTCAGGGGCAAATACAGCTCATATTAGGGAGAAAAGCGTTGATTTTTCAAATCACTGCTAAATAAGACAGTCTTTCTGCACAGTACATATTGAAAATTGGCAAAGAAAGGAAAACTGAGATGTAAAATCTTTGCCACATTGCTTGGCATGCTCCATTTCCCAGCAAGTCGAATTGCTCGCCCACGTGAAGCTGTTCAGGGATGGATACCTGGTGATCCCATGAGACCTGCCATTCCTGGTCCTGATGGACAGACATGTGCTGCTGCATGGCAACAGTCTGTCAGTCCATGAGACACCTCAGAGAAAGAAGCAGAACTGCTCATGTAGAGCAAAGCTCCCTTCTGATCCTGCCTCACCATGGGATGCATTGTGTTGCTGAAGATCAGGTCGGGAGCAGGTACTCAGAACAAAGCCATCCCTATAAACCATGCACAGAACAAATGAACATGTTTGTGTCACCAAACGTGCTGCAGGGAGTGGGCCAACATCCCCCAGCAGGGATCTCCTCTACTCAGCTAGGCTGGCACAGACTGCAAAATCACTGGCCAGGGATTCAGAATCCCAAGCTGCTCTAAGGATCTTGGATAACAAGAGTGGAGGTGAGGAGCAAAATTCCCACTGGAAAGGGAGCAGTTCTCCATTATGGGCCTGGACAAGAAGGGCAGGTGTTAGAAAGCTCCACAAGACAGGAGGAGTCAGGTGAGCTCCCACTGACCCAGGTGTGCCATAAGTTAAAATTTCATCTGAAAGCCATTTCTGGTGACAACTCAGCTGTTTCCAACACAACTCACACCAGTTCCACTGTCCAGAGCTGGCACAGAGCCAGACACAAACATTCAGCATGTTGAAAATAGATAAACAGTGCAAAACAAATTAACTCCCTCATGGGTATCAGCAAATATTTCCTTTCACTGCTTGTGGATTATTATTAGTAAAAATTTGGACAACCACTGGTTCTCAGTAAAAATATTAAACATGAAATTTTTATCCAATTCTAAATGAAATACTTTTATTTGAAAACAAAAACAGGAAGTCCTGTCATTTGAATTTGTGCTCTTTTTCAGAAAATACAGAAAAGCACAGAGCAGAAGTGATGCAATGTGACAGGTGACCGGGCACAAATCACAAACAGTTAAGGAATGCCATTTACAAAAGCCCATTTCTTCAAGTTAATCAGCCTTATTAATAAACAAATACTAAGAATAACATGATTTAAAATAAAATTAGTGAGGGCAAATAAAAGTTTAACTCACTCAATTACAGCAATAATTGTCCATTATTCTCCATTATGTAGCTTAGCCAGCACTAAATGTCTGTCACATCAGACTGCGTTTGTAAAATGACTGGATCATAAAATGGGATTTTCACAAAAGCTACATTTCAACAGCTCTCAGTTTCCAAGTTATAGGTTTCCTTTGTAATAAGGAGTGAGCCTTAGAGTGAGACAGAATTATGTATATCCTTGTAAATCTTTCCTCCTGGAAGATTTACTTATCCCAGCAATAGATGGAAGAGTATAGCACAAATCATCACAATGCCACACCTCATGAAATGTCTTAAACACATCCATACAGAAATAGTTTCTAATCTCTTTTAAGTGATGATAAGTCTGATCTAAAAGTGGGGTTTTTTTTTTACTTAAAGTGTTTTTTTACTACATATGGATGATAATGTGTTGCTATTCATGCCCATAATACAGGATATAATTTTAAAATACAGGATATAATTTGACTTAAATTATCTGAGTGTCTCAATTGATAACACAATCTGACTGTAGAATAAAAATTAAAACTGAAAAAACACCTGTAAATTCTATTGAAATCTGATAAAAAATTAAGTCTATAAAATATTCTACATACTAAATTCTACACCATATGTGTAGAATTATGTACACCTAAAGATCTCTGCAGTTTCATCCCCCCTCCAGAAGATTAACAAGCACATTTTCCCTGCAATTTTTTGCCCAACAAATCTCATTAAGGAGTTAAATTTATTATTATACAGTCACTCCATAGAAACAATACAACATTTTCTTGCTCACTATGAAAATATCAAACAGCTTGTGGTGATCATTTACAATATCCCATTTGTTTTTTCTTTGAAAAAACTTCTTACAACCTCACCTAAACCTCAGAGCAAGAACAGATTTTATAAACTATTCATGAGCAAAATTCAACACAAAGCATAGAATTAGGTATAAATAAACATAACATAATTGAAATAATATACAGATGCTTGGGGCAATAGCAGAAATTAGCATATATGGAAAAGTATGGCCTCTCCATAAAGAAAGGCTCAAATTATTGCTTGAAAATGAGACTACCAAATCAAAATGAGCTCTCAGCTGAGCAATGGTATTTGTACATACCTTGGTGCCTGTGGAAATTAAATGGATGCATGAGGGATATTCTCATCAATTCATTCATATCAATTGCAATACAACAAGGAGAGGAATTTGAGAAGACAATGCTAAAAATGTTCTCGTTTTTTCAACACAAGCAGAAGAGATACAAATTGGGATTGCTTGCTAACATCACTGTCTGGGAATTTGAGAGAGATTTGTCTCTTCAGTTTTTTTCAGAAAGTTGCTAAATGCACACAGGTACATGAGGAAGCTCATGCCTTCATATAAATGAATATGAGGCAATTTCCCAACATATTTAAACAATTCCACAGTTTCTTCACATGTTACTCAGACCTTTTCTCACCCTCACCAAGTGGTAGCCTCAACATTTAGGATGAATTCCTGCCAAAATCAGAAAAAAACTAATAAATTAATTATTTCATCTTTGGTTTTCCTGGCCAGCATAAAGATATGAGATTATCTTTCCACATTTTGAACAGGCAGTCCCAAGTAATGCTGCTGCCCTGGAAGAAAGCACAGCTCTCTGACTATCCCTTGGTATTTCCCACTTGGCTGTGCAGACCAGCACCAAAAGTACTTGTTGTTTTGTTATTTCTTTTGGTTTTGGTTGTTTTGTTAGGGAGGGTTGTTATATGTCTTTGCAGAAAAATATGAAAACCTGGACATTTATTAACCAAATACTAATGATGCAACCAATTGATCAGTGCAATCAACTGAACATGCTGAGTACAACTACATCAAGGGAATAAGCCAAGAGAGTAACAAGTAATTTCCATTAAAACAGATGACAAAATGTATAAACTTTCCAAACATAAGGCCATGACAGTTCATTATGCACGATTATCATACTTCCCTCTTGCATAACAGCCCACTCACCAGAACCCAGTTAGAGTGTTACAGGTAAGTGACACCAGGTGACTGCAGTCATAGGATTAAAAGTAAAGACTGCAACTACAAGAACCTCTGGATTAATCTGTTTTTCAACCAAGTTCTACATTCTAGAAGGTTCATAAAGCTGTTCAGTTCCCTGCAGATACTCTGTCTTTTCCAAGGCACATCATTATGCATTCCTAGGTTCCACCCAACATTTGGAAGCCATGTAATAAAAACCTGGTTTAGAACAAATTTGTGGGCTCTGTTTGTTACATAATGCATCTACTGCATATACAATAACATGTATAATTCATACAATACACAGTAAGAATCCCATTGATACCCAAAATACCTACATGTTTATATACACACAGCAACAACATATTCCTCCTGTCACACTCACTCATAGTGATGATTTAAGAGTTCATGAATAATTTGAAGAAACTATGCAACCTCTACAGAAGCAAAGACATTTACTACTTTAGTCATTAAGAACTGAAGTATCAGACTTGATTTTAATCAAGTTTTATACTGCCAGAACTACTTCAGTAGTTTTCCAGAAGAGGGTAAGAATAGTGATTTCTAGTTCATTACAACCAGAAGAACATTACCTACAATTTACCCATCAGCCAAATTAAGCACTGGAACAGCGACACTAATCTGGATGAAACTTTTGAAGATTTGTATTGAAGGTAAGCAGGGATAAAGCATTTTGTTGCCTGTTCTGTTCAGAACCCAGGCCATGTTCTGAGCTCTGTGTGTATTCCCTCTCCAGCCTGGGTCACAATTCCCCTTCCCATCCCAATTCCTTTTCTGCACTCCTCCTGCCTTCCAAGTCTCTCTTTGGATTACACCTCAGACTTGCCAAGGCCATTTAAAGTTAATGAAGGTGGACTGGCTGAAATTTTCTTCAGGCTACAATTCTTCCACAGTGCTTTCATGCTTGTCTTTCATGTCAGTAATACTCTGTGTACCCACAGAAATTTAACTTAGCTTTACTACACTTGCACACAGGCAGACTGATGAAATACTACAGAAAGAAGGAGCAAATTTCATAACACATCATGCAGATCAAGCATACAGACATTCAGAGATGTTCTTCCCTTTACACTTCATAAATTTCCAGAATAATATTTCAAGCACTTTTTCAGAAGCAAAATTCCAAAACAGTAAAGGCCTGATTCAAAATCTGAATGATTCTACAGCTGGTCAGCATCCATGGCTGTAAAACCTCCATTCATAACAAAAGGAAAGCAAATACCCAACTTACTAACTGTGTCAAATTACAGAAGCTTTTCCCATAACATTTTAACCTAAACAACTTCTTGATTTCTAGATCTACAAAGGATCCCAGTAGAGTCGTTATCATGTTAGGAGTATGTTTCTCCAAAACACAGAGGTCTTTTGCTTATGATCAGTGTATCACATTTATCACCATTAACAGTCTCAGAGGTGTTCAACTATTCAAACCTGGCTCAAGAAAAAATTGATACAAAATCCCAGGTACTGTGTTCAGGAGGTGGTGAGGGAGGGGTGGGGACTGCTGGAGTTTAATGAAACGATTATACCTGAACTGGCATGTGGTCATAACAATTTCCAAACATAACCCAACCACATTCTAGGGTTTCTTGAATAGCAAATAGCATATTATGGTTCATTTATGAAATGAAATTACATATAACCTTTCTTATTTTTTTTTCAGTTTTTTACCAACCTTGCAAAGTGGTAAACAAAAAACCAAAACCCACAAAACTCAACACTTTCTCTTCATCTATGCATATCTGGCATGCCCTGTTTTCCATACATGACAAATCTCAGACTAGAAAATTCTGGCATTCCAAATTTAAATTTAAAGCCTTGCAGTACCTGTGTGCTTAGCTGTTTGATACCCAGGAATAGAAAACGCTCATTTTTCCTAAAAGAAACCAAGTATCCGTTTCCTTGGAGCAAAAAGGGTGCAAACCTCTTTCTTTTCACTTTAAAAAAGGTGAATCCCTAATTTCCAGATCTGAAGGACTCCTTTAAAAATCTCCTGGCATAATGCTTCCTTGGATGAAGAGCCTTGATGTTTTGTGGAAAGCATTTTCTTCTGTCACTAAAAGGCTGTGACAGAAATCACTTTTGGTTTTTTTTTACAAATAATTAAGAGAAAATTAAATTCCTCCTGTTTTAAATGAGTTGTTTTAATTAGAAGTGGAAGAGAGACATAGCTCCCAAGTGACTCATAGTACATTTGAGACAAACAAAAATGTCATTTTCAGCAATGAAAAGCCTGTTTGTGGGTGTTGAACCCCATGTGTGCTGAGCCACCACTGATTTTTGTAGTGCTCACAGGTAATTTACAGGCTTTCCATAAACATAGCATTACAGTGTTTCAATGGTTCCAAACATAGAGGAGTTTATCCCAACACGTCTATCTGTAATTATCCTGTTGAAGGAAAGCAAAGCAGAGTAATCACATCTTAGAAAAGTGATTCCTGGGAAATTACCATATAAACCTTTCCTGTTTCCGTCCTCTCTCTGAAATGTGCCAAATTTTTGCTGCTTAACACATTTTTAAATACATCTATTCATTAGAATAGAGTTTAAAGCTATTTGAGTTTTGGGGGAAGCTCATTGCATAGGGGAAGGTTTAGCTGAGGACATTCACCTTAGGAAGAGCTTGAATGACACCCCACACCACATCATGAATTTTGTGATTGCTTCTGCTTGACAGAAAACTGCCACATGCTGTTATCTGTTCCTTGTAGGTTAAGATAAAATGCCTGACTGGAATTGCTAATTTTTTAGCAAACAGGAAACCTTCATTTTTAGATTAGAAGAGCAGCACTGATTAGATGGCAGTGATTACAAAGTGGCTCAGCCAGCGCTTGTCGCACATCCGTGGAGAACTCTCTCTGCTCAGAATTTATTGTGCCAGCCTGCCTGGATGAGCCCACTCCTGGGTGAGCCAGGCTGTCTAATGGATCAAGGAAAAGACAAAACAGGTTCACAATTAAAGCTGAGCAAGTCCTGTACGGCTCCTAGCACTCCTCATTAAGCAGGTGTTAAATTCAGGATGTGCGTGTCCAAGTGCACGAGCAGTGCTCTGACTGCACACAGGTACCAGGGGAGCACAAAGCTCACCAGGGCTCCAACAGAGCCAGCCCCTTCCTGCTCCCATCACAGGGCTCTGGGCAGCAGCAGCCCCAGCACAACCACAGTGAACACAACTCCGACAACTGCAGCCCAGGCTCTTACTGCTTGCTTTAACATTATTGCTTATTGTTTTCAATTTTAAAACAAACAAGTTGGCAGATCCAAATCATAGACTGAAAACCTGGCTGTCAGTTTTACAAGAACTAAATAGGAGTTAGCAAGGTTTCAACTCCAAATCTTATTTAAATTCAAGAGAAAGCCCTCAGCAAATTCAGCATCAGCCAGATTTATCTCTAATGTACCAAGGAAAAATGTATGCTATTTAAATGACTGCGCACTATTAAAATGTATTTATTAATATTTACTTTATATATTATATTATTTAATATGTTAGTATAGTACTAAAATAGTAATGATAATGTTTTATTTTTTTATTAAATTATACTAATAATGGCACAAATCAGCATAATTTACTTCCTTTCCTGTGTACTGAGTTTTAACTCCAGTGTTACTATATCATCACACCTTTGATTTGGCTGTCCAATAATTCAATATAACACTTCAAGTTGGCAAGTCAAGCCAAAAGAGACTCATGCTCAGTGCTTAAGGAGTTACTAAGTCTGCAGGCAGAATAGAAGGGAACTCTGGCAAAGAGAAGTTTGCAATTCTGTTCCCATGCTGGCATCCTACTCTTTGGTCATTGCTCTCTTCAGTTCCCTGCTGCTTTCTGTTCTAGTGGAAAAGATACAAGCATAAACATTTCCTCAGGTTTCAGGGTTTGCTGCTCAGTTTTGTGTTTGGGGGGGGCTTTCCCAATTTTTCATGTATTCATAAATGGAAATCCAGGTAAATAAGGAAATGTTGCCACTTAACAAAGTCCATTCAACAACAAAAACATAATTTTCAGAACGTACCTGTCACTCCAAAACTGTGACCAAACCCCTCTCTCCATTTAACATTCAAGATTCTTTACATCATCTCGAAAAAATGAGGTGGAAACACAAGCACACAAAACCAATTAGCTTGCATCAAACTTTCATTATGACAACACTGATGCTTCTTTTTTCAAGCCCAGCTGGAGAGCTTTTGACATGGGGCAAAGCTGTTTATAAAATCCTCAATATCTATCTTAGGGTCTCAGGGTACTCAACCATGGACTTATCTTAATTGTCCACCCATAAAAACTGCCTACTGCAAAACATATATTCTGTACTTACATACAGAATCTTTCTTTGTATCCACCACACTCCTTTTGAAAAATATCTAATGACAGGCCATGTAGTAGGTGTCCTTTAATAGCTTTAGGCCCTTCATTTCACCTAATGGAAAGTGCCTCTGCAAACATTTTTTTAAACCTGCACTAATTAATTTGGCAAGGTTTGTCTAAAAATTGATCTCTCAGGTTTTCAGAAGACACCTACATATTTATTTGTGCTTTTGCAAAATGCTACATCAATGCTGAACAGTGCAAGAATTTAATATATTAGTTTAACCTAACATTGCTTCAATCAATAAATAAAATTAGAATAATTTTACTCTCCCATGACAAAATGCTGAATTTAGCAGTTTTTCCAGATACAGAGCCAGATGAGACCAGAGAATTAATTTCATTAAGAGTTCTTTATGCTGTGCTCTTCTAAAACTGAATCTAACTTTTCCCATTGGCCCCACTTGGTTATGATGGCCCTTCAATGAAATTTATCTTAGGTTGCACAATACTTTAAATTGCCATCAGCAGGAAGCATCACCAGGATCAGCTGCATTTGAATGAGGCCAAAGGAAAGAATTTCTGTGCCACCATTTTCAGCATGGAAAGCTTTCCTCCAAATAAGATGTTGGCTGTCACTTGGCACAGCAGGGAGACAAAACTGTCAAAGAAACCCTCTATCCTTATCTCTCTCCTTTGATACTTCTAACTCTTCTAATGCTTAGCACTGCTAAAGGCTTTAAATTCTTTTTCCTTCAGGGAAAAAAGAAAGTCTCTTACAAGAATAAAACATTATTTGGTTTAATTCATTCTATGGGAGAAAAGATCCTCTGAAAGCTGAATGATGTTCCCAAGGCCACTTGCACTGCAGGACTAAAATGTTCTATGGGCTTCAGGCTCACATTCTTGAAGACAATTAGGTAGATGTCCAGTCCAGTTAAGTTCAAAGCCAAAATTCCTTTGGGATCCAGGCATTGGTATATCCCTAACACATCCCACACTTTGAAGCAGGGCTCTGTGTTTAACAGCTGCTGCTATTGCTCTGAGAACTATCACAGTTACCCAACAAGTGCAGCTATCGGTTACATGTGCACTTTCAACAGAGCCAACAAAAACAGGAACTGCCAGAGCTCGTGTATCCTGTGGATTACACTGCACAGCCAGGGAATTAAGGGCTCAAAGGCCACAGATCACAGGCAATCCCACAGCTGGCTGCTTTTGAGTGGAGACAGCACTTCTGAAAGTTGCAAATGACAAATGCAGAGCCTCGATATCCTTGGAAACTTCAGAAGAGGGGTGGGTATAAGCAAACCCACGATCTGTGGACTGCTTTGGAAATCCCCCCTTATTTACAGTCACCCTCTGATAAGTGCAGCTTCACAGACCATGACAACCCCAGGAGTGCCAAGCAAAGCCACATACTGTTATTCACCTACTGAACACACAATAGATGCTTGACATGATTAATTATAAGTGTTTTCATACTGCTCCAGAGAGTTTTTACACCAGTTTGAAGTATGACAGAGTCGGTTACAAGTTATGGAAGCACAAGCTGAGAATTACAGAGACCGTGAGATGACACAACTAATCAGTTTATAGAGAGGGCAAACAACACTGCTGTGTTGTGCAGGTATCACCAAAGAGGGGAACCATTCACCATTGCCAACTTGGGTGAAAGACCAACTGCAGGGAAGGAGGGACATAAGGACAGACCACTGAGGTACCAACACCTCCTGCCTCCACCAAGGAAACTGAAATTATGCTCCTTTGATGTCAAGACTGAATTCTTATTAAATCCTTCACTATTAAAACAAGCAGGCAATAGCCTTTCTTGCTCTTATGGGAACACAGTCAGCACAAGAGCCATTCACAGGGATAAAGGGCTCAGCAGAAGGTTGGAGCTGACCCAGAGGAAGGGCACAGGGCTCAGACTGCCCCCAGCAATCAGCAAAGCTCTTACTGAACAAAAGCCAGAGCCATGGCTATATGGGCCAAATCCCATCATTTCCTTGTACCACAGGGCTGAAGAGTGAGAGAGCAGAAATCAGCACTCCCTGTATTGTGCATGGAGTCTCACTGACTCCTTTGATTCAACTGTAATAATTGTAAACACTGAAAATGCATCTTTGTCTTTGCAAGAACTATCTTGGTCAGCAGTGCTAATGTGAATCCTCACAGAAGAACCTTTCTAACCAGAACAGAAGCCTCCTGGTACGAAAGGCGGGATTTTTTCTGGACACAACTCTTTTATAAGATTGTTATCAACACTTTTAAGTTCAGGATTGCTGTATGCAAGCTCCTCCTAAATGAGAATTGCAGTTGCCAAGCAACTTTCAAAAGATTACCAAAAAATTCTACAGAAAAATAATCACTAACATATACAAAAAGCACAGGAGTTTGTGGGGGAGTAGAAGAGTTTAAAATAAATTAAAAAACAAAAAAACAAAAAAACAAAACAAAACAAAACAAACAAACAAAAAAAAAAAAAAAAAAAAAAAAAAAAACAAAAAAACAAAAAAAAAAAAAAAAAAAAGAAGAGAGAGAAGAGACACCAGGAACATTAAGTTTTCAAACTTACTTTAAGCATTTGCTGTCACTAAATGCTGTTCTGTAAGCAAAGCACAGCTCCACACCCATCTAAACATTTGGACATTTTTCCAACAAAAAGAAATCTCAGGCTTCTGAACCTTAATACAGTTTGTGATTTTGGAAAATAGTTGCTTAGTCTCTTCAGCTCCCCCTGCCACAGATCAGTACCTCTCTCACAGCCCATCCCTTTCATCAGTCCTTAGCATCTGTATTTATAGCCTCATCCTTTTTCCTCCTCCTTCTGTGCTGACCAGCCCATGGGAAGGCCTGGAATATGGCTAACTCAATAATTATAACAACTTTTTGAGGTTTCTACACCCTCCTTGAGAGGCAGAGAAAGTATGGACTACAGAGTAAATAGCTAAAGGACAAAGCAGATCTTTAAATTATAACCTTTCCATCCAGGCAAAGCAATTCCTCTGAAAGAAATACAAACAACTTGAAGCTTTTATTATCTCATCCCAATTCCCTGAAGCCTTAAAAAACCAAGAGATACCAAAGAGTGTATCATCCATGTGTCCTGTTTCTTGGATTTTCTGATACATTTTGCTGTCCCAAACCAGGAACAACCATTTATAGGAAATAAAAATAAGAGTCCATAACACACAAAACTAAAGCATTTTATAACACAGCAACAAAGGTATATTTCACCACTCTCACTTGTCACCATTAAAGCAGCACATGGTTGAGCACATCTGAAAAGTCAGATGCAGGATTGCCCAGAAGCTCCATGGCAGAAATTACCTGAACAAACTTCACTCACCTCATCTCTGCTTAACTTTTCTTAGAGATGAAATTCAGCAGGTTCTGAGGCTATGTGGCTGTGTTAATACAGATAATTGGTATTTTCACAAGCAGGCACACCAGGAGGTTAATATTTGATACTTAGAGGAGGACCAAATGTTGAAGTCCCAACTCTGAGGCTGGAGCTGCTCCCAGGCTGCAGCATGTTCAACAAGGAGGAGATTCTGCTCCCTCAGCAGAAACCAGAGAATTTCCACCACCACAGATCAGATACAGTTCCAAATCTTCACTCTTTTCCCTGGCAAGAACTGAAGAAACCAGGCAGAGTATTCCCAGCTACCTAGGCCTAAAAGGCTGTGCTAGCTGCCAACACTTCTTGAGCTGTTTCTTCATAGCTTGCCAGGAAAGAAGGAAACAGTGTGATGCCTCTTGGTTTACTGTCATGCAGGGTACAAATGTTTGCTGACTGCACAAGGTATGAAATTCACCTCTATTCACATATATTTCAAGATATTAAATTCAATTATCTTCATTGAAATAAATTGTGCATAGAGCAATTGTGATTATAAACTTAAATAGACCATCTTGCAGTGGAATAAATACTTGATATTAAAACTTTCACAAAAATCAATCTGCCCAATGTCTGCCTTTCCAACAGATATTTCTTTCCATCCAAGTTGGATGCTTAGAGTAGAGATGTTTATCCTGCTCATTATCCCAAACCTGCAGTGAACAATTTAGCCTCAACGTTCTGCTTATGCAAGAAGAAAAAATGTCACAACAGTGAGACCACTGCAGTCAGAGCTATGGATAGACTGCTGGGATTCACACATTTACAGGGAAATACAGCCTTGGTAATTATCTAGATGGAGAATAGAAAAAACTTGGTAAAACACTAAAGTCATGTAAGGCTGCATGTAAGGCACCCAGTCTCCAGGGTCAGCATTGCTTTGAGCAGATGGTCAGACATCAGAGGCCACTGGGAAGCTGAGTTTTATTTTGATTGCTCAATTTACATATTCACAGACTATATCCAATGACTAACGAACCCTTTGTGACTTACAACACTTTGTGAAATTTTGATGCTTACACCCAAACGTCTTGAGCCAGCATGATACTATGCTGTATTATAAATAAATATTACAATACTGTTCTGACACCTGCAGCACCTACATTTACATCATTAAAGAAGGTTCAGTTGGGCTGACACAGAAATATTCAGAGGATGGCACAAGAAAAATCAGCTCACAATGAACTTCAAAAATGCATCCCAAAGAGTTGTTCTGTTACTTCAGCATTTCTAATTATTTTTATGAAGGGAGCATATATCAACAAGAAGTGGTGCATCATCCATAACTCTTAATTGTTGAGCTAGTTTGTCAGCTTTCAGATTTTCCAAAGCTCTTCATTCTTTCAACCTTGGTCACATTTAAATTTGAGGCTTGCTCAGGAGAATTACTTAAGAAGTCTAGCAATTATAATAAAAGTGACTGGTGAGCTCCCCAGGAAAGCAATGAAATTCATAAATACTTCCTAATCATTGTGTGATATTGAGCCCACAGTACTCTAGTCATCAATAGATGATATAAACGGCTTAATATCCATCCAAAAATCACTGGAAGGAAAAATACACTCTACCTGAGATAGGTGTCATAAGAAAAAAAACAGCAAACCCAACACCTTAGTCGACAGTGCAAAATGTGTCAAAATACCTGTCTTAGATCTGCAAAGATCGTCCTTAACTGTTGCATAAGCTGTATCAATATCAAATAATCACACCCAAAAATACTTTCCTTAACATAGTCATACACAGAGACAGAGAAACAGGATCAAAGTAGTGAAAAATCAAATGCATTTGAGATCCTCTCTGAGAGGATTTACCCTCCTGAATTGTACATGAGTGAGCAAGGTTTCAGTGACACGTCCTTAAACTCAGCCTCACCCCATCCAGCTCAGAAGATTAAACCACTCAGCCCAGTGAACCTGGGTGGCCAAATGGGTGGCCAAAGGCTGTTCCTTGGACTGATGTCAGACTGAAATCTGTGCTTGAAAACAGAAGTCTCCAACTGCTGCTTTTACACTCTTTCCAGTGAGGAGTAGAGCAGCTGTGGACGCCAGAAACAAGCACTGCCTGGCTAATTTTAATTCTAAGCAGGTGGTTTTTGACCACAGGAGACTGTCTCTGGTAGAGAGCTACAAGTGAGCAAAGCTTTAACCATGTTGAGGAGGGTCAGTGGTAGAAAAAGACATGGCAGGAAAATGGTATTTTTTAAAATGTAGACTGGATCAAATGCACAGTAAATTTGATTTGTGATGGTATCTATCAACCTACTATGAAAAACTGATCATAGCATTCAGACATCCACTCCCTCAGGATTGCTGGATCTTACCAGGCATGGCAAAGAGAAAATTATCATTAGTTATGTAGCATTATTCTTAATTGACCCAAAAAGCCAGCTGTCAAAGAGTTTTCAGTCTGCCAAATGCAGCCTTGGGTATGTGGGAGGACACCTAAGGACTTTAATATGTTTCTTACAAAGAAAATATCCACACTGGAAAATAAGTGAAAATAAAATAGATGAGGTACTGAGGGAATGCCTCCAGCATATTCTGATAAATTAAGAACTGCATTCATAAGAGTATTACACTGTGTCTATGATCAATTCCCATAATAGCCATATATTAAAAAACAAACAAAACCAAAATAACCAGAAAAAAAATCCAACTCCATGCCTGTGCCATACTCCATACAAAGGGGCTCAAACCAAAAACTGGTTATTGGCTCTGTAATACCTCACCTTTGAAACTTTGATTGATTGAGGAACTGAGGGGAAGGTCAAAATCCACCATAACACTCAAAGATCTAAAATGAATCTATTTTCTGCACACACAATTTTGGAACTGGCAGTACCCTATGACATGAGTGGGTTTTGGTATTACAGAGTTTTACAAGTATTTACTTTTGTGAGCATAATATTTTCCAAGAAATTTTCTCAAAACCATGGGGTGGATCATCCTCACTGTTCTCATCCCAAAATCATCTAGACTCTTCTTGTAGAAGGAGTGAAGGATTCTTTGTCCTCATCCAACACTCACCAGTTCTCCCAAGCATGTGAAGGCAGAGATCTGAAACGCTCTGGAAGGGAAGATCCTGTGCTTTCAGTCTGATTGTGAAACAAATTCACATCCTGCACAGGAAATACCTATATGGGCACATTTTCCCACAGCTGTTGTCTTCTGAAATCCATTCACATTTTGGAAAGAGGCCATGTCTCATACAGACTTGGCAGTGCTGCTTTGAAAGCCAGATCAGTTCCTTGCTCTGGTTCACGGCAGAGCCGTGCAAACGTGCTGGCACAACAGATGTCTGGGGGGAGGTGAGGAAACAGGCAGGCTTCATGTTGTATTGCTATCAAAAACAACTTACCATGAAGCCATAGCCTCTAAAACAACATACAAATAAACCCAAGATGAAGTCATTTGGAAAATCCCCAACACCTTACAGGCAAAAAGATGCTAGAAGTTCTCTAGTATCTTCCATTATCAGTAAAGTCCATTGCCCAAATAGAGAAAGCTTGCATTTAAGAATATTTCCTATTGTACCTTATATGAAAAGAATGTACACTGGAGAAAAAAAAAAAAAAAAAGGGAAAAAAAAAAGGGGAAAAAAAAAAAAAAAAAAAAAAAGGTGGGGGGAAGGATCCAAGGCATCATACCAAAAATTATTTGGTCAGATTTGATTTTACTGAGATTTATTTACATAGCGGATGTTTTTTTATCAGTCTTCTTCTCTTCAATTATTCAAAATGTAAGGTTAACCACAACATCTAATCATCTCAAATACAAGTTTCCATGGATAAAAACCACTGAAAAGCATCCATCTTCCTCTGCTGTTGACATGCCCAGTTCACAGGGTATAAGAGCATCTCAGGGAATGGTTTGGCTGCTGTGATTTTCCTACCATCAAAACACATGGCTGACTAAGTCCACTCTCTCAAAAGTATTTACATATAATGGTAAATAGACCGTTAATCAGCTATGGTTTAAATCTGCTTATTACTGATACAGACTGCTGACTAGAAGAGAGAAAAGCCATTCTGGAGGAGAACAAAGAAACACAGCCACCTCCCCAGCCTGCCTACAGTGACATGCTGAATGAAGGAAAATATCTACACAGCCATCAGCTCAACCAGAAGGTTTAATACAAATCACTTGTTTTTCAACCCAAAATTTAGAGTGTTGTACTTTTATTTTCATATTTTGAATGCTTAAATGCCCAAAAGCAGAAATTAAATGCAGGTGGAACTCTTGGAAGCAAAGTCCACCACGTGATCTTCTTTATCCATAAGCAGTTTGTAGCCAATAGATGCACTGATCATAAAAAAAAAAAAGAAGGAATTTTACTTACAGATGTAGTTTATATACATGAACAGAATCCTCATGACTAGGGTTCTACCTCCTACAGAAACTATTTCACTACTTAAAAATGTTCATGGGAATATGGCACAGGATTTTTGGACTGTCAAGTAGCAGGAAGCTTCCATTGTCCTGCTTTGCTTCAGGTAATAGTTAGTTATAATTGGACCTTTGATAGATTCAGACAGTGAAAGAATTTTTTCAGTTGTCAAACTTTATGCTCTTATTTAATTATTCTGCACCCTCAACCATAAAATGCATTATTTACATAAAACAGATTTTATTCTCTATTGATAGTTTCCTCACTGTGTTGACTGACTACAGCTTTATGAAAACTTCAGCTTTTAACTTATCTGTTTTATGTAAAAATAGATGTAAATGACATCAACCCACTGAGAGAATAAACATTTCTTGAAAACCATGTGTTTGACTCCTAATGATAGAAGACCTAAAATATTCTGTACCTTCTTAACTGCAATTACGACAGCAATTGTAAGAGAAAATCAAAATCAGCTGCAGAAGGCAGGAGGAATAAACACAGAGTCCTTTATTAAGGAGGGAAAGGATAAACTTTTTTGGGTTTTTTTCCACCTTCAGCTATTGCCATTCACAGTTCCTCAAAGAAAAAACAGTACTTTTTTCCCCCTAATATAGAAAATAGACCAACCACCCAATCCTAACAAGTCATTTTGGTGCACAGTTCTTGTACAGAGCCTGTAAGCCAAGTTCAGCTAATTACACATTTAATTGTCTCCAGAAAGATAAGACTTAATTTGCAAAAAAAAAAAAAAAAAAAAAAGGCCTTGGCTACATGCTGTAATAAAAGGTATCTGAACGTCTTACTGTAATTAAAAATTCTTGGAGACACTGAAATGAATCAATTTTGGCAAACCTCCAGTATACAACAATCAGACACCAACTTTAATATATAAAAGAAGAATAATGGGACTGAAAGATAAATTACATCCAAACTCACTCAAGCATTAAATGGGAAAAAACAAAACAACAAACAAAAACACAAAAACAAAAAAACAAACAGCCTTTCAGCCAACTTGTATACCATTAACAAGTTCTCACAAAAATTCCCCAACACGCTGAAGAGACTCATGCTCTGGCTGTGAACAGATGAAAACCAGACAATATTTACAATGCAAATTATCAGAAGGAGGCTTTTATGTTCCAGTCCCATTTCCTTCTCCCAGCCATGGAGAGCTGAGCACTCCCCAGCCCCCGGCCAGGTCCAGCCAGACCCACCGGCTCCTGCTCCAGGCTCCACAGAGGGGTTTACACTCAACAGCAGGAAACATGCAGAGCCATGCCTGAGGGAAAAGGGCAGATTAAAGCATATTCCCTCCTTTGCCACTCAGGATCTTTAGTTAGCAAACACTGCTCACTTCATTTGAATTTGATAGGAATATCTCTGGGCATTCACTGTCTTTATTTATTGCTTGTCTCTCCCTACCAGCAAATGCTGACTTACTTAACACTGAGAACCTGATAAAATCTCTGCAACACCTGTCATGCTGGAGCCTTCCCCAGCTTTGTCTGACAAAGTGAGTCTGATGTGACTTGATATTATACAAATCTCACTTCTACTCTGCTACTAAAGCCTGCCATGCCTGTTAGAGGATTGTCCAGCCAACAAAGATCACTTGAAAGGGGAGTTCCCTGAGGAGCCACATTTCCTTACCATTCTGTGCACCAGGCTGGATGGCTCTTCACAGCAGCCCCCACCAGAGCTGCCACGAGCAGTCAGCATTCCCTGGTGCACAGGCTTCCCCTTAGTAAAGCTCCAAGGCTGAGCCCATCTTCAACACAGAGGCACAGCACATGTAGCTGTTACCACACCACTGAGGTTTAGAGTCTGTGTTTTATCTGCAGGCTCCCAAATATTCAGGAGTAATGCCCTTTAGACTGCTTTACTAACTTCCTGATCCTTTTCTGATGAGGTCTCCACCTAGAAATGCATCAGTTCTCAGTGCCACAAACAACCAGCAGCCAAGGCAGCTGCCAGGCCAGCAGTACCCAGGCTGGAGCTCAGGGAGAAGTTTGACTGTGCCCTCATCACCTGGAGTGTTCCATGTTTCTCAAAACCAAGGAGACTATGAAATTTTATAAAATTTGGCCCTAACAAAATAGAAACAAACATCCTATTTGGACATTCTGAGAAATGGGGGGAATGGGTTCAAATGAACAGTGTCACCACAACAGGCAATCATTACAGCTGCTTTTTCTCCAGGATTCCTGCAATTTAAAAATTTTAATCACCAGCATCAGTGATTGTGTAAACTATACTCTTCAACTGATGAAGAGTTTCTCTAAGATTTAAGAGTGGGTTTTTTAATTAGTGTCTTTTCTTATTGGAAGGAAGAAATGCCAAAATAATTGTTTTATTGTAGTCACAGTTATTAGTATGGTCACGTAAAATGTCAGTTCCCATTTTCACCAGGCAATTCTGTGACAGATCTAAACTATGGGACATGCCAAGCCAAACAAAAATACCTGCTGAGCATAAGCAGACCAAATTACTTTGTCAGTGCTAAAAAACCATTCCGAGAATTTAATAAAGCTTTTTAAGAAAAAAGGCACCTTAGGATCAATGTCTTTTCATTCAAAATTCATGAGCTCTATTAATCTATCAAGTATATATTTTTATTGGTTCTTGCACAGCTCCCCCGAGGGACAGACATTTTAAAGCTAATTAAATAGAAAACACCACATTCATTTTACTCTGTACCCAGCTGAGGATGCTGCTTCCACCACACTTAGCTACTGAGCCCTTTCCATTAACATGTTTCCAAACTTTTACAAATTACATGCAAATATACAAACTGATATGAATTAACAAATCAGCTGGGATCCTTGATTTCAGATATCCAACTATTAAAAATACAATACTACTGATTTGGCTGATGACCAGAAAGAGCTTTAATATTTAATATTTAAACCACATTTTCTCTGACATGACAACTTTCTAAAATGTATACAAAAATGCCATTCCAGGGCAAGTCTATCTGAACTTCCAAGCAAAACCCCAAAACCATTTCAGAAGGTTGAGCACACACAGCACTGCCAAACACTTCCCCAGGAAAGATGAATCAAATGGGAACTACTGAAGCTGCCTTGTTAATAGTGCCTGCATAAAAGCATAAAAAACACATCTCACGTACTAAAGATATGGAATAGCAGTTGGCTGCTACATACAGAGAACATAAAACTATATATTTATAAAATTATAAATGAGGATAAGGGAACTTTCATTTCTAATGAACACAGCTGGAATTCAAGTTTCCTTTTCACTGAAGAAATGTGTGTCAGAGAGCAGGCTCACATGGTATGACATTATTTTCCTAGCTTCATTCTAGGTGATTCTATGTGAACAAGCAGGGGCACTCTGGAGTAATCTTATGATTTTGTTTAGGCCAAACAATAGCACTTTAAAATTGACAGAACAGCCATTGAGTGTTCTTGTTCAACTGCCAGACTGGACAAGAACACTTGATAGTGTTTGGTAGTTTATTTACCTTAAAACCCTGCACCATATAAAGGTTTAATATTCAAGCACTTGACATTTCTTCAGTAGGTAACAACATCATCAAGATACCCACCATCTCTGTAAGGAGGAATATATGCAAAACACACATAGCAATTAAAGCTGTATTGAACTCACATAGCTAAAAGCACAGGAAATGTGGAATGAAAACATCATTAATTCAGCTGCTTTGCATGCAGAGTTCCACATTCTTTTTTTTCTTGATTAAACACATAGGTAAATACATTAGTGTTTTATGAACAATTTCACTGAGAATTTCCACTTAGATTATAGGATCATTCTGCTATGGATCACAGGGCTTCACTAGCAAAATACCCAAGGAGGAGAAATCTTGCTCTTCTGAAATCAGTCTTCACATAAACACACTAAAACCCTCCAGGCAGTCTCCTACTTCCAGAAATTCACTGTCTCACTCAAAGGAAAGCCTTAGCACATACTATAGGTGAGACAAAAGTGCTAAACAGCTTACCAAGCAGCATCAGGCTAATTAACATCATATCAGCTCTAATTGGAAGCGATTCAGCAGTGTCAGCTCTGTAGCAGGAGTCTTTTCAGGACTCACTGAAGTGAAAGGCAAATAGTGACACCAAGAACTGTTTAGTTTTCCTGCCCTGTAGAGCAATTGTTCACTGGAGAGTGGCCTGGAGTCACCAGCAAAACATAATCCAGCCACTGGGACACTATTTCCTTCCCACTGCTGCGTTCAAACACGCTCCTGCAAGCACACCAAACTACACAGGCTGGCTAAATCACCTCTGTGCTCCTGGGAGGGTCCAGAAAAGAACAAGACCAAAACCTCAGCTCCTTCAATCCTTGGAGGTCCTCTGTTCTTTCCAAGTTACTCCATGCAATCTGCAAGCTAAGACACATATCAACTCAACTGTCCATTTCCTACTGGGTAACATCCACCAAAAGTTTAATTCTTTTAATGAAGATATAATTAACACATTTGTCAGGTCATGCAAACCCTGACCTACTTCTTGCACTGCTATGAGTGATCAGAACTTCCCCAATTTGACAAACTAATTAAAGAGTCTTAGTGCTGAGTGCAGCTATCACTGCACTGTTTGGGATGTAGCCCAAACAAGTGAAATAAAATGAGACCTTTTAAACTAAATTAACTTCAGCAGCCTCTGTGACAACCCAGAAGGAGCATTACTGCTGTCCAACTAAACAGAAAAAGATGATGAAAACTAACAACTAAAAATATTCACCATGATCAACTTATTAAATCACATTAAACTATCCCTTCCTTACAAGATGTAATTTTTAGAGCATTTCTTCTAAAGGGCACATGAAAGACTGAGACCTTTATAGAAATCCATACAAAATCCTTCAACTTGCTGTGCTGTGAAATAAGTATGGCAATGCCTGCCCTCCTAAATAAGCTGTTCAAATGGAAAAGTGCTTATTTCAGGGGTTTTTTCCCCCACAGATGCCAATAAGTAGTGCTCAGGATATAAAACAGCTTAAACCCAAGCCAGCATCTTAAGTCAGTGTGTTATGGCATGTACTTAAATGTGAAGGTATCCCATATCTCATCTCTGTCATCCCACAGAAGTCATGCTTAATGTGTGACAAAAATTGTTCCAGAAGAGCAGGTTCAGAAGCACTAATGGAAGTCTGAGCTATTTTACAAAAGGATTTCTTGCAAAAAGAGAGTGCAACATTATAAAAATGAGCTCCAAGGACACATTTCACATTGGAGCAGAGTCTATTATCAGGATATAACATTTTCATGCATCGTTTTATATTAAGGAAAGCTGTGTAGTCTGAGAAATGGCCATGTCTAGCTCCTTCTGGCATAAAAATCCTCCTTTGTGCTGTGACAAAGAGTGATATCACAGACAACAATTCAGCTTCTCTCACACCGATTTCCCTATCAAGTGTAAAAATCCATGATTTTCCAAATTTTTTCAGAGATGGCAAGAAACAGATGGACAAAACCTTCGCTTCTGTCATGGTGCTCACCTGCCTAGTCTGCCAGTGGGGCTCCAGCAGCCCTTTTGTGTCACACTCCATCAAGGAAAATGTGTCACACTGAGTGACACACCTTTGAAGAGTCCCAATTTCCTTTCTTCTCCATGTCAAAAGAGCTTTAAATATCTACATTTACCATCTTGTTCCTCATTTGATAGCTATTTTAAGCTGTATTTCAAGATCAAGTAGTGACTCAAAAGACTGAGTATTGAGCTAAAAATCTAGATCCAAATTCTAATGGTCTCTCACTTAGAGTAATGCCTCCTGGTCTTGGTGCCCACTGCAGTTCATTGAATCACTGGGATGGTAAAATACTTAAAGTAACAAGCTTGATGTAAAACTTGGTCAGAACAGAAAGAATAGAAAGGAAATACAAAAAAAAAGAGACAATGCAAGTCCATCTCAGAGAGACAAACTGTGGCACTCTGAAAGCCAGACTGCCCCACAGAACATGGGTGATCCACTGCCTCTGCACCTTCCCTACATCACAGAGCACAAGCATCACCACCGTGAAAAGATCTTCATTTTTATGCAAAACACTGATCCAGCACTGAGGAAACAATGGCAGAAAGCTGTCAGAGCTTAAAGAAAGTAGTACTAATCACGCTCATGTAATTTTCTATATTAGGAAATCCCATGCTAATTGATTAAAGTAATTAGCTATGCTAATATTAGCAGGTTCTTCGTTTGCCTTAAAATCATGCAAGGTACATACAAGGAGTAACACTTGTTTTAAGAGGGCCTAAAACCTTACTTAAAATACTTCAGCCACGCTATAAAAACTGTCTCAGAAAAAGGCAATCACACACTCATTGGACAAAACATAAAACATCTTTGTTGTGACAATTAAACCAGAACTTTGCACTGAAAAATTTGGAAGATCTCAATGTGCTTCCAAGTGCCTCATCTCCTGGGCTGAGCAGTTCTCAAGAGGAGATTCAAGGTGCAAAACAATGGTCCCAGAGGTACTGTGATCTCCTTAGCAAAGGACCTTGCAGGTCAGACTTCAGGAAAATACACAAAGTTGGATGAGAAAACATGGCCTGTGGATGTCTCCTCTGCACCAGGATGCAGAGTAAGTGATGCTACTTCATTTTTAGATTGAAAAAATCCAGACCCCCAACTTACGTTCCAAAATTTACTTGAACTAAAGTGGAATGCTAAAGACCAGGAGTGTGAATTTCTGCATCAGCATATGAATGAATCACCTAGAATCACCTAAAAAGATCTTTACTCTCCAAGTCAGGAAAATGAACACCACAGACCAGCAAAAACCAGGGCTTATTACAATAAAATTAACATTTCAGACTTTAGCATGTAAAAATTAAAAGTTAACATGACAATAAGTAACTAAAGTTCATTTATTTTTAGATTGTGCATTTATGTCACTTCAACTGTGCATAAAAGGTCCTTCCCTAATTCATATGGCTTTTTAGTAGTTTGCATAATGCAGAAACTAACAGCAGAAACTAAGCAGAGTCTATAACATGACTTCATTGCAGTTGATAGAAATGGAACAGCAAATGAAGTATCCATCCAATATCTCCTCTGAACTGGAAGATATTATGACTTACCAAATCATGTTAAATCTAATTTGCCAAAAAAAAGTCACTCTAAGTTAAATCTTTCTTCAAAATTACTGTCAGAAAGCCCATTTAGGCATCAAAGCAGTACTAGGATGAACCCTAAGTCCTGTTTTATTATTTAATACAAGTTCATTAACACCTTTTGTAGTAGTGATTTCTACATTCTGAAGAGGTTTTTCATTTTTAATCTGTACATCACCGCTGCTCTGTGCTGGGGCAAAGCAGCTGCTACTGTATCGATTGATAAAAGAATTCAAGTTTATATGGCAATAACAATTAGTACTTCTCGATTTTCTGACTATTTCTTGACTCTTCTGTCTAGAGTTTCAAAGCAATTTACTGATACACACAAATTAATTCTCAGTACCCTGCAAGGTCAGAAATATCTTTGTTTTCCAGTGGGTAAATGCAATGTATTCAGCAAAATGCAGTCGTGTTCAAACTGATCCAAAATCCAGACTGGAGACCCCGAGAACTGACGGTAATTCACTTCCAGCTACGGTTTAGGATTTGCATACTGTCCACAATTCTGGGATCAGGACCTACACATCTTAATTCACACACCAAAAATCAGAAATGACCAAGGAAAACCATCTAATTTCAAATGCACACACAGCCAAGTGACAATTCTGAATCATAAAACTGAGCACTCTTCTACCTCCAGCTTCATTAAGTGTTATTTCATTAGCATTCTCACTCTGGTACTTCAGTGCAAGTATAACTGCCAATGCACAATAATTAAGATCCTCCCTTAAAAACAGAATTGTGTGACTAAAAGCAGACGCAAAATTGGAAGCTTGAAACTAGAAAAAAAGATTAGCTTCATCTTTTCATCATGTGTATTTTTTTCCAACACACACCTAAGGGTGCAGCTTTTTGGAGTTACTAGTGTCCAAAATAACAGAAGTAGCTATAGTTCTTGATGACTCCACTGAAACAATACTAAGAAAACAGTGGTGCTCAGGTGACTCAAAAACATCAAACCATGATCCCCTACCCTTTAGACAGATGATTCCATGCAAGAATGTAACTGTTTCTTACAAAGGACAGGAAAATTGATTGACTGTATTCAGTCTGCAGTGAACTATTCACTGCCTCCACTAAATGCTGGATGCCCTCCTGACATTACAGCCAAGCAGAGTCCTGAGTATGGATTTCAAGAGGAATGAAAAGGTTAACAGGACATATAAAGATGACTTCTCACAGTGTCATGAAACTTACAGTGTCATGGACTTCTTACCTACTTCATTAATCAACATATTTTAAGCTGTAAGTTCCTTTAAAACCTGGCTTTCCTAATGCCCTTAACAAAGTCCTGGGGTTACTTCATGAAGGACTAGCACAGACAGAAACCAAGGTTCAGAGCAGACAAACAATGAGTGAGAAAACTAAAATTACTGCAAGGACTTACAGTTTCAAGTACATCATTTGAGACTTCTGAGTTAATATTCTAGTAAGAATTCTCTTTTCCTCATAAAGTTTATTTGATCCCTTTCAAAAAAAAGAAAAAATTCCTAATTAAGGAAGGGGAACAGCATCTTGAAGGTCCAGGCTTTTAGAATGAGTTTCACTGCTGCTTACCAAAAAAACCAAGGATGTGTGAATGCCAGAAGACACCAGTCAAAGTAATTCAGCAGGACACACAAAGAGGAGTAGTGATGCCTGTACTCATTTAGTATCTAGAGCATTTAGGGAAAGTGGCTTAAAGTCAAGGAATTTAAGCCATAAAATATTTTATATCTGACCAAATAAAAGAATTGATACTGATCTAGCTAACACCTGGTTCCAGTCTCCCAAATAAAACTTAACAAGAAAATGTTGAAAAAAAAAAAGTGTGTCCCACAACAAGGGAAAGTGTAAATTATCAAAAAACATCTATGCACACTCCTATAGCCTGGAACTGATCCCTAAGTCACTGGACTTTGAAACAACCTCAGTTTATTATGTAAGTAAAATACCAAGAGCTACTTCTATATTTGTGCACAGAAGGGAAGAACAGCCTGCAGTTACCCACTCTGAGCTCTGTGCTGGAGAGCAGAGAAGTCAGGCTATCAATGCTGCCATCTACAGAGCACTGCTCCAGAGAAAAGGACTGGCACTCTTTGTGAGATAAAGACCTTGAGATTTTGCATAATAAACTGCTTGGAAACCAAACATTCTCCACCTCAGTTCCTCTTTGCAGCAGTTCCAAACAGAGTTATAGTCTATAGGAGAGAGCTGGGGGAATAGCCAGGGGATAACAATGATTTCCAAACAATTTCATAGACACATCTGCTCATACTGCTGTGGCTAATGTCACCTGCAGTAGTAATGCACCATTCCCTTCAGCACTTTACAGGGAATATAAAAATCAAGAAAGAACACTGAAAGATTTGCACATAAAAAGCTGAAATAAAACTAAAAAAGCCTTTTGTGTATTCAGAATTATTTTCACCTTTCTTCATTTCTCCACAAAAGTAAATAGAGATATGATTAAAATAAATAATTCATTCTGAAAAATGCATTCCATGTTAAAATGTGACATTTTTTATTTAATCCACCACTACAACTGCTTGATGTCATAATTATCAACTTTAGAAGGCATAAGGAAATCTCTACATAGGAAAACCTAAGTGAAAAGAATGACAAAAAATAATATATAAATGCAAATTAAAGTAAATAAAATTATCTCTACAGCAACATTTTGTCTTGCTCTATAATGAAGGCAATAACATTTATAATTTGAAAGCATGTTTTGAATTACATTTGCTACAAAATCAGGTAACTTTCTTTAATATAGATAAATCTCACACTTGAAATTACAGTTAAATCTTACAATTGCTTTGTCTTGTCTTCAGTCAGCTCTACTGTAAACATCAGGTTTCACAGTTTAAGACCATTTTTCAGCCCTAAATACCCTAAATCCCAAGCAGTGTGTTCTCTTCTGCAATCACAAAATGCACTCCATTTAAAAAATGAAGTCTTAATTGTTCATGCATTTCCAGTGCTGAACCTTTAACTAAACACACAGTGCCAGGGTAGGTCCAGAGCCCCAGAAATGTTGTTTGTTCTGGCAGGGAGAGCTGGCCCTGCTCCAACACCTTGCCAGTCCGTCACAGAAATGGTAACTGAATGCAGAAAGGGCTCATTTTCTTCTGTCTGAAATTCCTGATAATGTGTATTTGACTATTCAAGCTGTGCACATTGCCAGAGCAGGTTCCAAACCAGGAAAGAAAATGAAGCCTTTGCAATAAAACATTTTTGAATGCTGCTGGGAGAGAGCAGCCACAGAAGCTTGGTGGTGCCCAGGCTGTCTCCACAGCTCCTACACTCCCAGCAGCACTCCTGGCTCTGTCCTCTCCAGCAACAGCTGCACCTGCCCAGGAGATCCCTCAAAAAAAAGGGGCCCTGCCTTTTCCAGCTCTGGACCCTCCTCACAGACCCTCCCAGAACAACCTCTGCACTGCCACCATGCGGGACTCTCGTATTCAAGATGCTACATGGTCATCACGATGCTTGGTCACAAGATCATGCAGGGTCTGCCAAAAATTTCATCTGAGTTCTGGGCATCATGCCCACTCCTCACCCAATCCTGGATTTTTAAATAGCAGCAAGTTCACATTCCCCTGCTGACTGGCATCTTAAGCAGACAATGAGCTGACAGCTAATACTGAGCATCACTTGCTAAGGTACCTCTAGGTTTAACTGCCTACACAGCAATGCCCCTGATTTTCCACATCAATCCATTCCAAGAGGAAGTCAGCAGGGTGCTGCAGGGAGCACATGTACCTCAGAAGCTGAAAGAGTTCATGGAAATGTTGGCAGAGCCCCTACAATGCACAGTGTAAGTGAACCCAGCAGGCAGCAGTGGTTTTACAGGCACACACTCGCCCTCTCAGTGGCGCCAGCATTTCCAGAAAATGACAGTTAAAAGTAGAACCTGACAACAAAAAGAGTGACATTAACAGCTATATAGTTTCAAAGCTCATGCTCAGTAATTCACAGATTTCAGCCACTGGGCAGCAATATTCCAGTCACTTTTGTACAGTAAGATCTTGGAGTAGGTCAGGGACCTGAGGTCCTCTCACACACCAGAATATAATGCTGCTGTCACACACTGAGCCACTGGACTGATTGATATCTGCCCACTGTTTCTAGCAAAATTAAAATTTACAACCTCTATCAGGTGAATTTTTCTACCATTTGGCTGCAGCACCACCTACCCAGGCCTGTGTGAAAGGTGCTTCTGCAGAGCACTGTGCAGTGCCCAGCTGGCATCCAGGGCTGCATCTCTTTTTTACCACAACACTCAACAGGCACTGAATAGACTTTAATGATTTGCCCATTCTTTACAGAAAACATGAAACAAGAAATACAAGATAAAGTCCCTTTCAACCTCCATTTCTAGCCTATGGCGCTGCATTTCTGCTGTACCATGAGACAGAAGGATGTGAGAGCACAAGCTACAGTGGAGCACAGAAAATGTTCTCCCTTGAGCACGTCCCAGGCACCATGTGGGAAACATGTCAGTGAGCTCAAACGAGCAAACATGCATTTGCTTTAATTTTATCTATGAAGTTTTTTACAAATCATGGTTTGAGGAGAAGCTGTTTCTATTCTAGCTTCATATGAATTTCAAATACTTAAGTTTTATTTTTAAGATGACAGTTATCTACAAGCCAAAGATTTAGGCAGCCTATCTTGAGCCTGAAAATACAAAATCTGTTGAAAGCAGAATTGGCTAGGCCAGCACTGAAATTACGAGCACAGAGGATACACTTTAATTAGAAGGTTTTTACCAGCAAGTTCTTGTAGACAGCAAGACAGTCTAAAAAGTTATATAAGAAGGAAAGCTGCCAGAACTTTTCAACTGACATATAGACATGACATGGACAGAAGGGGCAGGTGTTTGAAAAAGGTACTGTTGCTAATTCTTTAACCAAGAATTACACATACAACAGACATTGCTAGAGGAAATCCCTCAGTAAAAATTGACCACACCTTTGCTGTTGGCCTTCACTCAACTTTTCCTTGTGTTTAAAAATGGGAACATCTAATGAAAGCCACTGGGGAGCTATTTTATGTAATCAGCACAATGAGAAGCAACATTTCCCTTTTCTTACCTTCTCCAAGTAAAATGGAACAACAAAACAATAGCTCTACCTATAAAAACCACTGTAAGAGTGAGCCAGCCATTCTTATACTTATTTGTTGAATTTTACAGCAAAGGATGCCCTTTGGCAGTTCATCCCTCGGAGCAAACACGGATTCCTCCACACAAGTACATGTGCAATCTTTCTTAACCTTTAGAAGGCTTAGAGCACAGGAATTTAATAGTTACCAACAGCATTGCAGCACAATGTGAAATCATTTTGCTCCATCTGTATATATAATCTGTATAACTGTGAAGGAAGCTGCAGAAGCAGATCTTTTTGCTGGAAGTCCAGAGCAAAACCACCAAACAGTTATGGATATCTACGTCTGACTAAATGCTACTTTTGATCCACCTCCAAGCATTAGTTGTATTTCCAATTAATTTTTGGGTACACTAGTCAATGCAGGATACAGGAATAGAAGACATTACAAAATGCAATAAAAATTGTTAAACCTTTCCAAAATCCTAAACCTACATGGAATATAAATAACATCAAACAGCCCATGACATCTCAAGCAGGTAGAAAAACCGGCACCTAATTATTTTTGAAAATGAATTTAAATGCTCGTTTTTTTCAGGAGACTAAGTATCAGCACCAATTAATGAATGAATTCTCTGACATTGCTGAACTACCATCTGCCTGCAGAGATAAAGTCTGCACAGAAATGGCAAATGCACCAATGCACAATGAGGTGAGCATCCAGCATCACAAGGCGCTCCCATCCCTTGGCACGCGTGGGGTGCCAGGTGCAGAGCAGCCTCTGGAGCTCCCTGGGTAACATCAAGCCTGTTTCAGTGGGAAGCTGGCTATTTACTGCCATTTGAGGCTGACTGCTGGATTCAGTGTGACATCCAGTGTAGAACTCCTATAATTGCTCAGTCATAACCAACTCTCTGCACAGCATCGCTGCAGGAAGATGGACGCTCACTGCTGACACTGCTGAAGCCTCTCCTCAGAGCTGGATGTATCTCAGCTCTGCTCTGGGCTGTGGGATCACTGCCCACCACTTCAGCAAGGCCAAATCCTTCCCACTCTGCAGCTCCCTGAAAGGTCCCACAGCAGTGGCACACAGGCAGGGACTCACTGCAGGATCGCTGCCCACACAGAGAACACAGTGAGCAAACAGCCTTTGCACCCCCAGGATCTTTCAAACACTTGCCTCATACTGATCCCACCAGCACTCCCTGAACCACCACTCCTCCAAGTCACTGTCACATTCACATTGCCCACTTCCCCAAAGAATATAAAAATACACTTGCTAGAATCCAGCCAAGTTTCAACAAATCATTTTCCTGGTAGATGATATCAATGCCTTTTATTTAAATAGATGCAGTATAAATAGGCTTTCTAATGAGAAAATAGTTTGAGGGCGTTTATGTGATACACTAAAAAAAATTAGTACTTGATCTAGTCTGCAACTCCTTATATGTTAGTTGAAATTATTTTCAAGAAAAAAGGAAATATCAAATCAAATGGGTCATCTTCTGTTAGAAACTGTTTAACTTTTTACCTTATAAAGTGATCCCTAAAAGGTGTTGAAGCTAGCAAGCTCAGACTAGTGACCAGTCCTTCCCTGCTTTCATTTGCCAGAGCAACGAAACTCAGTAATCTTTATTGTATATACTTTCATCTTTGTGCTATGATAGAAATGCATTTGATTTCAAGCAGAATATATATGCTTTGGCAAGTTCAGCCAAATCACAGTTTGCATCTAGAGTAATTTTTAAGTATTTTAGCATGAAGCTGCACCTACAGAAGACTTAGAGAGTGTGGACTTTGGGCCATGCCTTGCCTGTGCCTCTCGGGTGCTTTTACTTCCACGAGGTTGCACTTCATTGCACGGTTGACTGAGCAAAGGCTTATGAAGTTGTCCCTTGGGTGTTCCCTCATGTCTGATCATGCTTGTCTAACCACTTCTTTTTTTCTGAGATAACCATGTTCTCTAGCTTTCTCTCATAAAGAGAAAGAAAAGTTTTCCTCCCCCCCCGGCAAAAAAATCAAACCAATAGAAAAACATTACACACAACTTTCAAGGTTACTAGAACTGCTATATAATTAATAGCTAAGGGTATGCTTCCAAACAATGGCTTACTGAATTTAAAAAACCTCACTTTAAAGTGTTGACTTTTAGGAAACTTTCAACATTTCACCGTTGTATGAACTCCTTGAAAATAAAAGATTTAATACCTTTCTTTACATAATGTTTTAATGCCATACATTTGTGTAGCATATGTAGTTTCTATAATCATTCCTCTGCATTTTCATCTGTGCTGTTATTTGAACAGATCTTTAATGTGTTTCAGACAATGTGAGAATTAACTACAAACAGACAGGAAAAGCTTTGAAATGAAACTGTCATCTCCCAGTTCAACAAAAAGAGATAATACCCACTGACCTTCCTACAGTAGCTTTTCAATGTGGAGAGCATAGGATATTCTACAATTTCCCAGACAAACTTGTACATGTGTTATACAGGTTACCCACTGAGACAGGAAATCTAACACATCAAAACATGATTATTTTAGTGTATAGGAACAGGTCATCTGCACTAGTCAGTGGATATACCAAGGATTTCCAGGCGGCCTGAGCAACATCCCAGAGGCTTCAATTCCAGCAAGATTTATGTATTAAAGAAAGGCACTGAAAACACTGTGTACAGTAAGGTTAATTATGGATATTAATTTCGTCCTATACACACAAATTGATGCATCAATAGAAAGGT
Source organism: Oenanthe melanoleuca (assembly GCF_029582105.1). Classification (NCBI taxonomy): domain Eukaryota; kingdom Metazoa; phylum Chordata; class Aves; order Passeriformes; family Muscicapidae; genus Oenanthe; species Oenanthe melanoleuca. Next base: position 10,300,213 of record NC_079348.1, on the reverse strand, counting down.
CTCTCTTGTCTCTGTCAGGTAACAAAATTGAGCAAAACCTTTGTGTTATCCTGAAGACTTGATCTTAGAGATCTGGAGTCTCAAAACAGAGTCAATTATATTTGTAATAGCTACCTTTTTCTTTTGAAGTAAGAAAACATACAGTTATGACTGTTCACTACATTTGCAGTTTATCAAGCACAGCGTGATTAGTTGTGATCTTCTTGCAGAAATCACACCAGCAAATTTGCATTAAAAAAACCCAACAGCATCATTCCACTAGTGGTATGTCACATCATTATCCTGAACAGGCAAACTTTGCTGCATTTCAGAACAGAAACCCTTTCCAAGAGAACAGCAACAATAGAAGTGACCAGCTACATAAAGAATTTTTTATTGAATCAAACATTTTAGTTGTATTTTGCCACAGATAGATTCTGGCCAGACTACAACTGCCCTGGCATAACTTTTTTTTTTTTAATCTTCTTTTTCAGTGGCTGATTTGCATGTAACAAAGCCAGAGGACGTGACAAGTAGGTGATGACAACATTAAGAACTGACTCCTCTTATTAAGCTCTTTTTTTAAAAAAAACAAAAAATTGCACCTGCTCAGCACAATATATAGAGCTTCACTCCTGACAGTGAGAAGTAAAATAATAATTATGGTGGCTTTGGACCAAGGATTTCTTAATAATTACTTCTACTAGATTCTTTGCACACTTTGCACAGCTCTCTGTGCATTTCTCATCTATCTGGATAACACAAGAATATTCAGCTGCTGAATAGTTTGATCCTACTATTATTTTGGTACAGAGGACCTTAAAACAGACCAAAACAAGCCTTGTGAACAGAATTCAAAATGACAGAGACCTGCTGAGGTCACTAAGGTTTGCACAGCAGAAGCAGCTGCCTGTGGTCAAGCTGGCTGATGAAAAGGTTGTGTGCACCCCTCACAGCTATCCATGGTGACAGCACGGGCACAACTCTCCTTCAAGGTCAAGGAACAATCCACAGGCAACAAAGCTCCACTGACAGCCAGGGCGAGTGCCACGCCTGGGCAGAGGGGAGAGCTCTGAGAGAGCAGTCTGACATTCACCACACGGTTTCACAGGACCTGGACAGCCAAAAGCTCCCAGAAGGGGTCTGGGGTTCTGGTGGGCAGCAGATTGCACAGCAGTCAGCAGTGGCAGCTACCTCAGAGACCAGTGTCAGAGAAAGAAAAACGGTTTGGAAAGGCATTGTTCACACAAGGAAACTATGCAGCTTGTATATGTGATGCAACCAGTTCAGCAAGGCAAGCTTTGCTGCAAAAGCAGCAAACTTACTTATCTGTTTTATAAATGTGAGGAATTTCATTGTTTTAATGATTTACTTACAACATTTAGATTCTGTCTTGTTGTAGTGAAGCTTAGCACAAGAAATAAGGGATGCTTATAAAATATTTTGGCCAGTTATGCACCCAAGTAAATATTCTCAATCGCCTATGGCTCACAGATATAATTAGACAATATATTTCTTCTAAGTCATAAGGCTGTTTAGAGATGTGGTTGAATAAACACATCAAAACACAGAATTGCTCAGGAGTTGAGCAGGAAAGGTCAGGAGAAAAATGTTAATGTATGTGGCTTGTTTCTCTTTGTAGAAGAGAAACCATGGCAAACCATGGAGCAAGGGCAAAGAGAAGGAGATTAAGAAATAGGTTCACTGTTTAAAAAAAAAAATAAAAAAGAAACTGAACAAGAATGTTCCCAAACTACATTATAAATTCAGTCATGAGCATTAATTTATCCCTTACCTGTCAGGCTTCTGCATGCACTATCCTGGACTTTAGGACAGATAAAGATTCCATGTGCATCAAATCATGCAAAGGATATAAGGAATAAAAACAGTATTTATTACTAGACACTCAGAAGACTGGTAATCAAGCACACAAGACAACTCAAAAAAAAAAACAGGTTCAGGCCTGCACTTTGGAATATGGAGCAAATGCAGTGCTGAAGAAAAGCCTGTTCTACATTCACAGAATCTTAACTTCACTATTCTGCAAACTAAGAACTTTGACTTAGTAAATTCCTTGCACACAATTGGTTTTTGTATAGACAAAGCATGGCAAGCTTTGTTCCTACCTGCTAAACAAACTTTTTTTTGTTTTCGACCTGGGAAGTTGCTTCTTTTTTGTGCTTGATAGCCTGTTCTGGATCTTTAAACTACACAAAGAACCCCCTGCAGAAAAACCACATGCTCACATTAGTACCATATTTCAGGTGGCAAGTGCACTACAATGACCATCCCTCTGCTACTACTGAGGGATGTGAACCTCTGCACCTTCAGAGACATTCCTATTACAAGCTTGAGTTCAAAAGGTGAGATTTGTTAAAAACACCAGGCCAGGTGCATAGGATGACACACTGCTTGGCAGATTACATAAACACTTCTTGACATACTGGCTATACTAAAAGAACTGTGTTGTCAATGATCATCTTGAGAAAACCTGTAAGCAAAGGTGATACAATAAATAAAATCTGGAGAGAGAAAAGCAGTGAGAATCATTAACAGTTCCACTTAAACCTCAGAGAAGACTTGTGAAAAAGGTTTGTTGTTTAGGTAGGTAAATATATATTATGGACTGTTTGTATTCTGTTAAGATGCTCAAGTGCCTCAAGACATTTTTTTTGCCAGTCACTTCTATTTCAGATCACCAGTCTATAAAAAGAAGGAACTAATATATACAAGCATACATGCCGTGAGAGCTCGCATCTATATAAATACCCTGCTGAAGAAAATTGCCCACTCCCTATCATCTCATGCAAAGACACACAAGGGAAGCCAAGAGTTTGCAAGAAATCTGCTGCAGTGGTAAACTCTGCTTTAAATCCCTTTGAAGTAAGTTATACGTAAATACATTAAAAAAATATATATATATATATATATAGGCAGGATACAAATATGAGAGACAGTCACCAGCTCTCCATCCAGTAACCTCTTGCAACACTCCCAAATCTCTGATTTACTCTAGAAGAATGCCATGGAGAACCCTCTTCACCAGCCCTCCACAAAACTCACAGCTTTTGGTCCAAAAGAGTTTAAAGCAATAAAACAGTTAAACCAAGCCATGATGGAGGTGATGTTGAAAATAACATGAGTCTTGAACTATAGTAATTTATATTGCATTTTTTGGTGTTCTCAGTTTTCTCCATAGTGCTGGCCAGATTTTTCCTGGGGCACAAAACAGTCTTTTCCTCAAAAATGCTAAATCAAGTCAACTCTCAGTAGTGCTGAACTCTGACACAGTCGTGTGGACTATCAGCTAAGCCAACAAGGAAGAAGGATCCCACCACAATATGGAATCAGCCAGAAATATAAATTTTGTTTCCTTACAGAACTTACACCCCAATGGTTTGTGTATATACCAATTTTAAGTGTTCTGCTTTTGCAGATAAATGAAATTAAATTAAATCTAAATTAATTAAAAAAAAAATAAAAACAAGCAAGCAACAGAAACATACCACAAAAACTACCAATAAAAGAAAACCCAAGCAAAAATGTTTATATTTCAAATCATGAAGTGGACAATTAACCATATCCCTGGAATGATGCTATCTTCAAACATATTTTCAGTAACATCCCAAATGCTCTCCAATGGTGTTTATGATCTCCCCAGTACAAATGGATGAGGACACTGCAAAAAGGTAACTACAAAAACTATAAAAGAAAGAGTTTGTTTTTTCCAGTTCCAAATCCCAAACAACATCATTACACATCTTTTGCCAAGCTGATATATTGTTTTATTACATGCAGTAAACCCTACCCTGCTCACAACAAGACAATTCTTAAATGACTTGTCTGTGTAGCTCCTGACCTTGGGCATTTTACTTAACTTGCATGAGGAGGGTGTTTTCTGGAGAATGCTCAAAGACAGAGGAGGCTTTACTAATTACTATAATTACATGCTCAGGGTAATTTAGTTGAAAATGAGCTGCACAGTGTTTTCATGTGGCTCCAATATTGCTATGTCTCACAGTTCAGGGAGAAGCAGGAAGTCACAAAGAACCTACAAATTAGACAAATTGGATCAAAGATAAGAAAACCATCTGCAGATTTACCTGTGACAACCTGTTTGCCCCACACACAGGCAGTGATGAAGCAAACAAGCAAAGAACTGGCATATGCTGCTCAGGAGACAGCAGTAAAACAGCACAGTAGAAAGAAAATTTTATGGCTATGTCCTGCTCCTAAGTACCATCAAATGTTTTCATATTTTATCACTGAGAGCGTGCACTGAGTATTAACAGAGTGGCAGAGCACCACAAGTTAGAACTGGGGATGAGGCTTAACCACCCCCCTCTACTGCCCAGGCAGGAAACAGGTTCTGAATAATATGAGATATGTCTGCCCCTCTCTTCAGCTTTAAAATACGAAAATTGCATCACTGAATTCCTGCACCAGGCTTAAGACCTGCAAAACCCTTCTGTCTTAAATATCTCCTTTTTTTTTGCCTGCTAATCAAATTCTAAGCCTTTGATTTGTGGTTACTTAGAACCCAAACTGTATGTAAGGGACGAAGTGCAGAAAGAGCAGCGTCACTAAAAAGGAAAAGAAAAACCAGAAAGCAGCCAAAGTCTAAAAAAGAAAAAAAAAAAAAAAAAAAACAAACAACTTGTCTACAGTGACACCTGCCTGCTTATAGACTTGAAGAGGAAGAATCCAAGTCCCTCCTTTTCACTTCACACAGGAATGAGCAGACACCCTGTAACCCCAGGCCTCTTGAAGCCCCCAACCTCAAGCCTGTCACACAAGTCACAAGGCTGTGACATGGCAGAAGCAGAGAGAACCTTTCACTCTGGTATTTCTTCCTCTCAGTCAGCAGTCAAGTACTGTGCAAATGCCCTTCTGCATGAAGAGTTTTTTTATGGATGACCAACACAGCATATAGAGCATATAGCCCATCACCCAGGGTTTATATTTCTGCAGCCTGTGACAAAAGCAAATCCAAAATGTGCATTCACATATGCTTTCTCATTGCTAGGACAAGCTCTTCACACTAGCCTTAACAAAAAAGGAATATTTGTATAGTGAGTTTAGTCAGGTTTCTCATCATTTGCTTGCCTATCTTAAGGACTTTAAGTGAATTTTTAAGAATTGAGCTTGTTTTTTTTTTTTTTACCTTCAGCTCTGACAAAAGAGCTTTTGATGCATTCCCAGTCAAAAAAGCTTCAATGTAGCTTGTGGGCTAGAAGGTTGCCTTGTTCAAATTTATGCCACTAAAACATTTTCATAGACTTCATTGTAATTTTTGACCAGTAAGACAAAGATAAGTCTACTGAATGGTCACTGAGATATGTTACAAAATTCCACAGAGAGAACAGATGTGCCTTTTGTTCGTGGTCTAGAACTCAAATGTTCACATTGATTACCGTGCCAACAGCTGTGCAACGAAGCTCTTGCTTTTTCAACACAATGTAAAGATTGAACTCTGGCTTTTTGAAAATTGGACTATTTTAGAAGCTGTTTAACACTGGACCCAAAGCCAACAGTATCATCCCAAGTGTTCCCTTTGCATGAATCAGGGCACCTGGCTGTAGATCTGGAAGGCAGGAGCAGAACAACAGAGACTGGACAACAGTTCCAGGGCAATCCAGCAGTGAGATTTAAACATAAAACCTGAAGCAGTTCAATGGGAAACATATTGTCATAGTAAGCAATGCAAGCCATTTTAAACAGTGGCCCATCAGAAAACTACCACTGAAAGGATTAAAAAAAAAGAATTATCTGAATATTAATGACAGAGAAAAGTTCTTACTTAAGCAGCTTTCTGTTTTTCAACGAGCTATAAAAGAATGTACCAAAGGTAGGAGAAAGTCATTATCATCTTGTGCCACTTTTATAGACTTGGCACAAATCAAGATGATCTCTGTGAGGCACCAGTAAGATCTCACCTATAAAACTCTCTGCCATTTCAAAACACTGGTAGAAGTGTCAGGCAAAAAGGAAACTTAAAGAACAAAAAATTACCTAAATGGCTAAAGAAATTAAATTATGATGAATATATTGAAGAAGCACATTTATACTTCTGTAGATAATAAAAAGGCCAAGGGGGAACTGAAATTTGATTAACAGCTTTTTGTATCTCAGTGTGTTTCATGTACTACACTGCAGAACCAAATGGAGCTTCTCTGAGTGTTTTCAGATTATTATTAAAGCTGAAAAATACAACCTTCCATCAGGAAAAACCAGTACTGGCTACTCAGAGAAAAATTACTTCAAGCACTATTTCAGCAATGAGAAGACAATAAAGCATTTCTAAACATAAACAGTGAAAAGAAGATTAATATGAATCTTCCACTATTAATTTCACTGCAATCATATTCAAACTAGCAGCTAATAAAACTTTACAACACTGAATTAGATTCTAGTAGATTATTGGATTCTCTTTGTGCTTCAGTAATCAAGTACACTAACACACTGCAGTTACTGAGCTCCTGTTATACTGTGCTCTTGTTTCAAAAAAAATTTGGAGTTCAGCTTGGGGTTGTGATTATTTATACATTTACCTCTTCACACCTTCCAAATTATTGAAATTATATTAGGTATATGCAGAGCCCATAGATTTTTACAATTTAGGAAATTTCCACATCAGCTTGCACATGAAGAGAGAGGGAAAGGAAGGATGTTCAAGAAGCTAAATTGGAGCTTTTTTTTGTGCCATACTAGAACGGGGTTTCAAGTCTTCCTGGAGTAAAACAAAGGAAGAAAAGTTTTCTTTACTGTTTCTGTTAACAAATATGCAGACTACCTTTTCTTGGCATATCCTGCAGAGCCTACTGGAATAGTAAGCTGACTTAGTGGAATTTGATGACCCAAGCTGCTTTCAAAAAGCTGTTCATTTGTTGGGGTTTTTTTCCCCCCCCTTTAGATTGTATCATCTTCATCCAAAACTTTTCTAGTACTTGTAAGATTACCATTCAAAAATATACTTAGATTAAGTTTATAGTAAAATATCAGATTTAGGGAATTGTTTAGCACATTTTTTCTGCCTTTTAAATTTCATATTATAGAGTCTAAGTATTTAAAATATGAACTCTTCTTCTGTGGTACTGCAATTCTGCACTATTTGACACAAGATATGCAAGTCCCAGTTTATATCACTGTACAAAAGTCACATCTACCTCTGTCTTGCACTCTGAATTTAAGTAAAGTTTTCCAGATTGTTCTTCACAATTCAAAAGGAAAAAGTGTATCAAAAAATCTTCAAAATTAAATACATAAATAAGTAAATATCCCTAGGACTCAAAAATCTTGCTCAAAGTCACCTGAAGTCCACTGTATTTGCAATCCTGGTTTATATAAAACCATTTTCAAAGAAAACTTCTGTTTTAAAAGCAAAGGGAGAAAAATCTTTTCTTAGGCAAGAGTAGGAAGTGAATGCAAATACCTTATTCCAGGCAGTAGCATGATTTTCTTTTATGCAGATTTGCAGCACCCACCATATTTCAATCCTCATTTTGTTGTGCTGTCTCTTATGGAAAGCCCATCATCCTTGAAAATGCTCAGACAAGACAACCAGGAAAACTGTAATACTTGATCATTCCCATATCATCATCTCAACAAAAACAGAATAGCAAAAAGATAAAAATACACTCAGCTCTTATGTTAAAATCTAAGGAAGGTGTTGGCATCTGTACCAACCACAAAGACAAATCCAGATAAACACCTGAAGGCAGGCAATGTTTTTTCACCTGAAATGCTGAATACTTTCCCACATCAATTCTGAATTAGCTGCAAATGGTATGACAGCTTCCTCTGTCCTTCCACTTTCATTCCTTACTGTCTGTCACTGTTTGCTGTTCCTCAAGGGAGGATGCAAAGAAGATGGAGCCAGTGCCAGGAGAGAAGGGCACAAAGTGAGGCACAGGAAGCTCCCTCTGAACACCAGGGAACACTTGGTGACACAGCAGTGGCACAGGGCACCCAGGGAGGCTGTGGAACCCCATCCCTGGGATATCCCAAAGCTGTCTGGATAGTCCTGGGCAGCCTGGCCTGGGTGACCCTGCCTGAGCCTGGGGTTTGGGCCAGTGACCTCGAGAGGTTCCTTCCAGCACATTCTGAGATTTTGTTTCACTGATACAGGACATTCTTCCAATACCCATGTGCATATCCCTGAATTCCCTGGTTAATGATGCAATGGTATTGAAATAATGAAACTGCAACTGATGAAAGCCATATTAAAAGACCAAAATGAGGAATCAGTCCCCTGTACAGCAACCTCAGCCCATGGGCACCTCATTATCAGAGCAAATTAGGCTAAGAGCTGAACTGCAGGAAACACTGATTTATACAGGGCTGTTAGCCTGTCAATAATAGGATAAAATACATTTGTTCTGAGATGTATATGTCAAAGGCTATTTCCTCAAAGTATCTAATGAATAAAAGCATAGGACAGCACTGTCATTTCAGCTTGGATCAAAACTCACTTTTTGTGTACCTTACAGGATTCTTTAGAAATGTAAGCATCAACAATATTTTGTTATCTAATAAATTAGGCATCTTCATTAATTTAAATGAACAGTGCAGAAGTCTAAAGAAAGAGACACTAATAGATACACTAATAGATAGTATAATCTTTTCCAAAAACATCTCTTATACACTGATGGTCACACTGCTAAAATGCATAAAAATCATGTAAATGACCAAGCTATAACCTAAATTTCTTATTTCACACCTAAATCAGATGTAAATTAATCAGAACTACCAAATCAATTTTATAAGAAGAATGACTAAAGATGAAATGCCATTGCTGAAAAATAATTCTGTAAGTAAGCTGCAGCCACAAGACTGATATAATGCACCTGGAGTGCTTCCCACTTACACACCTGAATTATAAGGAAATGTTCTGCATTTCCCCTTGGGGAGGAGGTGAAATATGCTCCATTGGGCTGGAAACTCACTGCTCTTGATTTTTCTGCCTGAGGTTGACTTAGATATTCCCCCTGTAAATCTGGCAGACTCGTAGAGAGGAGTTCCAAATACATAATACTCACATTTGTTGATGCCATGTCACAGTAATGGGTTTTTTTTAAATCACAGGTGTGTACATACACATAGAGAGTTTTACACACTCACACACTCTCCAGTAACATTTCATTCTGCTTTCTTCGCTGTCTCCCCACAAAGAGGCTCAGCAAGGGCCAGGGGCTGCAGGATGCTGAGCCTTCAGAACCGTCCCAGAGCCCCAGACACAGAGCTCAGCCTGAGCAGAGGCAGGGGAGCAGCTGCTCACAGCACCTGCCTGCCCTTGCTGAGCCCTTGCACTCCCACCACACACTGCCCCTTCCTCCACAGCTGTCCCAGCTGTTCTCCACCAAAGCAGCTTTGCCAACAGCCTTGGAAAGGGACCAATTTCTCACTCTTTTATTCTTAGCTCTCTCTCACACTTTGGTAATGCTGAGTGAGGTGCAAACATGCACAGCAGATCTCGCTCAGGCCAAGAACCAAAATAGTCCAGGCCTTGTTCCAGGTTGCACCAAAGTCCTTAAATGGTTTGGCCTTGTTCAGCACTTCATCACTTTGCTCTGACGCATATGCCAGACTTCAAAAAGTCACCACTAGTCAGCATCACATGTCCAGACAAACAGATGTAACCTATATTGTCACCAGGACCGTCTGGAAGGAAGAACAAATGGTGCCAAGTGCTCTTTCCACTACTCCAAGACATCCTTTGACTTGTGAACAAAGCTCATCAAAACAGTGCACAACTTCCCTACACTGGTAAATTACTTCTCAAGGCAACTGTCACATTCTTAGGACATGATTTTCCTTGTGATTTCTGGTTTTATTGCTTCTTCATTGGACTACAGTATTTCTGTACCAAGTAACAAGGAAATTTTGCAATGTTCCAAAGGATAAAACTCAGTGAAGGTTCTGTTATACACAATAACTCTCCACTAAATAAAATCTTGAGCAGAGAAAACATAATTAACAGAACCACAGAAGAAAATTCATTAAAAGAGTTATCCTTCTCAGTATCTGTTTTACAGATAGGAAATTCCAGCATAAATTATCACAAATATCTAGGGCCATATATAAATCCAGCATGGTATTACTATAGAACTAAAGCATGTAACCTGCTCTTTTTGTGCAGCTTACATGTGTGTAAAGTATTTTCTCTAAACCCATTGCCTCTTACTCTAATAAGAAAATTATCCTTTTATCCCCCTACTGAAAAGGAAAGAAAATAATATATAAATCTTGCATCTGAAAGCTTAAAAATTACAGCACAACCTTCCCCCATCCAAGGTCCTGCTTTTCTCCCTAAATCACTTTGAATTCTAGACAGTCTGGCTACATTGCCAACACATCCATTCTACTTTGCATGGCTTGATTGCTAGATTTATTGAAGTTCATGTAATTAAGTACAAACCTTTTAGTCTGAAACCCGTATGCCAGGAGTGCAGGAGCAAGCATGTCTGAAACTTTTAAAGCTAGCCATTAGTAAAACAAATATATTATTTTAGATCTATAAAACAGTTACACAGAGTAGGCTACATTTAACCTTATGGAGCACAATGGGCCATGAAGTACAAAGCAAAGATCAGTCTTCCATGAAGTTATAAATGAGGCTCAAATACCGACAGACATACTGACTCCTGGAAGATCCAAATTTAGTCAATTATGAGTCTTGGGTAGACTAGAATAGTAACTCATTTTTCTGCTAGGAGTAGCTAATTACAGATTCAGAACAAAGTTCAGCAAGCTGTGCAATTACCAAAATACAGACAAATTGAATGACAGGTATCATTTCAATTGTTACACACTCATCAGAGTGCCAGGAAGATCAAGAAAAGCTGATGTTGGCACGTGTACAACTGGTCTGAGGATAGTCCTCAGTAAATTCTCAGTATACAGTCATTAGAAGTGTTTTGGCCACCAATGACAGGGTTTGACCAAAAGGGATATTGCTTTAAATAAAGTTTAATTTGGTGTTAATGAGTGTTTAATTTCACACACCTTGTCTGGACCAGAACATGAACATTTATTTATTAAGGTAACAATGTAATTTTTTTATTATTTATTTCTTGCAACCTTTCCACTGTTCTAGAGAATTAGGTGGTGTTTTGGGTTATTTTACATTTCAAGATTTCTCTAGGGGATCTTACAAAAGAAATTATTATACTAAAAATCCATAAAATTATTTGCAGCAAGGTGGTGGGGGCTGTCACCACTGTGCTCCTAATGTAATTCATATTTTGCCCCTTTCAGCTGTTGTTTTGTCTCAATATTTTAGAGCCAAAGAGGTCACCTTTATTCCCTTTTAACAAATTAAAACTGATAAAGTTTAAATTCGTTTTCAATGGCTTTAAGAATAGTTTGTTGTTTCTCTAATGAACAAAGCCTCTCTTTTTGATACATCTTAACTAACCTCTTCTAATGATGCAAACTTACATCTCATCATCTAGAAATGGGAGGACAAACACAATCCTGCTAATTTTATAGCCCTGACAAATCCCCCCTGCAAAAGAGAATGTCCCAGAAACGTCTCAGAAGTTATAAAAAGAAACAGACAAACTTTCATTGTTGTAAATCAAACTGATGGTTTACATTTACTGCACTTAAACCATGATGTTATTCCAGCTGTTCTAGCTAGAACCATGTAGGTACCATGAATTTACAGTGTTTTAATTGGGGTAAAAGGCTGCCTCAACTTAAGGCTTCCTTTATTCCTTCTTCTGGATGCCACTCAAAATGCATTGAAAGCTGTTTTGTTGGGTTTATCAATTAAGGATGTGGACAACATTGTAAACATAGAAAAAAAGGAGGACAATCTCAATCAGAAACAGGCTCCCACTTTGCTCCCAGCACATAAAAGAATCCACAGCCTCTGACAATGAGCATTTTCTTGGGTCATATGTTGAATTCAGAAGATAAATGTAGATTCAACACTATCTAACCTTGAAAAATCATGCTTTTTTAAGAGGTATAAAGGCTGTTCTTGGTAAATGTTTATTGCAGAAATAAATATTGTGCATTGGTAGACAAGGGCAATAATATTCCTATCACTGAACATACCACTGAACTAGTGTGCTATTTCACTCCCAAGATGTATAACCTGGCATGAATTAAATTAAATCCTGATCATTATGCGATGTGAAGAATTCATCCCAGGATGCAGCGGTCGTATCTGCAGCTCAGCTGCAGAAATGTTAGTGCTGGTGGACAAAGCACCAATGAACACACAGCTGAAACCATGGTTTGTACAATTCTTGCTACCCACACTCAGGAAAGACACTTGAAACTGTACAAGTGCAGAGAGGTTACAGGGGCAACAGGGCACACCAAGAGCCCACCACACCTGAGCAAAGCAAGAGCTGACACAGACACTCCTGTCTGCTCTGTGGAGGGGATGAAAGAGGCACTGCCAGTGAATTTAGGAGTGCTACCTATGGAGTCTCAGTCTGTGTGAGAGCTCTGAATAGGTTCAAAAATAGTGAAAGGGTTCTAACCACGGAAATAAAGAACATATCACACATCCTTTTCAAAGAAATATTGTGCACTAAGCCGAATTTATTGAAGTATTTGCACAGTTTATGAGAGGAATTTTGTTATGCAGTTCTTGAGATGGAAGCCAAGTGGAGTTTTTAAATGGAAAGAAAATGTGGTGATAAATATTGAAGTTAAAATGTAAAGAACTAACTTTGCAAAGAGGTTCTTTCACTGTAAGTCTCAGCCTGCTTGGAAACAAGGTTATATTGACTATGAGTGTATTTTCCAAACCAACCAAAACATTTCTTTCTGACCTGAAGAGAAAAACTACAACATGCTGTCAGCTTCTCTGAACGTTCAGTAGCAGCCAACATTACAAGGCAGCTAGTCTAGCACTATTCTGGGCTTTATACTTAAGATTTCAAACAAGATAAGCATTATTTAATAATACTCAAATATTAGAGTTTTTTATTTATATTTTAAATATATGATCTCAGTTTTTACTCAGTTTTAGACAAGTGGTGGCAGTGATAGAATTTACAGAAAAGTAAAACAAAAATGAATTACAAATTCAATGAGAAGACAACACAAGGCTGAAAATTTTAAAACTTTGCACAATAACCCGAAACACAAATAAAAGGCAGAGAGCTTTCATCTAAAAACAGTATTTCATTATGCTTGGAAAGATTCTTATAATAGAATCATAGAATATGCTGAGTTAGAAGGGACATCTTGTCCAGAAGGATCCTGTGAGAGACAGTATCAAAAGCTTTACCAAAATCCAGAATGATTACATCAACTTCCTTCCCTTGATAAACCAGATGAGTTACCTTGTTAGAAAAGGAAATTAAATTTGTCAAGCAGGACTTCCCCCTCATGAACCTGTGACAAATGACTGTGTTGCTTTCAGGTTTTTTTCAGTAACTCCCAGAATTATCATCTCTGTAATTTTACCGGGCAAAGTGAGATCATCAGGCCTGGAGTCAGGACCATCCCTCTTGCTCTTTTTGAAAATTTGGATATTAGCCAGCTACTGGTACCTCTCCAGATTCCTGAGATCTTTCAAAAACCATTGAGGCCTCAGCCAGCTCCTTCAGCACTCTTGGATGAATCCCATTAGATCCCATAGATTTACAGGGAACCAAGTGTTCTTACCAAAACCAGAAGTGAATGGGCAGAAACAGGTGATGAAACAAGATCTTACTCCATTCTACTCCACAAGAAAACAGCAGATAGAGCTTCACAGAAAATCAAAACAAAGCTTTTGATTTTACCATAAGTCCTTCAGGTTTGCTTCCTTCCTCCTCCAACATAAATTGACCTTAAGCTGAAATTATGCACAGATTATATTTGCAAGTGGATTGTTGGTCATCTACAGAATTCTGCCCAAGGTCAAAAATGGCAGAAGGCTGATAAATTCATCCCTAAGTGTATATTTTACAACTAGTCTTCATTTTAAGCAGTGAAGACATTTGCTTGTACAAAGTGACTCAGCCAGCACACTTCAGCAAGCATTTTCTCCCAGACAGCTTTACTGGTTTTCTTTGCATTTATACAATGTTAAGAAACATGAGAATTTTTCTGTATTTGTTAAGCACATATGAAGGAGTATATGTTCCATTAAGATAGCATCCTAAGTCAACACTAACATCACTCAGATTCCACAGTAATTTCTGACTGACTAGGAGACAAACACACTACAAGTAGCTAAATGCTGCACTCTAAGAACTACTGGTGTGCATACCTTGGACATTCAGTAAATGTCCTAACAGAAATCTGAGGGAAGCAGCAAGGAAAATAAGTTTTCCAAGCTTTCTTATAATAATCAACCAAAATCATTCCTAGTACCAATGCATTGACTCATATGAATTGTAGATCCAAAGGTTAAAAGTATTTTTTTTACTGATATGCCAGAATCAATAGCTAAACTTGTTCTTTAAAAATCATAACTGTTTGCCCTCTGACTGGTAACAGATAGGATGTTGTTTCTTCTTTTAACTCAGGTGTCTGTGCTCAGTCTGTGATCAGTGCTGTGGCAAAACTGGCAATGAACTAGCATCACACATTGCAGGAAAAATCCTTCAACATTTACAAAAGAAATTTTAAAATTAAGCAAATTCATTCAGGCTGTTCTAAAGCAATTATGCAACACACTATGAATTTGAGCAGTGCCATCTGGTAGGAAGATGTACACTGCACATGTATCCATTATTCGCACATTTTCACACTGTACCAAGCCTCTGGGGGAATATATTTTACCCTGATATTTGAATTGGAAAAACATCATTTAAGGACTCAAATTTGAAAAGAAATGGTTAGCATTTAAATGCAGTTACAGAATTAAAAGTTTAACTCACAATAAAAAGTAAAATGATATGTACATTATCTAATGAAATGGGTCAGGAAAGAAAGATATTGACATCACCATTTTCAACATCTAGTTTAAGGGGTTACATTTCCTACACAGACACTGCACCAAGTCTGACTTAGATCCACTGAATGACTTTTAGCTCTTCAACTGCTATTCAGGGAGCATAAATTCTTAATTTAAGCACAAGAAAAATAACTAAAGGAACTTTAAATATTAGTTAGACCTTAAATTAATACTACTGAAGCATACTTGATTTCAAGATCTCTTTCCTTCATAGTGCAGATATGTGAATTGGCAAGAATGAAGCCAGCCCAGGGGACAAAGACTAGAAGAGATTATAATCCTGCATGGCAAGACAAAAGGAAAAGAAAGGCTTCCAAGATGCATGAAAAGATTCCTTCTTCATACAGGATCTATCAGAAAAATGGCTGGTATTACTAAGGTCCAGACACTGAGGAATTCTGTTTCTGTGGATACAGCCAGATTCCAGAGAGTAACACTGGAAAAGTGAAACTTACTCACCACATTCCCAAATGTATTTGTACCTAAACACACAGGATGTAGCAAATTTCAGACTGGCTGCAGTATTTACTGAGCTGCTTAAGCCATGTTCTATGGATGCAGTTAAGCATTACTGGTGAGGTTTGCAGACAGGAAATAGAACTTTATGTGCAGCAGGTGAGGTGATCTAATACAATAAACTACCTTTAGCAGCAGACCTAATAGAAAGATAAATCATTTTCCTTGGATCACTCAAATTATCCCCTCATTCTTTTATCATCATAACTCAGAAGCAGAAGTGGATTAATGCTTGACTCATGTCTTATTCAAAAGTAGAGAGCAAAGGGCAGAAACAAACAAAATTTCATTTGAAAAATACAGTTTATATTTACAGGAAAGATCTAAACTAATTTCCGACATAGACTTTCATAAGCTCCTTTGCTATAAAGATATGATTCTTTCTTTGTCAGCAACTCTTTTTCCTCCATCATTGCACAAGCACAAGTAGCCCAACACTCTCTTCAAAGGATCTTGCTGAAATTTTGCACTGAAAACTCAAACATAAGGAATCAGGTTCAGATAAAAATTACTTGGCTTACTTTCCTGTCTATTTTTACACAGAAGTTGAGAGAAAAAGAAAAGTATTTAAAGGAACTCAATAAAAAATTATATCTGACATTTCTAGAGCTATCTCCTATCCAGATAGTTGTCCCCAGAAGAATGGAATTAAAATTAGCTTTGAATGTTTCTTGAGATAATGGATAGGCTTTTCATCCCTGACCATTTTGCCATCATCTAATATCCACTTTATACTGCAGAATCCTACAAAAGCATCAAGGAGCAAATCATCAGAGTCACCCTGGGTCCCATACCTCCTGTGGCAGGCTCAAAGTTAGAAGCCTTCAGAGCTTTTTTCCTACCTGCAATGACAAACAGGACAGGACCAGGTGGCAATTTTGATGGATGTTTAATCAACACTGATATATTTATAAAGCTCCATGTGCATTTCCTCTATAAGCAAGCATTACTTAGATTAAAATTACAATGCATAGCCTGTGTTTATGAAAATAGGCCTCAGGCATTCTTGTTGTAGTCATGAAAATTGAGAAGACTGAGAATGATTCAGAGAACCTCTAGTGACTCTAGCCTATTTCTCTACAGAAGGCTGCTTCACACTTTTTTATAGAGTAAAGAAAGCACTATGAAAGAGCTCAATCTCATCTGTTCAAGAAAGTGTAAAATACATTCTAGAAGTGTGAAAAGAACCAGTAAGAGAACTGCTGGGATTTTCTCACAAGTGCCTTTATCTGAATGTCAGCAACTTTAATCTAGATCACTCATTATATAACAGGACACCACAACTTCAGTGATATTTTGGAAAAAGATCTTTTCAACCTCGTTTGTGTTGGTCCTCCATTAGTTCTTAAAGCTTGCAAAGCCCACTCAGGAATAACTAGCACAAATACATGAGTTTTATCAATAAATACCCCTTTTAAATATCACTTAAGGTCACAGCTAAGACATGAAATGTTACTTACAATGCACATTTTGTTTGTCTAAGCATATTTGGCAAGTAATCTCACAGTACAGTGAGCTTCCTCCATCAGCTCAGGTTTAATTGCTTCCAAACACACACTCCTTTCCTATTAATGCTTTTTGACAAATCCACTGCACATTAACATTCATTACTTGCTCTCTCATGCAAAATGCACCACTATTTCTCAAGCCCAGTAAGTTTTCAAAATGAATTGGTTTCTAGCTGAGACAGGTGCAGGTAGGTGCTGGCACTAAAACATTTGGGATGCTCCCAAGTACAGTTATAGGCTTGCCTAGCACAGCCCTAGTCAGAGCAGTGAGCAAAGCAGGGTCCCTTCTTTACTGGGGCATCACTTGAGAAAATACTACCTGCTGTTGTCAAATAACAGAGGAACACAGGGTTTTTTTATCAACAAGATGTTTTTGAGCCTTGCAAATGGAACAGAAGAGGCTTTGAGGGCTATTACTGCACAACCCTTCGGTGCTGGGTTTCAATCAGTAACCTTTCTCCAAGTGTTCCACTGTGCTATTTCTGCAGTCAGATACCTTTTCCTTTCTCTTGCTGTTTCTCCAGCTCAGGTGAAATTCCTAGAATTAGACATGCTTTCTCTGTCCTACCAGGAATAAGTTCCTGCTTGATCCTTGACAAGTCTTTCAATCTCAAGACTTTCTCTCCAGGAAGGCTCCAACTTCCTAGTCAAGATTATACAAAGGAGATTGGCACTGAGAGTGCTCTACAAGTCTACTCTCTGCCCCCAGCCTGGAGATGATGCCCATTTCTGAAACACAAATAGAATTAGTTCCCAATTCACTCTCCTGCACTCCAGTTGAATATTACAGGCCTCTGGCTATTGGTCAAAATTCTCTGATATTTAACACAAGAACACTGTGGGAATCTTATAGGAAACTGCAGGAAAGCTTTGTGAAAGAAGGATAACTGAAGGGAGGTGATTTCTTCTGCATGACATGTGGTACTAGCTTGGAGTCTGTCAGACTTGAAGATCTTATGAGAAATTGCACAGTCAGTCCTGCAAAGCTATGGAACCACTTCCCCTGCAATGTAAATTACATATGAAAAGCACAATTATAGTAATGGAATATGTGAATGGAATTGTGGGGTAGAAAGTTTAAGAAGTAGGGTCCTAGACAAGGAAGGTAAGTTTGCAGTAGTTCCAAATTCTCAGCATAAGCAAGAGTTACTAAGATGTTCTTAAAAATACCTTTCTTGATTTAAACTGTAAAATAAAATCTCAACCTAAGTTGATCCTTCTTGTATCCTTAATACTAACTCTTGGACAGTCTTCATTTCACCTCATTACTGCAGAAGGTAACCCCTGAGATACCTACAGAACCTATAGGTAACTTTTTATGTTCTCTCAACTGCAAATTAAGCTTATTTATACATATGAAAACATGCTGTAAGGTAACAGATGGGAGCTTCTGTGAGAAATATGCACATAAATTTTAGGTTTCATGTGAGCTGTAGATGAAAACAAGCATACTGCCTCAGATTGAAATCTCCCAGCTGTATTGATTTTTCAGAATGGAACATGACTATAAGTTATTCACAGATGCTCTCCTCCCGCAGCAGCAAGCTGCTCTGCCTCCTCTCATGGGAAAAGGTGCACTGAGGAGAAGAAATACAGATGAGCTGGGGGAAAATAAACTATTATAGGCATGAGCTGCAGTGGATCTGACTGAAGAAAAGCATTTTCTCAAAAGTCCAGGAATTAATTACTTTTTTAAAAAGACAAACAATTTCATCCCTCTTCTTCCTCATTCCCTTCATCATTTATGTACATAAAACTCCACTATATGACCTGCCTCAGACAACAATCTTGTCACAGACAGCCACACTGCTCATCTCTGGTCTCTACCCTACCCCAAAAAAGTCTCAGTCCCAACCATTGGCAGACATTCCTTCATTCCCCAGTCTCACGAAACCTTCCCATAAACTTTGCAATGGAATTTTCTCCTTCCTCTCCCCGTCCAGTGTCCAGGGAGGTTCACTGCACCTCACACAGAGCATTCCCTGAGCTGGCTTCCACCTCAGCAGAGGAGAACTGAGGCAGCAGGGCTGTCCCCAGGCAGGCTGTCACACACACCAAACAGCTTGCAGAGCAGACCATCCAAAACCCCCACAGATCTTTGAGTTGTCTTGTCTCCCACCTTCACAATGTAAAACGTCATGCCCCCTGCAAGGTTGCCAGGAAGTTTTTAAGCAGAGATTATGCAATCAAGCATGTGCAGAACAGATATAATACAGGAGAACCAGGTATGTCCCAGGTTTGGTGGAATTATGGAGAGGAAATCTTGGATTCATGGTACTTGTGATTTACACTGACATGGACACATTTGACCTCTTGGGTTTGATTTTTTATTGTTTGGATCCATGCTTGCTCATCTGGCAAGCATCCCAGTAACTGAGCATTTAGGGATGCTTACCCAGTGAGTTAACCCTTCTGAACAAAGCCCTGCACTCAGGCATCCTTCAGGAACAATCTCTCACTCTGTCAGGGGGATGTCCACACATAGCCTACACCAAGCAGCAAGTTGCAATATTCTGCAGGAGCAGCCTTCGTGGTCTTAGGACAAAAGAACATTCCTCAGCAACAAATTCTGAGGGGAAGCATTTGATACAGTCACGACACTCTGCCAAGGAAGATTTACTTCTTTAGTGAGGCACAAGATTGCAACTGAAATTCTGTCTCCTGGGCATTTGAAGTCTATAGCACCTCCACAAACTCCAAGTTTACTCAACTAGAAAAACTAAAAATAAACCCAAATATAAATGATGTGACAGACTGACATTCATAGATCCTGAAATGCAATGCACATCAATGCTGACCTAGAACAACCAAAGCTGCATTGTCATTTCACAACTCATAGCTTGCCGTATATAAGAGATGCACTTCACTGGTGCTAAATTCTGAAGAAAACCAGCAGTCACAATTGTCATCACAATTCCAAGTCCTTTCTTTCTTATTGCATTCCTCTAAACAGACCAAAATGAAAAACCTTTGCAGTTCCTCCCAAGGTTATTCTGCACACTCCCACACAAGAGAATTCCTGAGGATATGGATCAGATGAAATGATGAACCACAGAGTTTTAGAAACAACTAGGCAACCCTCAAGAGCAGGTATAAACAGATCAACAAGAGTTTCCCTTGCAACTGCACCATGACAGAGACTGAGTTCTGCCCCAACACACACCCCAGGGCTGCTACCACTGGGACTCCAACATGAAAAACTGGTGCCTGTGCCCAGTACCAGTACAGGTCCCACACCTGAAGACTTCCATTCTGGTCTTATTGAAGCTCATGGATGAGACCCACATACTGGATCAGCCTCACAGAACCGACATCCCATGGCTCTGAAGCGTGCTGAGCAGCTACAGCTGTAGTAGGAACAACTCACAGAGACAGACTGATTCAGATGTTCCTGCTGGAGAGTACTTTAGTTTTTCCGTGAGACAAGCAGTTCTGGCAGTCCCTGAAGTCTGCAGCTGGAAGCTTCACACAGGCTTCCACACAAATGCAGCAGAAATGATGGCTACTAAGTCATCATCTTTAGAAGCAGCAGCCACAGGCACAGCACTCCTCTGACACGATCACACACCTCGAGCAGCCTGCAAAATAATTAGCTCTAAACTGGCTCCTCAGTGTAGCAAAGCAGGGGATTTGTTTTTTTCACCTTCAGCACAGAAAAGGATGCAAAACATCCCCTTGAAAATGCAACTCTTTTGCACCAAATATCCATCTCCTGCAAAATATTGAAGCCAAGTTCCAGATTTCAATTTTTGTAGGAAGTTTTATGGTTAGCATCACACCTACCAACAGTCATCCTTAAATAATTCAAGCAGACGTAAAATGATATTACACAGCTTCCTGAACAGTCAGAAGATCAGATAA